>NC_057803.1:537133470-537472050 GCF_018294505.1 Triticum aestivum
CGTTCTCCGCTATTAGTGACTTTGGAGTGACTCTTTGTTGCATGTTGAGGGATAGTTATGTGATCCAATTATGTTAGTATTGTTGAGGGAACTTACACTAGCGAAAGTATGAACCCTAGGCCTTGTTTCCTAGTATTGCAATACCGTTTACGCTCACTTTTATCACTTGCTACCTTGCTGTTTTTATTATTTCAGATTACAAATACCTTTATCTATTATCCATATACCACTTGTATCACCATCTCTTCGCGGAACTAGTGCACCTATACAATTTACCATTGTATTGGGTGTGTTGGGGACACAAGAGACTCTTTGTTATTTGGTTGCAGGGTTGCTTGAGAGAGACCATATTCATCCTACGCCTCCTACGGATTGATAAACCTTAGGTCATCCACTTGAGGGAAATTTGCTACTGTCCTACAAACCTCTGCACTTGGAGGCCCAACAACGTCTACAAGAAGAAGGTTGTGTAGTAGACATCACCCCACTACCAAAAGATAGCATGCGCGGTCTTCATGGCATCCCGCAAGCTACGACACTACTTCCAGGAGTGTTCCATCATGGTGGCTTCTGAGGTCCCACTCAATGACATAATAAACAACCGCGATGCCACAGGATGGATCACCAAATGGGCCATAGAGCTACTTCCATTCGACATAACATACAAGCCACAACGAGCCATCAAATCCCAAGTATTGGCCGACTTCATCGCCGAATGGACAGAGTCCGAACTCCCTAAAGAGTACGGCGCATATTCCAATTGGGTTATGTATTTTGACGGCTCCAAAATGTTGGCAGGGCTGGGAGCGGGAGTCGTGTTAACATCCCCCACTGGAGACATCGTCCAGTATGTACTCCAGATATTATACACAGACTCTAACAACGCAGCCGAATACGAGGCCCTATTGCATGGTCTTCGGATGGCCATATCCATGGGCATACAACGCCTGGAGGTGCGCGGGGACTCAAACCTCGGCATATCTCAAATAAACGGCGACTTTGACGCTAAAGATCCAAAGATGGCAGCTTATCGTAATGCCATATTAAAAATGTCGGCTCAGTTCGAGGGGCTTGAATTTCATCACGTCGCCTAAGAAAGTAACCAAGCGGCGGACGTCCTTGCTCGCATCAGTGCTAAGCGCGACCCCGTCCCACCCAACATCTTCCTGGAAAGGGTTTTCAAGCCATGTGTGGTGTGGCAAGGGGAGGGCGGCAACAATAGCCCAGATCTAAATACAACTCCAAATCTCGAACACACCTATAGTATCGGGGGCTCAGCCACCGAAGTAACACCATCGGCCCATCTCATAATGGCAGTAATTGCTCCATGGACTGAACCTTTCTTGGCCTACATTAATAGGAAGGAGCTCCCGAAGACCAGAATGAGGCTCGCCGCATTGTCCAGCGCTCAAAGGCCTACAAGGTTCACGACAGAGAGCTCTACAAGAAAAGTACCACCAGAGTACTTCAAAGATGTATCTTCGAAGAAGAGGGGTGGCAGCTTCTAGAGGAAATTCACACCGGTCTCGGTGGACACCACGCCGCAGCTCGGGCTCTTGTTAGCAAGGCCTTCCGTACTGGGTTTTATTGGTCGACAGACCGAGCAAACGCACAGGACCTCGTCCAATGCTGTGTCAGATGCCAACTGAGGGAGTCCTGGATTAGGGGGTGTCCGGATAGCCAGACTATAACCTTTGGCCGGACTCTTGGACTATGAAGATACAAGATTGAAGACTTCGTCCCGTGTCCGGATGGGACTTTCCTTGGCGTGGAAGGCAAGCTTGGCAATACGGATATGTAGATCTCCTCCCATTGTAACCGACTCTGTGTAACCCTAGCCCTCTCCGGTGTCTATATAAACCGGAGGGTTTTAGTCCATAGGACGAACAACAATCATACCATAGGCTAGCTTCTAGGGTTTAGCCTCTTTGATCTCGTGGTAGATCTACTCTTGTACTACCCATATCATCAATATTAATCAAGCAGGAGTAGGGTTTTACCTCCATCGAGAGGGCCCGAACCTGGGTAAAAACATTGTGTCCCTTGTCTCCTGTTACCATCTGCCTAGACGCACAGTTCGGGACCCCCTACCCGAGATCCGCCGGTTTTGACACCGACATTGGTGCTTTCATTGAGAGTTTCGCTGTGCCGTCGCCATCAGGAAGGATGCCTCATCCCGTCTTTAAAGACGGCACTGTTGCTAAGGGAGCTTTGGCTGTCGGCCAAACTCTCCGGCTAGGTGGTTTTCTTATGACCGCCTGTTCGGCCGCTGCGCCGACAATGACTTCTCGGGTCATCAAAAGCAATCTTCATGTCAACTCGGAACTCGCCGAGTAGTTAGATCCAATGGAGCTTTCTTCCCTAAATGAGCTCTTGGATCGCATCGCTGCCCTGGGAGTCGCTACAGACTACGATCAGATTGGGCCTAAACCCGATCTGAGAGAGATCAACTCTCCCCAGGTCACCCATCACGTTGCAGCGGTGGAGGAACAATGCGGCGACCCTTCATCTATCTTAAGTACTAGCTATGTCCGGATTCCCGATCCCTCCAAGCCGGATACCTGCGGAGGGGAGGACGTCACTCAAGACCTGAACCTAGAGTCAGGAAGCGGGCTAGATTCAGTGGAAAACATAAAAGAATCCAAACTTCCAAGTTCAGAAACTCCTTGGCCCCTGAGTCTCAGATGGGGTGAGGTTTCAGATTCAATTCCACCCACCCACCCAAACATAAGCGACCTATCCCAAATTAGGCAAGTGCCCGAAGAAATAGTACACCATTACTGGGCCAGATTCCTCCTGGTCATGAACAGGATAAAGGACTGCCGCGAGGAAAACGTAATTCCATTCTTCAGCAATAATTGCACGGACAAGGGAATCCTCAACGCCAGAAGTCACCGTGAAATTACACGCTTTGCCGACTTGGCGTCCATAGTACGAAAGTACTGTGCGATGGAAAGCGCCTGGAAAACTGAAATAAAATTTTGGGACAATCCGGCCCTGAATACAAACCCAATCTGAAATAAAAGGGTGCATTATCGCCAGACACCTCGGTTAAACACCAAAAAGCAAAAACCCTCTACAGGGCATGGACCCGTACTGGAGGGATGGCTCAAGGGACCCTGTAAAATTCACAGTGCAGAGGGCGCCACACTAACTCATAGCCTTAGAGCATGTTGCATACTCCGGCAAGTGGCCAAAAGTGGCAAAGATCTTCTAACCCCAGAAGCCACGGAGCACCAGCCCAGGGATACCAGTACGGTATTAACAGTCTTCGAGACTTTCGCATCAAATAATATGCAAAAATGAACACTTAGCAGCCTTGCCGAAGTCTACCATGTGGCAACAATAAACCCATGGAGTGACACGGCTATTACTTTTAATGCCAGTGACAAACCTAAATTCCGAACAGCCCGAGCACCAGCCGCATTGGTCCTCAGTCCAATAGCGGACGACTTTCAACTCACCAAGGTACTCATGGACGGTGGCAGCGGATTGAACCTCATTTATGAGGAAACCCTTTGAAAAATGGAAATAGACTGGAACCGCATTGAGCGAAGCAGCACAACCTTTAGAGGAATAATCCCCAGTCGGGAAGTGCACTGTATAGGAAAAATCACACTAGATGTGGTGTTCGGCACGCCGCATAATTACAGGTCCGAAGAGGTCACGTTCCAAGTGGCCCCGTTCAGTAGCGGGTACCATGCTCTATTAGGGCGGGAGGCGTTTACAATCTTCCAAGCCATACCCCATTACGGGTACATGAAGCTCAAAATGCCCGGGCCCAACGGAATCATCACTCTTGCTAGTGATCCGGACATAGCACTCCACGCCGAAAATAAGACAGCCGCACTGGCCCTCGAGGCACTATCCGAATCCCTAGTGGCCGAGGAACTGACTGCGCTGCGCTCCACGGTGAACAGGGACGACGTGATACTCGATAAAAGATCCAAGTCCACCTCCTTTAAACCGGCAGATGAAATAGTCAAATTCCAAGTCCATCCAATGGACCCTACAAAAACAGCTTCCATCGGGGCACAATTAAACCCTGATGTCGACGCCGCACTATGAGAGTTCCTACACGAGAACTAGGACATTTTTGCCTGGCACCCTTCAGACATGCTAGGAATCCCACGTAGGCTGGCCGAGCACAACCTAAATATCCTAAAAGGATTCAAGCCAGTCAAGCAGGCTCTTCGGTGTTTCTTCGAACCTAAGAGACAAGGCATGGGAGAGGAACTAAACAAGCTACTGGAGGCCGGATACATCAGAGACATAGAACATCCAGAATGGCTAGCAAACCTGGTGTTGGTACCAAAGAAGGACAAATCCTGGCGCTTGTGCGTCGATTTTAAGGACCTCATCAAGGCTTTCCCAAAGGATCCCTTCCCCCTCCCCCGCATCGATCAAATCATCGACGCTACCGCAGGACACGATTCATTGTGTTTCCTCGATGCATACTCCGGCTACCATCAAATTAAGATGGCAGAGCCAGACCAAGACGCAACGGCATTCATCACACCATACGGCCCATTCTGCTTCAACACAATGCCCTTCGGGCTCAAAAACGCCGGCGCAACATATCAGCGCATGATTCAGACATGTCTGGCAAACCAGATCGGCAAAACAATGGAGGCATACGTAGATGACGTGGTCGTCAAAACCAAGCATGTCGAATCTCTAGTAGACGACTTGAGGCTGACATTCGATAACCTCCCAACATACGACATCAAGCTCAACCCGAAAAAATGTGTTTTCGGCGTACCAGCCGGAAAGCTCTTGGGCTTCATTGTATCCGGTAGAGGAATTGAAGCAAATCCAGCCAAGACCCGAGCTCTATCACAATTGGACATCCCAAAGGACCTCAAACAAATACAAAAATTAACCGGATGCGTGGCGGCTCTAAGCCGCTTTATCTCCCGCTTGGGAGAAAAGGCATTACCTCTTTATCGCCTCCTCTGGCGCATCGAACACTTCGAGTGGACGGATGCCGCCAAGGCCGGACTCGACGAAATAAAAGCCATATTGGCAACAAACCCAGTCCTGGCCGTGCCAAACATTAGCGAACCAATGCTATTATACATTGCAGCAACTCATCAAGTTGTAAGTGCAGTGCTCGTCGTCGAACGAGAAACGGACGCACACAAATTCCCCCTTCAAAATCCGGTTTACTATGTGTCCACTGTCCTTACTCCATGCAAGTCACGGTACCTGCATTATCAAAAGATAGCGTACGCGGTATTTATGGCATCCCAGAAGCTGCGACACTACTTTCAAGAGTGTTCAATAACGGTAAGTACCACTTAACGATATCATAAACAACCACGACACGACGGGCCGGATTGCCAAATGGGCCATTGAGCTCCTCCCGTTCGACATAACTTACAAGCCACGGCGAGCTATTAAGTCGCAAGTTTTGGCCGATTTCGTCGCCGAATGGACGGAAGCCGAACTCCCTAAAGAGTACGGCACATATTCCAACTAGATCATGCACTTCGACGGCTCCAAAATGTTGGCTGGTCTAGGGCTAGCGTCGTTTTGACATCCCCAACAGGAGATACAGTTCGATACGTACTCTAGATAATGTATATGGACTCCAACAACGCAGCCGAATATGAGGCCCTTCTACATGGTCTCCGGATGGCAGTATCCATGGGCATTCAACGCCTAGAGGTGCGCGGGGATTCGAACCTCGCGATATCCCAAATAAAGGGAGACTTTGATGCCAAGGATCCGAAAATGGCAGCTTATCGCAACGTCATCCTAAAAATGTCAGCTCTGTTCGAGGGGCTCGAATTTCACCATATAGCCCGGGAAAACAATCAGGCAGCAGATGTCCTGGCACGCATCGGTGCAAAACGCGACGCCGTCCCCCCCAACATCTTCTTGGAGAGGCTGTTCAAGCCATCCGTAGTATGGTAAGGGGAACCCGAAAATAACAGCCCGGACCCAACCGCACTGCCCGACACCGAACATTCTGACATAATTGGAAGCTCTGCCAACGAAATAACATCTTCAGCCCACGTAATAATGGCAGTCATCGCCCCATGGACAGAACCATTCCTAGCCTACCTAACTAGGCAGGAACTTCCTGAGGACCAAAACAAGGCATGCTGCATAGTGCGGCGATCTAAAGCCTACAAAGTCCATGAGGGAGAGCTTTATAAGAAAAGCACCACCGGAGTCCTTCAAAGGTGCATCTCCAAAGAGGAAGGGCGGAATCTTCTGGCGAAAATTCATGCCGCACTCGGCGGTCACCACGCTGTAGCTCGGGCCCTTGTAAGCAAGGCCTTCCGTACAGGCTTTTATTGGCCGACTGCCCGGGCAGACGCTCAGGACTTAGTCCAACGATGCGTTGGTTGCCAGCTTTTTGCAAACCAAAGCCATATGCCACCCACCGCCCTCCATACTATCCCCATCACCTGGCCCTTTGCGGTCTGGGGCTTGACATGGTTGGACCCCTTAAAGGAGGAACCCACAAGCAAAAATACTTACTGGTCATGGTGGATAAGTTCACCAAATGGATAGAAGCCAAGCCTGTTAAGACGACCGAATCCGGACCGGTGATAGACTTCATATCCGGGGTCGTACACCATTACGGCGTGCCCCACAGCATCATCATTGATAATGGCACGAACTTTATGGCCGACAAGGTAAAACTCTGGTGCAAAAACATGGGCATCAAGCTCGATTATGCTTCAGTCTATCACCCACAAACTAACGGTCAGGTCGAGCGAGCAAATGGTCTTATCATGAGCGACATCAAACCCAGATTAGTGCGGTCCCTCAAGGAATCTAACACGCATTGGGTAGAGGAGCTCGACTCCGTACTCTGGGGGCTGCGGACCACGCCGAATCGCACTACCGGATACACACCATTCTTTATGGTATACGGCGTAGAGGCGGTTCTGCCCTGCGACATAATTCATGACTCACCTCGATGCGCATGTATGAAGAAAGAGAAGCTGAGCTCGATCGGCAGGATAGTTTGGACGCCTTGGAGGAGGAGCGTGACGTGGCAAAAGCCCGTTCCGCATTCTATCAACAGCAGGCTCGAAGATACCAAAGCAGAGAAGTACGGGCCAAAACTTACAATGTTGGTGAGTTAGTTCTATGCCTGCCGGATAATAAAAAGGACAAACTCAAGCCCAAATGGGAAGGTCCCTTCATCATTGACCAAGTCCTGACTGGTGGAGCGTACCGTCTGCGGGATGCATCGCATTATCGACTCAAGCCGAACCCATGGAACGCAGCCCAACTCCGAAGATTCTACGCCTAACGCTGGACTCTGTGTTCGTCTCCTTCCTCTGTCCATTTTTTATACACTATCTGTCTTATATTTTTCTCCTTCTCCCTTTCTTTTCTCTCACAGCCTTTAGAGGCCCATTCGTGCCTTGTTTGCACACAATTGACGCGCTATCCGCGCTCATTATACCTGGGGGCTTCTTTAACAGAAGCTTATTCATACGGGCTTTATGCCCAACACATGTGTTATCCTTCCGCATGTACCCTTTAGTCACCATTATATGCATCGATATGACTTAAGTTTTGGCCAAGCTGGGTTGCCTGGCTCTTGTATTTATGCCCTACGTTCCCGTTAATTCGGCTAGGGCATAAGGGGAGCACCTCTACGATTGTTACTGCCGGGTCAGCCGGATGTGTACCTTAGACTGGGTGAAGCCGAAAGCTAGCATTCTTAAGGGAATATTCGGTCGGTGAACTAAAGATGATTTTTCACTTATTTACTTATGCGCCCCCAGATGTTTTTTCCGCGTATCTTCTCGCAGTCTGGACATGCACTTTAGGGCATGCCTCCCAAGGAAAGGAACCCCTAACAGAACTATTCTCCCTGGAAGATGTTTCTTACTAACCATGTATTATAACATAACTAGTTAGGCACTTGTCTGTTCAAGCACTAATGACCCCTACGCCTGGTCTCCATGCATGCCCCGGTTCTTACATAACCGAGAGGGTATTAGGATACACTCCGGACCGTCGGGTCCCGAGGTTGAAGCGAAAAGGTCCGCCACGACAAACAATCTATGATCCGGCTAGAAGGCATTATACATGTCACTTTAAATTACATAGTCAATTTGACTGGTTGAATTCCTCTTTAATACCATCCAATAGGCTGTCTAGTCTACAGTCCGGTTGGGAATACTTTGCGGCCAATTCTACTTGGCTGTACACTAAGCTCACAGGGATCTCCTTCCCATCGGGCCCCATAGGTCCGACCTCGGCCATGTGGTTTGGGTCAGCCTTCATGTACCGCATCTTCACCATGGCCCAGGCTTCCCTGGCACCTTGACGGCAGGCCGATATATTCCATAATCGGAAGCGCCGCCGCGCTCCCTTCAGCGTCTCCGCAAGATCTCCAAGTCCTTCGGGCTCGGAGATAGATGGCCAGAAGGCCTGGGCGACGCCTTGCATCACCTGCCGAACTCGTTCGTGTAGTTGTGAGAGCTCGGGAAGAAGGTCACCCATAGAACCGGGCATTTCCTTTGCAGGACGACCTATTAGCATACCTACAGACATAACTCTATCAGCCAGCTTCCTCGCCGAACTCTTTTTCAAAGTTGGTTCAAGCACTTACTAAATATGCCGCGTCGAAGCCGCCGATTCTCCTTAACGGAGTCCGACGGTTGGGCACGAACATCCTTTAGTTCCACGCCCAGCTTGGTGTTGGCATCTAGGAGATCATTCTTCTCCTGCCTCACCCTTGTAAGAACGCTCTCACTGGCCTTCAGCTGGCGTAGGAGCTGTTGCTTATCCGGATTTACTCCAGCGTCATCTGCAATTTTATCGTTGGATCTGCATATACGCCGCACTTTATATGATACTTATCATTTGAAGGATATATTACCAGGGGGGGTCTCTTCGGGCTCCCCTGCTGCGGCCAGTGCGGCCTGAAGTTGGGCTTTGCACTCTTCCAGCTCCTGGGACAGTTGGGTATTCTTTTCTGTAAGAACCTGCATAACAAATGATCCTTAAATCAGTTATTCTAACTGTTTCAAGTCTTAGGGGCTACTGATATATATAATCACCAAATTTTCTCACATGTATGTCTTTTACATACTGCTCCGTGGCTCTGGCTAGACCATTTTGAGCGGCATGGAGGTACGCATCTCCCGAGTTGAAGGCATCCAATGCCTCTTGGGAGAAACAAGCATCACGAAGAACAGTCCGGCGACGCCTGTGGTTCATGGCACTTTCCACCTCGGAATTGGTGGCGGACAGTCTATCCGCATCCTCTGTCGGAGGAGCGCCCGGCGCACGCCTCGTATTCGTGCCCGCCTCCGAATCCGGCCTTGGAACCTGGCTGGTGGAGGCGCGATTAGTAGCCTCTCCGGATATAGTCCGGTGAGTGCTCTTTTTCCTAAAAATAAGGCATGGGCGTTAGTATGCCTCTGAGAATAATGTCTTGGAATAAAGATGGTGCGCCGTACCGCTGCGCCGGTGTCTCAATCCGGACTGTGTGTCTTTTCAGCCTGCCTGGCCTCGCGGCCCCTTGTTGGCTAGTCGCCGCAGGCTCGGCCTTCCGCCTCGAGGACTTCCCCTGCAAAACACGGTTGTTATACGGTAATCAAAAACACGCAAGGACGGATCCCTTTTCAAAGTACCGGGACTTCGGTCTCAGTTACCTGTGAGGCTGGAAGTAGCCCAGGGTAATCGGCCGTAATGGCCACCAAGGCGTTGTCATTGCTCAATTGGTAAAATACCCCATCGATCAGCTCCACAGATATGTCCGGATCCTCTTGGGAG
Organism: Triticum aestivum; assembly: GCF_018294505.1. Lineage (NCBI taxonomy): Eukaryota > Viridiplantae > Streptophyta > Magnoliopsida > Poales > Poaceae > Triticum > Triticum aestivum. The sequence goes on from NC_057803.1 coordinate 537,143,230, forward strand.
GCCAGGTCAAGGGACCGTTCCGGGTCCTCGGGTTGTGGAGGAGGGTTGTTTATCTCCCTTACAGCTTGGCGTAGCTCCTCCGTTGAAATTGCTAGACTAAATACTTAACTATGGGAATATGAAAGGGATGGGCGAGAAAAAGTGTCCTCTTACCCAGCTCGGAGGATTGTACATAGAAAATACGGAGGAATTCCTCCTCTTCTCCCTCGTACAAAGTGGATAAGATCTTTATTAGAGCAGCAATCGATTTTGGCCCTTTACGGCCGTAGCGGGTGGCGTCATCCTCCCCGTTGAAATCCCACATGGGGTGGCCTCAATACTGAAGCGGCTGCACCCCCCGCATAATACCTGTGGCCATGACCTCGATCATGGTCAATCCGGATCGAGCTAACAAACTTATCCGGCTCATCAGGTAAAGAACATCCCTGTCATCTTCCTCCTGGGGGCTCCGTGGACGCCAACTCCGGTGCTTCTTCAAAGGAGCATTGTCGAACTCAGGGAGGCCGATTCAAATAGGGTCTGGGAGGGGGACATCTTCTATATAAAACCATTCTGAAGGCCAGTCTTCGGACGTCTTCTTCGGGGTTCCGGATAGATATCCGGTCCCGACAATACGCCACACTTTGGCTCCGCCCACTTGATATATTGACCCCTTCTGAGAACGGGGCACAAGGCAGAACAACTTCTTCCACAGCGCGAAATGAGCCTCACAGCCCAAAAATAGCTCGCAAAGGGCTACGAAGCCCACGATATGCAATATGGAGGCAGGCGTAAGGTTGTGCAACTGGAGGCCGTAGAACTCTAGTAGCCCCTGGAGAAACGGATGAATTGGAAATCCGAGCCCTCTCATCAAATGAAGGACAAGGCATACCCGCTCTCCCTTGGAGGGATTGGGAAGGCTCTCCGCTTGCTCTCCGCCATTATAGGTGGCGATCCCGGCTTGAACCGGGACCATGTATGCTGGGGGAAGAAATCCCTTGGTCTGAAGCATCACTAATTTGCTGTGCGGGACGGAACATCTCTCCCAATCTCTAGGCTTGGGGCAAGGGGAGCGAGAGCAGGAGCTGCGTTGACCGGCCATGATGGAATGGATCTCTGTCGGATGCGCTCTGATGAAGGCTCGCCAAGGGAGGATGGTGTGATTTGGATCTGAATCCTCATCTCTTTAATAGGCAGCTCATTGACACAGCTAGGGGGGTAAATGTAAAAACACCCTGGCTCTTCACATTCGCTCGACACGTGGAAAGTGGCCATTATTGGGCGTGGAAGCCAAGGAGCGCAACATTCACAAGAAGCCGGACACTATTTAAAAAGGTACACAAAATTTGGAGAGGAACCCGCCTTGCAATGCCGAAGACAATCTGCGCGCTGGACTCATCATCATTGAAGCCTGGTTCGGGGGCTACTAAGGGAGTCCTGGATTAGGGGGTGTCCGGATAGCCGGACTATAACCTTTGGCCGGACTCTTGGACTATGAAGATACAAGATTGAAGACTTCGACCCATGTCCGGATGGGACTTTCCTTGGCATGGAAGGCAAGCTTGGCAATACAGATATGTAGATCTCCTCCCATTGTAACCGACTCTGTGTAACCCTAGCCCTCTCCGGTGTCTATATAAACCGGAGGGTTTTAGTCCATAGGACGAACAACAATCATACCATAGGCTAGCTTCTAGGGTTTAGCCTCTTTGATCTCGTGGTAGATCTACTCTTGTACTACCCATATCATCAATATTAATCAAGCAGGAGTAGGGTTTTACCTCCATCGAGAGGGCCCGAACCTGGGTAAAAACACTGTGTCCCTTGTCTCCTATTACCATCCGCCTAGACGCACAGTTCGGGACCCGCTACCCGAGATCCGACGGTTTTGACACCGACACCAACTCTTCGCCAACCAAAGCCACATGCCCCCAACTGCCTTATAGACTATCCCCATCACTTGGCCTTTCGCGGTCTGGGGACTGGATATGGTTGGACCCTTTAAAGGGGGAAGCCATAAGAAAAAATACCTGCTGGTTATGGTGGACAAATTCACTAAGTGGATAGAGGCTAAACCGGTCAAAATGGCTGAGTCTGGCCCGATGATAGACTTCATATCCGGTGTTGTGCACCGTTATGGTGTCCCACACAGCATCATCACCGACAAAGGCTCTAATTTCACAACCGACGAGGTAAAAAACTAGTGTACTAATCTGGGTATTAAACTCGATTACGCCTCCGTCTACCACCCACAAACCAATGGTCAAGTCGAACGAGCCAATGGTCTTATTATGAGCAGAATTAAGCCTAGACTAGTGCGGTCTTTGAAAGAATCAAACAATCACTGGGTTGAGGAGCTTGAATCCGTACTCTGGGGGCCGTGGACCACGCCCAACCGTACTACCGGATACACACCTTTCTTCATGGTGTATGGCGCAGAGGCCGTATTGCCCTACGATATTATTCACGACTCACGTCGAGTGCGTATGTATGAAGAGAGAGAAGCCAAGCTTGATCGGCAGGACGGCCTAGATGCCCTGGAGGAGGAATACGATGTCACAAAAGCCCGTTCATCATTTTACCAACAGCAGGCTCGAAGATATCAAAACAGAGAAGTACGGGCCAAGACTTACAACGTTGGCGAACTCGTTCTGCGCCTGCCGGAGAAGAAAAAGGACAAACTCAAGCCCAAATGGGAGGGTTCCTTCATAATTGACGAAGTTCTCACCGGAGGTGCATATCGTCTTCACGATGCATCAGACAATTGCCTCGAGCCAAACCCCTGGAACGCGGCCAGACTCCGAAGATTCTATGCCTAGCGCCAAACCCCTTGTTCGTCTCCTGCTCCCCTGTAGTTTCCATTATTTTTTCTCTCTTTTCCCATTACTTTATTCTTTCTCGCTTTAACGCTTCGGTACGGCTAAAGCGCACACCATTGACACATACATCTCTAAATATGTACGTCACTTTTACCTGGGGGCTTCTTGGACAGAGGTTCTTGTCATTCCTGTAGCATTAAGCTCCTCACATATGAGTTTTTCCATATGAAACTTTTCTTTGCCACTATATGCATCGATATGACTTAAGTTTTGGCCAAGCTGGGTTTCTTGGCTCCTGTGCTTATGCCCTACGTTCCCGTTAGTTCAGCTAGGGCATAAAGGGAGCACCTCTGTGATTGTTACTACTGGGTCATCCGGATGTGTACCTCAGACTGGGTGAAGCCTAAAGCTAGCGTTCTTAAGGGAATATTCGGTCGGTGAATTAAAGATGTTTTTTTAAAACTCACTCCATTGTGCACCCCCAGAACTTATATAAACTATGGTGCTCACATCACAATTCAGACATGCACATTAAATGCATGCACACCAAGGGAAAGGAACCCTTAACGGAACTATTCTCTCTGGAAGATGTTTCTTATGATATTAATGTAATATAACATAGCTAGTTGTATACAACTTGTCTGTTCAAGCAACTATGACCCCTACCCTAGTTTTCCAGGCATACCCCGGCCTATTCGGCCGTGACGGTATTCGGAAACACTCTGCACCTTCGGGTCCGGAGGTTGAAGCGAAAAGGTCGGCCATGACAAATGATATACAATTCAGCTAGAGTTCTACATAATGAGGAAAGTACACAGTCACTTGGACTCGAAAACCTCCTCCTCTACACCTTCCAACAGGTAGTCTAACTTACAATCCTGTTGGGAATATTTGGCGGCCACCTCTACTTGGTCATATACTAAGCTAACAGGAATTTCTTCCCCATTTGACCCTAACGGTCCAACCTGGGCTATGTGATTTGGATCCAGCTTGGTATATCGCGTTTTCACCATGGCCCAGGCCTCTCGCGCGCCCTCTCGGCGGGCCGATATCTTACACAGTCGGATACGCCGCCGTGCTCCCTTGAACAGCTCTACAAGCTCCTCCATACTTCCTGGAGGGGAGGCGGATGGCCATAAGGCCTTGGCAACGCTCCGCATGGCCAGTCGGGCATGCTCGTGCACTTGTGACAGTCTTTGCAGCAGATCACTCGATGATCCGGACACCTCCTCTTCAGGACGGCCTGTCAATATACCTGCAAACATGACTATATCAGTCCCATTTATCTCTGAACTACTTTAAAAATAGTTCGGACAAATACTGAACATGCCGCCCCGCAGCTTCTTGTTATCCTTCAAGGAATCAGCTAGCTGGGCTCGAACATCTTTCAATTCTTCACCCAATGTAGTGTTGGAATCCTGTAGCTTGTTTTTCTCGTCTCTGATGCGGGTCAGCACACGCTCGCCTGCAGCGTGTTGCCTCTTCGCCTCCTTTTCTCCCTCTTGGGCGATCTTCAACTTCTCTTCAAGTTGATCAGACGACCCTATTATGCGATCAATAGTAGAATTAGCACATTTGGTATACAATTATTATTCCTCGGTGGAGGGGAACATTACTAGAAGACGACTTCTTAACGTTTTCCAGTTCAGCAGTAGCAGCATTTAGCTGCGCCCGACACTGCTCCAGCTCTTGGGCTAGCAAGCAATTCTTCTCTGTAAGGACCTGGTCGTACAACGATCCTTAAATCAGTTGTGCCAACTGCTTTCAATCTTGGGGGCTATGGGCATATGGTTATCCTTTTTTGACAAAGAAAACTTACTTGCACATCTGTCAGATATTGCTTCGTGGCTCTTGTAAGCCCATCTTGAGCAGCTCGGATGTATGCGTCGCCCGGGCTAAAGGCATTAAAAACCTCCTCCGAGAACTTGGGGTATCGCAAGATAGCCCTGCAGCACCGATGGTTCATGGCACTCTCTACCTCTGAGTTGGTGACGGACATATTTTCTAAACCCTCGGCCGAAGGGCAGTCCGGCGCTGTTCCTACACCGGCCCCAGTCTCCCTGATTGGATCTAAATCCCGGTTGTTGGGAACACCACCGACTGGATCCCCGGACACAGTTCGACGAACCCTCTTCCTGCAACCAAACAAACACACGAGTCACAGTCGGATGCGGCCGCCGAAAAGCATGTTTATCCGTACCTCCTCGATGAAGGCCTAGATGTGTCTTCACCCGCCTTCCTCTTCGAAGGCTTGCCTGACGCGGGAGCCGATCTCTTTGAAATCGCTGAACGTCTCCCCTGTGAAGCACGATATAGTGCAGTGGGTGAGGCAAAATAAGAGCACTCTTTTAGAGAGGGTGTTTCTTAATTGTTTACATGTGAAGCAGGAAGAAGGCCAGGGTAGTCGGCGGTGATGGCCACTTCTGTGCCGTCATAGCTTGTCTGGTAAAACACTCCCTCCACAAGCACCACCAATATATCCGGACCCTCTTCAAACCCAGGATCTAGCTCCAGTGTTGTCATAACAAACGTACTTGAAATTTATAAAAAGTAATCGGGAAGTGGATTGAGTTGAATAGAGGGGTTGAGGCTTACCCAACTGGGAGGATCATACATAGAATACCCATCTTTGCACTTAATGCGAAGAAACTCCTCTTCCTCCCCTTTAAACAGCTCGGCCAATATTTTGGCCAGAGCGCGGGGGTATCCGGACCCTTCCGGCCATAGCGGGAGGCGTCATCCTCTCCATTGTAGTGCCACATGGGCAGCCCTCTATATTGTAGCAGCTGAACCCCTCGCACTATGGAGATCGCCATTACCTCGATTATTGTGAGTCCGGACTAAGCGAGCATCTTTATCTTGCTCATAAGCTGGCGAACTTCCGCGATGTCATCCTCTTCAAGACTTCAGGGACGCCAACTATGGCGTTTCTTCAGCAGAACACTCGCAAATTCATGAAGACCCTTTCGAACTGGGTCAGGAAGCGCGATGTCCTCGATATAGAACCATTTGGAAGGCCATTCTTTAGGTGCCTTCCTTGGTGTGCCGGACAGATATCCGATATCGGCGATACGCCATACTTTGGCTCCGCCCACTTCAAATATTGACCCCTCATGATTACGCGGGACAAGACAGAACAACTTCCTCCACAGCTCGAAATGAGCCTCGATACCCAGGAATAATTCGCATAAGGCGACATAACCCGCAATGTGCAGAATGGAGGCAGGGGTGAAGTTGTGCAGCTAGAGGCCATAGTATTCCAGAAGCCCTCGGAGGAACGGATGAATGGGAAATCCAACGCCCCTTAGCAGGTAGGGGACGAAACATACTCGCTCTCCCTCGGATCGATTGGGAAAGTCCTCTGCCTGAGTCTCACCGTTGAAGGAATCTAGCCCCGCTCGAACAGGAACTAGATCTGCGGGGGGAAGAAATCCCTGCGTCCGCAACTTCGTCAATTGATTGTGGGACACTAAACACCTCTCCCACTTGCCTTTCTCTGGGCCAGAACGGGTGGAGGATCTGGGGGCTCTAGCCATACTAGAATGGTTTCTCCTAAGCAGTTTTCGGGGATTTCCTCTATGTGGTGTCGAATGGATCTAGGATCCAAATCTCTTTAATAGGCGCTCTTCCTTGCATGGACGGGGTGTTATCTGCAAAAATACCCTGACCTTCCACCTTCGCTCTACACGTGGAAGGCGAAGTTATTCAACACGCAGAAGCCGAGGGGAGCGACATTGAACCGATGGCCGAGTACAACACTTGGAGATCATTAAAGGAGGAACCCGCCTTGCAATGCCGAAGACAATTTGTGTGCCGAACACCTCGCTATTGAAGACCGGTTCGGGGGCTACTGAGGGAGTCTTGGACTAAGGGGTCCTCGGGCATCCGGCCTGTTACCCATGGGTCGGACTGATGGGCTGTGAAGACATGAAGGCCGAAGATTGTACCTGTGTCCGGATTGGACTCTCCTTGGCGTGGAAGGCAAGTTTGGCGACCGACTATGAAGATTCATTCTTATGTAACCGACTCTATGTAACCCTAGATTCCCTCCCCGTTGTCTATATAAACCGGAGGGGTTAGTCCGGAAACGATATACTCATTACCATAGTCATACAGGCTAGGATTCTAGGGTTTAGCCATTACGATCTCGTGGTAGATCAACTCTTGTAATACTCATATTCATCAAGATCAATCAAGCAGGAAGTAGGGTATTACCTCCATAGAGAGGGCCCGAACCTGGATAAACATCGTGTCCCCCATCTCCTGTTACCATCGATCCTAGATGCACAGTTCGGGACCCCCTACCCGAGATCCGCCGGTTTTGACACCGACAACAGTCCATACCATGGTACTATGACCACCCCATCTAACATTTTCATAACAGTGTTTTTGTTTGCTCACTATTGCGTGCAGCCACCTAACATTGAAGCTTACGTTCTGCCAAGGCTAGAGATGCGCTTTGAAACTTTCAAGGAAGCAAAGAACTTCTACAATATCTATGCAAAGCACGCGGGTTTTGCTATTCGGGAAGGCTCCAAGGTTGAGACCAGAGTCTACCTTCATTGCACATGCTATGGAGTCTATGAATCGAAGGTGTCAGAAGCAAATAGACAGCGGAACAAGACGACAGTCAGGACTAACTGCGGGGCCAAAATGAGGCCGAAGAGGGAAAAGGATGGAACACTTGTCGTAAAAGAGATAGTCTGGGAACACAACCACAGGCTACAGCTCACCCCCCAAATGCTTGTCTTCTTGCACTCCCACAAAAACTTTGACAAAACAATCTTGGAGTACATCAAGTACCTGCAGTTCAAAGGCATTGAACACACGCAAATAATGAGCATACTGGGCGGCGATGACCCCGGTAGCTACTTCCTCGAAATGAATGCCAAAGACCTGATTAACTTGTAAGTACAAACTTGTTCTCCTTCCATAAACCCCATCCATCTTTTTTCCTCTGTCAGTATAAACATATTACGCAACGCATGACCTGACGCCAGTTCAACATGCATTTTTGAATGACTATTCACTTTTAATATGCAGCAAAGCAAAGAATTCAAGGATGGATGATGTGGACGATGTCCTAAAGACCATCAACTTCTTTAGGGAGATGAAAGCTATAAACAGGGAATTCTTCCGTGACATGCAACTCGATGAGTCTGACAGAGTTAAGAACATATTCTGGGCGAACGCAAGCTGCCGAGGGGCATATCAGGACTTTGGTGACTGCGTAACGTTTGACACCACATATAAGACCAACAAGTTCCATATGCCACTTGGGGTGTTTGTGGGTACTAACAACCACTTACACACTACATTCTTTGGTTTGGCCCTGATAAGAGATGAGGATGCAGATTCATTCAGATGGTTGTTCAAGACATTTTTAAGGTGCATGAGAGGGAAGGCTCCTACATGCATCCTCATAGGTATAACCGCCAAAACCACCCTCAACCACCACCACCCCACCCAAAAAATGAAAATAACACACTAAAAACGTCTCTTTTCTCATTACCAGACCAGTGCCCGGCAATGGCTTTACCAGACCAGATGCTTTCAAGAACACGGTACACAGGCTGTGGCACTGGCAGATTCTAAAAAAGTACATGGAACACCTTGCATACCTTTACAACCTACATGAAGACTTTAAGGATGAATTCACATCAATCCTCAACTCGCCCCTCATGCCAACTGAGTTTGAGGCTGCCTGGATAAGTACAACCTCCATGATGATGCCATGATGGTGGGCATGTGAAACGAGCGTGAGAGATGGATATCAGCCTACTTCAAAGATTTTTTTTGCGCCAAAATGACATCCACACAACGAAGTGAGAGCATGAACTATGTGCTCAAGAAGAACTTCGTAAGTGAGAGACAAAACCTACACCGGTTTGTCAGCCAGGTATACTCCTGTGTCAAAACCAGGACGCGGACAGAGAACCAGGAGACAATGGGTAACCGGGTATAGCTCTATCACTCGTCGTAAGACAAAATAACATGCTTACTAAAGTAAAACTTTATTAGTTAGACAAGTTTTTGCTGCGAGAAAACTAATAATTTGGTCATCATTCCTGCATGGGCAGAAGGAACAAAACACGCTGACCTTCTATGGGTTTGACACCGAGATGGCAAATCTTTACTCATGAGCTGTGTACCGCAAGATCAGAAAAAGGCTAAAAATGAGCACACTCTTCATGGCGACAAAGACGGAAGGGCCCACAAAGTACCTCGTGCGCTACAACAACCCGCAAAACTATCTACGTGGTCTCAGCACGCGTTCCAGGTGGTTGCAGACCCCGTGGGAGAAATATATGCCTGCGAGTGCAAGCTATGGGACCACACATGTGAGGACTAAAAAAAGATGTTACATACTGTACTACTTATTTTTTGCAAAGTTTTTGTTCGAAAGAAATGACAAGACACATGCACCTCTTCCAAAAAATATAGGTATTTTCTACATGCATGTCCTATGCATGATGCAGACAATTAAGGCTGCCAACATTCCAGAGAAATACATCCTCAGGAGATACACCAAACACCTGAACATCCAGCCAACATTCAACAGAAATGACTAAGGACAGTAGCGTCAGACAAGGCATCCCAATACTACTTTGAAAGCTCACTGCTGCAGCTGAACATGAGGGTGCACAGAAAAAGCTTGAGAAGCCAAGAGCAAATGGCGAGGTCACGAGTCGTCATGGACAAACTTGAACAAGAACTCGACGCCATGCATTCTGCTAAAAACGGATGTCTCGTGGACAATGAAGCCATTGAGCAGGATATTGCTACAATCTTATCCGAGATGAACCGCCCAAGCCCTATGATGGCCCTGCTGCTAATGCTACTCCACGCCCCAATGTTGTGACATGTTTCAAGTGTGGAGAGCCGGGTCACTATAGTCGAGAGTGTCCCCAGAACAACAACCCCAGTCAGTCTGGAAAGTCCGTTGGTCGTGGTAAGCCAGTGGGAAAGACATTCTACGCAAAGCCGGTCACCACTGCACGTGGCCATGTCAACTATGTCTCAGCCGAGGAGGCTCATGAGGATCCTAACGTCGTCCTTGGTACGCTCCTTGTTAATTGCCATCCGGCATCTGTTCTTTTCAATACTGGAGCATCTCATTCATTCATATCTGAGAGCTATGCTCAATTGCATAACACGACATTCTATGACATGCCCACTTCCATGGTAATTCAAACTCCGGGTTCCAAATGGCAAACTTCTAGAGTAAGCCATGGGAATGAAATTCTTGTCGATAGACTTGTCTTCCTTGCATCTTTAATAGCTCTCAAGTCCTCGGACATAAACATCATCTTGGGTATGGACTAGATGTCAGCTCATTATGCTAAGATTGATTGTGCCACTAGAACCGTTCAACTTACTCACCCATCGGGCAAGACAGTCAATGTCTTAACTCGAGTGGCCAAGCGCCAGCTTTACTCCCTAAATGCCAACCCCCTTCCAGACCTTGAAGATATTCCGGTAGTCCGGGACTTTGCGGATGTCTTTCCAGAAGAACTGCCAGGTGTTCCACCTGACAGGGATGTCGAGTTTGTGATAGACCTTGTTCCAGGAACCGTTCCAATTTCTAGAAGACCCTATAAGATGGCACCCTTAGAACTAGCCGAGCTTAAGAACCAACTCGATGAGTCCTTGAAAAAGGGTTTCATCCGTCCTAGTTCCTCTCCTTGGGCTTTCCCCGTCCTCTTCGTCAAGAAGAAGGATGGAACGGATCGGATGGTTGTAGATTACCGACCTGTCAACTTGGTCACTATCAAGAACACGTATCCGCTTCCCAGGATCAACGATCTGTATGACCAGCTCGCTGGATCCTCAGTCTTTTCCAAGATGGATTTGAGGTTCGGCTACCATCGAATCAAAATCAGAAATAGGGACGTTCCCAAAACGGCCTTTGTTACTCGTTATGGCCAATACGAGTACACCGTTATGTGATTCGGTTTAACCAATGCCCCAGCCACCTTCTCTCGGTTAATGAACTCGGTCTTCATGGAGTATTTGGATAAATTTGTCATAGTATACCTCGATGACATACTCATCTACTCCAAGAATGAAGAGGAACATGCCGAACATCTAAGGCTGGTGTTGACGAAACTTCGAGAGCATCGCCTTTATGCCAAATTCTCCAAGTGTGAATTTTGGTTGCCAGAAGTGACCTATCTAGGCCATGTAATCTCTGGTAAGGGTATTGCTGTCAATCCTGAGCGAGTTCAAGCCGTCCTTGATTGGACTCCACCTGAGACGGTCAAGCAAGTTCGGAGCTTCCTTGGCTTAGCGAGCTATTGCCGCCGCTTCGTCGAGAATTTCTCCAAGGTTGCTAAACCTCTAATTGAACTCCTCAAGAAAGATAAAAAGTTCGAGCGGACCCCACAGTGCGAGTTCAGCTTTCAGGAACTGAAAAGACGCCTGACATCTACTCCCATACTGGTACCACCAGATTTCTCCAAGGACTTTATTATCTATTGCAACGCCTCGCGACAAGTACTAGGTTGCATACTCATGCAAGATCGTCAGGTAATTGCCTATGCTTCACGGCAATTACACCCACATGAGGAAAATTATCCCACACATGATCTAGAGCTTGCAGATGTAGTCCATGCACTTAAAACTTGGCGACATTACCTCCTCGGTAATCATTGCGAGATCTTCACCGATCACCAAAGTTTGAAATATATCTTCACCCAACCGGATTTGAATCTTAGGCAACGACGTTGGGTTGAGTTGATCTCGGATTACAACTTAGGAATAACTTACACCCCGGGCAAAGCCAATGTCATGGTTGATGCGCTAAGTCGTAAATCTTATTGTAACAACCTGATGTTACAACAAAGTCAACCACTTCTCCATGAGGAATTTTGTAAGCTTAATCTTCACATTGTTCCTCGAGGATTCCTATCCACCCTGGTGGCGAAGCCTAACCTTACGGATCAAATCATAACTGCCCAGAAACGTGATAAGGGCATATCCCGGATTAAGGAAAACATTGCTAGCGGAGTTGCTAAATGTTTTTCCATGGATGAGCGAGGTGTTGTCTTCTTCGAGAACCGCTTGGTGGTTCCCAAGAAACAACACTTACGCCAGTTGATTCTTAAGGAAGCTCATGAATCCCCTCTCACCATTCATCCCGGTAGTACCAAAATGTATCAAGACCTACGCCAGAGGTTTTGGTGGACTAGGATGAAGAGAGAAATTGCTCAATACATTGCTAGCTGTGACATCTGTCGTCGTGTTAAAGCAGAGCATCAACGGCCTGCTAGCACCCTTCAACCTTTGGTTATTCCTGAGTGGAAATGGATTAAAATCAGTATGGATTTCATTACTGGGTTTCCCAGGACCAAGAGAGGGAATAATGCCATCTTCGTCATGATCGACCGTCTTTCCAAAGTAGCCCATTTCCTACGTGTTCGTGAGGGTATCCCGCTAGCAAGCTAGCTGATTTATACATCTCCCGAATAGTGTCTCTTCATGGTGTCCCATTGGAAATTAACTTAGACCGTGGGAGTCTCTCCACCTATCGATTTTGGGAAAGTTTCCAAAATGCTATGGGAACTCGTCTCTCTTTTAGCACCGCCTTCCATCCTCAATCAAGTGGTCAAGTAGAGCGAGTCAATCAAATTCTGGAAGATATGCTCCGAGCTTCTGTCATCTCATTCGGAATGGGTTGGGAGAAATGCCTTCCATTCGCGGAGTTTGCTTATAACAATAGTTATCAAGCTATCTTGGGCAAAGCTCCTTTCGAAGTTATCTATGGACGAAAATGTCGAACGCCTCTTAACTGGTCAGAAATCAGGGAAAGACAACTCTTTGGCCCGGATATGATCCAGGAAGCAGAAGAACAGGTTCGCGTTATTCGTGAGAAATTGAAAACGGCCCAATCTCGCCAAAAGAGTCAATATGACCGCAAGCATAAGCCTATGTCTTATGAAGTTGGCGAGAAGGCTTACCTTCGGGTTACACCTTTAAAGGGAACCCATTGATTCGGTATCAAGGGCAAGTTGGCTCCTCATTACATTGGACCCTTTCGCATTCTTGCCAAACGAGGAGAAGTTGCCTACCAATTGGAACTACCTTCGCATCTTTCCAGAGTTCACGATGTCTTCCACGTTTCTCAACTCAGGCGTTGCTTCGCGGATCCTATCCGTGGAGTGGACCACGAAACGCTTGATCTACAAGATAACCTCTCATATCAGGAATATCCCGTTCGTATCCTTGATCAAGCCGAGCGTACCACTCGACGCCATAATATCAAGTTTCTCAAGGTTCAATGGTCACACCATTCCGAGCAAGAAGCTACTTGGGAAAGGGAGGATCGTCTTCGACTCGAGTACCCCACCTTCTTCCCGGCGGATTCTAAATCTCGGGACGAGATTCGTTTGAGTGGGGGTGAGTTGTCACATCCTAGCTAGTCATGCATTAGAGTGTTGCATCATGTCTACCTTTCATCAGAAACTTGAATTGGGGAAGACAGAACCCCCAGCACCCCCTCTGGAATCAACTAAGGTTTACTAAAAATATTTTCAATGAACCTGAAATGCCCTTCTAAAAAGTTCACTCTCTTTGTCTTGGGTTAGAACCTCTGGCAAAATTGGTGCACAATTTTCTAGGTCAACAGAAGGTCATTGAATTAAATCATATGTAATTTGCATTTGGGCATTTGAATGCTAGTAAATATTTTAAATGCTCAAATAATTCTGAAGATAAGTGTGGGCTGTTGGAAATATTCTAAACAGAGCCTCTGATTATTTTCAGGATTTTTAGAAGTGCCTAGCTATTTTTAATAAAGCCACAAACCTACAGAAAAATATAAAACAGAAATTAAAAGAGAGGGAGAAAACTTACCTGGCCGCAACCCATTAGCCGGCCCAGCTGGCGGCCCAGCGCTGTGCTAGCCCATGCCAGCCAGCTGCTTCGTCCCCGCCAGGCAGGCAGAGAGCTGACGCCGGCGAGCGCGAGCTCGCCACGGCGCCAGCAGCTTGCCGCTTCGCGCGCCTGGACACCGGATAGGCTCCACGTCGCCGCCCCGACCCCGTGGACACCTCACTCGCCCCCCTTCCTCTCTCCCTCGCTCTCCCGCACCATGGCCGACGCACATGCCGCCGCACCGCCGCCGTAGTCGCGCCCTCCGTCGTCCCCGCGCCGAGCCACCGTGTCCAGAAGCTCCGCCGCCCTCCACTCCTTCGAGCAAGCCGAGCCCCGAGCACCCGCTTGCCCCACAACCTCTGCAACAACCTCGCCCGACTCCGCCATCGCCGGAGATCCTCTTCGTCGTCGCCACCGCATCAGCTCGTCCCCGACCGCGCCGTCCATTTCTACGTGACCGCCGTGAGCTCAGCTACCTCCCCATCCTCTCCGTTTGCTTTCTCGTGCACCGTAGAAACTGCACAAAGCTTCACCACACGCACCACCGCCGAGCTCGTCACCGACGTGTCTCCGGCCAACCACCGGCCACACCATCGTTTCCAACACACTCACTGCACCCCCAGGAGGTCGTAGCACCCCTCTGGGCCCCCTGCCGTGCCTCCTAACGCCGTTTCCGTGCACGGCCGAACTCTGGCCGCCGCCTGGCTCGACGCCGGCGTCATCTCCGGCCACCCCCGCACACACCGCTTGCTCCACTCAGCGCGCGAGTTCACCAGCAGCACGTAGATGCCACCGCCGGCCATTTGGTCGCCGGACGAGGAATTCCGACGCCCTCCGCCGCGTCTGTCCTTGCCGGCGGCTTAACACTGGCGGGTTTGACCCGTTGACCTTGACTGGGTGGGCCCAGGTTGACTCCCCTGAGTCTATGACAAGTGCCCCCCCTCTGCTAATTAACCCAAATTAGTTTTAACTAAATTTAGTTAGTTTAAATAACTGCTGACACGCGGGACCCATTGGTCAGGTTGACCTGGACGTCCCCGTTGACCAGTGACGTCACCCTGACGCACTTCTGACGCAATAACTAATTTCTGGATTTATTTTTATATATAGAATTCCAGAAATTGTTGCAAACTTTAAAAAATCATAGAAATTAATCTGTAACTCCAAATGAAAAGATTTATATATGAATTTTGATCAGAAAAATTCAATCTATCCATTGGTAATGGTTTCATGCATGACAAAACAAGTTAACCTTGCCGTTTAAGCAAAATAAGATAATGCACTAATATGGCTATGTTAAATGAACTAACATTTGAATCTTTGATTCAAATGGGTTCATTCCTTTCTGTTTTAGCTTGCATTAGGCCAAGACACATTCATTTTGCCATGTCATAGCATGCATCATATTGTTGCATATTGTCATGTGTTGATTTATGTTCGGTGTGTCTTTCGTGGTAGGTTCTGCCTCCGAGGATAACCCCGAATATCCGTCTGAAGGGCAGTACCCTACTACCACTACATCAGGCAAGCAGCCCCATTGATCATATCGATACAATCCCATGTTCTCGCCTCTGCTCTCATTTACTGCATTAAGACAACAACGTTTCAAACTGCTGTGTGCTACGGTAGTTGAACCCTTATCCTCTGCATGACCTGTCATTGCCACAGTAACTAGATGAAACCCACTAGCATGTGTAGGAGTTGATTGAGCCATGTATGTGTTTCCTACCTTGCTATGCCTGCTATGCTTAGAGTTGTGTGAGGTCTGGTTCATCTGGGTGATGGGCTAGAGTGAAATGATTATGTCGGTAATGTGAGGGATGTGTTGAACATGTTTTGGTAAAGGTATCGATGAGAGGCCATGTAGGAGTACATGGTGGGTTGTTTCATTGAGGCCGTCCATAAGAACTGAGATCTGTATGCGTGATTTAAGATTCAGCTACTACCACACATTGGGCCCTGAAATATGACCCCGCTCGACTTACTGACCCCTCTCGTTTTCTGTCCAGGAGTTGCAACTAGTTTCTGGTGTTTGTAGATTATGTGTTGGCGGCCGTGCGTAGCGCTGACCCTAGGGGTGGGCTATGATGTGGTAGATACACCGTGGCACGGTGTACCGAGTCGCCCGTTTGGTGTCTCGGGAACCCTGCACACATTGTTTGGGGCCGTTGAGGACACCCCGGCCGGATTTCCTTGCGGATGGAACCTGAATAGGCGATAAACCTGGACTAGAGACTTGTGCGGTTAGTCAGGTCGTGGTCTACACCCACATTGGTTTTTGCTTGAAGTCTGCCAAGCACATGTCGTGTGCAGACGCTAAGTGGTGGAAACATGTGTGATGAAGTACACCCCTGCGGGGTATAAAACTATTCGAATAGCCGCGTCCGTGGTAAAGGACTACTTGGTTGCCTATACAGTTCATAGACAAGTTAATGGATACTACTAAAAGACTCAAGATAAGTGTGAGTACCGAGGATGGCCCTCTCATAGGATGACGAGGGAGGATCCCCGGTGGAGTATTGTGTTGGTGATTAGTGGACTCGTGTGCGAAAACTATTTTACTAGTGGTGTCCCGTAGGATAGCTTAGCCAAGAGTCAAAGCTGGCTTGCTGCAATAACTCCACCACCTTCTTGAGAATGAGCATGTATAGTAGGTTCTGATGTAAGACTTGCTGAGTACCTTTGTACTCATGTTTGCTTAATTACTGTTTTCAGACGACAACACCGCCCCCTCCGATGGGTTTTATGTAGATCTCGACGTCGATGAGTGACTTGCCACCCAGGTGGTGATCCTGGCCATGGAGGGCCCTATGTAGATAGACAGGCTTCGAGAAGCCTTCTTTCTTTCTAGTGTCTGTACTCAGACTATTTGCTTCCGCATGTGCTTGTATGTTTGTATGACTTGAGTGTCGGGTCACGTGACCCCTACCTGTATGAACATGTTATGCATGGCTCTCTGGAGCCTTTAAATAAAGTACTTGAGTTGTAGAGTTTTGTTGTGATGCCATGTTGTATTTGCACATATCGAGCATATTGTGTGTATGATTGAAATGCTTGGTATGTGTGGGATCCGACAATCTAGTTGTTTATCCTTGGCAGCCTTTCTTATGGGAAAATGTAGTCTAGTGCTCCCCGAGCCATAGTAGTCCGCTACAGCCCGGTTCACCGGAGTCCTGCTAGCCCAGCACTACTGCTCAGGACACTTGACTGGCCGGCATGTGATTCACTTTGTTCCTATGTCTGTCCCTTCGGGGAAATGTCACACGGTGACTTCCGGAGTCCTACCTAGCCTGCTACAGCCCGGGTTTCCCGGAGTCCTGTTAGCCCAGTGCTACAGCCCGGATTCACACGCTGATGACCGACATGCTCGATGTAATTCATGTATGCCTGTCTCCATAGGTCTGTGCCACTTTGGGTTCACGACTAGCCATGTCGGCCCGGGTTCTCTGTCATATGGATTCTAGCGACACTATCATATACGTGAGCCAAAAGGCGCAAACGATCCCGGGCCATGGTAAGGAGACACCCGTGGGGATACCGTGCATGAGGCCGCAATGTGATATGAGGTGTTACCGGCTAGATCGATGTGACTTGGAATCGGGGTCCTGACAGTCCAGAGTTCCAAAAAATCAAAAGAAGAGGATGAAGAAGAAGAGTTTGACGAGAATGACAACAATCACACGAAGACAATGAAGATGACAGTGTTGGGGACGAGGAAACTGAAACTGACGATGAAGCTGCCAAGGCTCAACCAGGAAAGGGCGCCGACAAGGGACAACATTCGGGGCCAGTTAAGAGGAGCTCAAGACTGAAGAATCCATAGTGGTTATGCTGCTGCATCAACTGAAAAATAAGCTTGTACTCTTAGTTGCCTCGGTACACAATGAGGAAACATATCAGAAACACCGTCGTTACTAAAACTATTTAGCTTTATCATCAGTTTCTTGATCAGTACTATAGTTAAGATATAATTTGTGATTTGTGCCCACTGGACAAATGACATTAATTATGTAAACCATTTGATAATCCTTTTGAATGCAGCCACAAATATATTTGAAAAAACTTATCTGGATTTATGCAACGCCAACACTACTGTCAACCAGTAACTCAACAAAAATATGTTAAGGAAAATTTAAACACTTATAGTACATCAGTACTGATACTTCTCAATCGTCAGTACAAGGCAGGGTAACCAAACACACCAGTTAACACCTTCAAAAAACATCGTTTCAAAAAACAAGCTATGTCAAAACAAGCTATGTCCGGTTCTGCCAGTCCTAGTTCACAAAGTCCATCAGTACATAAAAATAATTACCTCAAGCAAATGAAAATCTAATACACCTGTACTGATGAAAAACTAATTAAGCTGTAAAAATAATTTCAAAGATTATGTTGATATAAACAATCCTTTCAAAAAAATTGTTTTAAAAAACATTAGCATGACACACATAGTCTGACTGGTATTTGGTAAGTTCAATTACAATTCAATCAATAGTCCAAGTACCCAGAGCAGAGGAGTACAAACCTCCATCATCACCAACCCTGGCACATGCAAGTGGGATAAGCAGCTGATAAGTACAGCTTGACAAGACGGATCAGTGCGATAGTAAAATGCCATCATCATCGACCTTGAGACAAGCAAGTGGGATAAGCAACTGATAAGTACATCTTGACAAGACTACTTAGTGCGACCAGATTTATACCCTGGCAAAGAAATTGGCTTGGACGGTTCGTTCTTCCAGACCACTGCCCGTGCCATCCACTGGGCGGTTGCCACAAGGGACTGTAAATAGCGACCCCACTCCACTACACCCACTACACCCACGTCCCCGACGAACCGCCTCGCACACATCCCCGTCAAAACACTGCAAAAAATACCCCATTCTCTTCCATCTCTGCCTCATTCCCAGAACTACCATCGCCGCTTCTATCCCCCACCGCAGGAAAACAAGAAACTTCTCTCTCCCAAGCACACAGACGCCGGAGGAGGGAGATGACGAAGGAACCGTCCGCCAAGCATCATCATGGCGAGACGTTCGACAAGAGCAGCAACCTTGTCGATGTTCACGTCCCCGGTGAGAAGCGCGAGTACACCAAACCCTCACAGGGGTTGATCTCCACGACAAGGAGACGCTGGAGATCGTCTACACCAGTGAACCAGACAAGGCCGACGAGATGATCTCCAGGCTCTAGAGGAAGGCTGGCAGCATGCATCGTAAGATCGTCGGTGTTGGTGTGCACTATACTACGGAAGACGAACTTCCCCAGATGGCAGCAGTCCTTCAGTTGTGCGTGGAGGAACTCTGCCTGGTGTACCACATCGCAACGGCCACAAAATGGTGACCCATACTACTCATTTCCCCTGTTTGGTTCATCTGTTTAATTAGTACTGTATCCTGAAAATTTCATCAAACTTGTTTCCCAACTAGATGCACTAGTGTGCTTTGTGAAAGTGGATGCACTACTGCATTTTCTCAAGTAGATACACTATAAAAAGTATTTTTGAACCTGATGCACTTGATTACTATCTGAAAAATCTTGCAGAAGATTAATTTCTGAAGTTGATGTACTAGTGTAGTTTCTGATCTTGATCCGATAATGTAGTTTGTGTACTCGATGTATTAAAAAGATGTTCCTGAACTTGATGTAGTGAAGTAGATACTGAATTTGGTCTAATGTTATTTTCATAAGCAAAAAAACTAAGAACTTGGTGAAGCACTGGTATGTGTTGTCATATTCAACAAAAGTAAAGTAGACTAGTACTAAAGTAGCACATACAACATTGACTCAAACTATGTATAATCTGAAAAGAAAAATAACATGATGTACTTGAATTTAAATTCAGAACTTTGTTTACTAGTTTCTGAAGTACATTCATCCATTTATTATGCTATATAAGCATCTACTTCATGGATTTATCGCTTGTAAAACAAAACAAAAATGAAGAATTCAAACATCAAAGTAATGCTAATCTTCAAAATGTCTCTCCCCTTGCAGTCCCAAGCACCTGAACGATGTGCTGCAGCATGAGAAGTTGTTCACATTGTTTGGTTTCGGCATTGAAGCCGACAAAGAGAAGCTGAAGATGTCTGGTTTGGAGATCAACCCCAACAAGTACATCGACATTCAGCGCATCTGGAGAGTTTCGTACATTGGAAAAGAGTACGACTCCTTGACTGATGTTGCAGCCAGCGCCATCCACCCATTCTACAAAGGCATGAAGAAGAACATCGACGTGCAGGAAGACCACAAATTGTGGGGGATCAGCCCGCTGCCAGACAACCTCATGGAGTACGCAAGAGTGATGAGTACGCCAAGTACAAGTCATGGAACATGATCGACAACATCACAAGTGGTTGGGAAATTTCAAAAGCGCGGGAGGCCGACCACTACTATGACCGCCACTTTTAGGGATGAAGATACAACAAAGCCTGCCTTCGTTTTGCTTCCGCTTGTGCTTGCCTTTTATCTTGTTGTTTCAGATCCGTAGTTTGCTCTTGTTGGGTTGAACCAGTATGATTATGCCATGCTTGTCATTGTTGAACAAGTTTACTTATGTCATCAAGTACATTGTTTTGCTTATCTCATTATATAAGTTTGGTAGCTTCGTATTTTGTTAATCCATCATTTCAAATTCAAAGTAGCTTCTGAATGGAACTTTGTGGCTACTCTAAAGTACTAGTTATGAAGCAACTAATCACACAACGTTGTTGCATGTGTAGTTTTGATTCAGTATTGTATAGAAAACGTAACGTTGAGAAAATTCAGTACAATTTGAGTTGCTTAACAACGCTTCAAAAGTTGAAGCAGAAATTCTTAGTACTTCATCTATTGTTCTCATTCATATGTAGCTGCTTGAAAATTAACAAGTACTACAACAAAAAAAGTTAAGAAACATCAGCACACTCTTATGTTGGTCACTTGCAGACTAAGAATGACAGTACTAGTACACTTGATCGGACAATACATACTTACTACAATAAAAAGTGCAAAGAAGCATCAGCGCTCCTGGTGACTCTTCTCATGCTAGCAATCTTGTCAAACACATCATCATCACTGTCTATCAATTCCACAATGGGATTCTTGCGTGTAGAGGGGCTCTCTGCACAATCAGCCGTAGAACCTTTCAAAGCTCCCAACCGCCCCTTCATAACACCAGATCTTGTCTTTTCGGGAGAACGCCCCTGGCTAAAATCAATAGCTACACGCTCGAGCTCCGAGAACTGGCTACCAAAGATCCTGTAGTCATGCTCACCAAGATCCAGCCACTCACCTGCAAAAATAAAAAAAGAAGGAGCGCATCAAGGGTAAGTTCAAATACATAATTCATGACAGTACTAGTCAAGAAGTACAAGCTGCAAAAAATCACAAAAAGTCGTGCATACGTACAAGGTTCGATGCCAAACAAACCCTAGAAGTCAACATCAAACACATCGCTAGTTGCGCAGCTATACAACAAAGTCTTTCTAATGTCAAGAATGTCTTCATGGCTGTAATCCAACATTTCAATCACACCATCCTCCCGACAATGATATGTCTTGACGTTTTGTAGCATAAAGAAGCCACAATCATGCCTGTTAACAAAACAAAATCAAAAATGGTACATCACAAATTCAAAAATGCAGGAACATCTTCCTCCCAGCAACAAAAAACAACTAATAAAAATCATTAAAAACGGATACTCATGTGTTTTTCTGCTGCGGTACCCGCACAAACTCACAAGAGAAACCATCAATATGCGCCGGTGAGAACGGTTTGTCCCTGTTTACGCTGGACTCCCTCCAAAGCTTCTTTATGTTATCCGTCATAGCCCTTAAGAATCTAACTACATCACTCCAGGTTTCATCGCGGAGTGAATCAAGACACTTGAAACGACAGAACCTCAAATTCAGAACAATCAAGCACCAATGCCCAGATTCTTCAGTAGGCTTCACGGCAGCCACAAATGACGGCGGATCAAAAGTAGGGAAAAGAAGGTGAAAAATAAATCACAGAGGAAAAATGAATTTAATGAATCATAATGAAACAAAAAATTCAGGCTCCAAAACAATAAAATAAAAGAGGGAAATTGAAATTAAGAAGTGCAAATAAATCAGATAATCATAAGTTCTAATTGAGTAAGCAACCCACTACAAAAAATAAATGATACTCAAGTTTATATCCACCGCCCAAACTTGCAACAAACATATCAGTTCAATTTCCTTGCGAAAATAAGTGCATCTTTCAATAAAGAAGCACACTTCATTCAGAAGTACAGGGGTAAAAAGCAGGCTACTCAAGTTCATTCCCACCTCCCAAACTTGCAAGAAAACATGACAGTTATAGTTCATGAGTACAAAAAGTTCAAGTTCACCTACTTGGTCAAAACCATCAGCCCCTGATCTCGTGAACCACTGTAGCACATTGGCATAAATATGTCCATCACAGATCTTGGTCTGTTGTACAAAAAGAACAATAACAGTTAGAAAATTGCCAAAATAACTTATCATCCTATCTACAAAGCAAAATACTAACCGTCACCCATCTGGGAACTATCAACTTGTCAGTGTCTTGGTACTTCTGACGTAGAGAATATGAAACAACGTTAGCACTGTCTGAGTTGAGCATGCCAGTTGGGACAAACGCTTTAGCAATAGAACCAACACTGGCATCACATTCTCAATTTTGAAACATCGGCTTGTCACTAGCACTACACCATGGTAGATATTACGAGGCGTTTTGGATCGCCTCTAAAAGACATGAGAATGCCTTCAAATGTCATGTGTGGCGTTTCTCAAAAATGCTAGAAATGGTCGCGATAAGATATGTCATCAAAGGCATTTTCCAACAATGCCTCGAAAGGTCGGTCGTTCAGCGGCATTCTGAAACTGCCTCGAATGCTCCATTGTATGGGGAGCATTCTCAGAAAACGCTACAAAAATCCAGCTGAGAGTCGCTGGATTCCGAATGGCCCGCGAGCCCACCATCGCCACGTGTCGGGCTGTTTGCTGCCTATTATAATTCTAATTCTAATTATAACTAATCTAATCCAACTTAGGCACTAATCCAAGCCCATTAGCCAATCGCTGTGATCTTTGAAAGAGTGGGCATGTTTCCTATTATAAGTTGGTCCAACTTTCATTCGTTAACCGGTATGGGACTAAACTGGTTGAAGTGTGAGCTCTCGCACGAGCAGTCTACATGGAGAATATTGATGTGCACTGTACCACTACACCACGAAATCGACTATATCCTAAAGCCATGCAACTCATGCATCGGCCATCGCCGGCTCGGTAATCAACTCACGCATCGCCGGCGGCCGGTAAGCACATCAGCTACGCATTAAGACGGTGACAGACACTAGAGTTTGAGCCAAGTGCATTTCTCATACATGGCCACAGCTACTCGGCGCCTACTCTCGCTTGAGCGACCGTCCTGCCCCATCGAGTCCCTTTTGCGTGGCGGACAGCCTTGCAGCCAACCGTGAAAACATGCGCCACAGAAATCTGCCGCACCGGCTCTGTACGCGTGGCCGGCGTTGAGGCAATTTGAAGAAAATCCCTCGAAAGGGTATCGATCGGAGGCATTTATCAGAAATGCCTCGAAATCTAGCCGGAGGTATTTCCAGAAATGCCTCAATATGTCTGTTTTGTGGCAATTTCAAAAGATGCCCTAAAAGCTTCATCCAATCAGAGGCATTTTTCAGATATGCCTTCTTATATACAGTTTGGAGGCATTTATAGAAATGCCCTCACCAAAATGCCTCCTATTGACAACCGTGTTATAGTGTAGGAAAACACAAAAGATGACATGAATTAAAACTACTGCAATAAAAACAATAGTCACATGAGAGAAAGAAAAAGAGATGAAAATGATACGAGCAAAATCCCAAACTAATTGTTTCCCATGGTTCGTGCGCAACCTCATAACAGCGAAGCAAAACAAATCAACCTTAATAACATTAGCACCTTCTGCTTGCATAAAAAGAAGAAAAATAATAAGTTCAAGCACTACAAGCGAACATGTACAAAATGTGATAAATGAGAAGTACTCCTCATTTAGAAGTCCTTACCTGCACTATCAGTGTTTGACAACAGGAGTTCCTGTGATGACAGCAATATGGCTGCGCTTTCAGGGTCTGAAGAAAGAAAATCCTGGGACTACACGAGCGCCTCCTGCATTAACGGGACAGAAGAAATCGACAGAAGTAATTCATCATCCTCAGATGGCACCTCCTCCATGCTAGAAGCATCTTGCAATGCATCACCGTAATCAAGCCCTCCAGGCGGGAAATTTTCCGGCGGCAAATCTTCACAATCAGAAAGATTTTCATTCCCACCAATACCAACACTAGACGATTTGGCATCAAGTATGCTGGCAGCACCAACATCCTCATCTGCAACTTTGGTACCAACATCACGCCCACTACTCAATGGAGCACCACAACCATCATCTCCACCACTAACGGCAGCCTCACACTCAACATCAGTCATCTGAAAAAATAAAAATTCAGAAAAAGTGAATAATATGAGCAAAACTAACAATAAAAAAAGCTAGCAAGAGGTGCACACGCTAACTGTTATAGCTGCAAAGAAACACTAGCAAAAACTGCTTATGAAATTAATGCAAGCACAAAAAATCAAACCTTAGTAGCATTCACAGCAACATCATCGATCTTGCTGCTACTAACATTCAAAGGAACATCACCAAAAGGAACATTCAAAGGAACATTCAAAGGAACTAGGCTCATTACCAACAACAGGACCCTGATTCATAGTAATAAAGAAAAAAAACAATACTATTATTAGCAACAATAAACATAAGGAATTAAACCACACTAACAAAAAGGTAGGTATCACCTACAATCTCTTAACGGTGTGGGATGGAAAATGAACATGTAAGGCACATTGATGCGCATGAAAATTCAAGAAATATATATAAACACAATAAAAATAAAAATAATCTTGCACTTATCAATAGATGGATCATTAACTCCACGCTCAACAAAAGCCTCAACATTATGATCGGTCTCCTACATGAAAGAAAAATTAATAAACAGATGAAGATGAGGAAGTTCAACTACAATACTGACAGCAGAACAACATAGTAAAAAGTGCAAACACCGAGGACTGACTTACATCAACAACAGGGCGCTCCAAGCTAACATCATTCGTATGGTGATCAGAAACATTAGCCTTAGTACCACCACCAGCCCTGCTGTTGGTGGCACCAGCCTCATCCTGCTCAATCTGCCTGATAACAACATTTGCACTTTCTTCATATGGCTTGCAACGAGAGTCTTGCATAGTTTTGAAATGCTTCATGTTGTTCAACAGAAGAACCGAGCTCTGAACTAGATGAGCAGCACCGTCACACATATCACCAATTAAAATTCTCTCCATCTCAATATAGTCCGATGCTTCCTCAGCATTAAATTGATGACCTTCAGGAAGGATACCATTGATACAACTCAGACGCTCAACTGTAGTTGGGACCTTTTGCAACTCAGAACACACATTACTAAAAATATGCTCAGCGTGCTCCAACCCAGAAACAGCTACATCAATACCAAAACCCATCCTCTATGAATTACTAGCCTTACTAGGGCCAGGGGTAAGATAACTAGCACCCTCAACACCACGGCCATCTCTCAACTCATCGTGTAGAGATGAAATCTTGGGAACCTGAGACGACGGCATCTCCAGGACTGGCCGTTTATACACTCGGAAAAAGACTACCTCCTCTTGAGTTTTACACTACAAACAAGGGGAAAAGAGTTAATTAATCAATGCAACACACAGGGAAAAATAAACATCATATTAACAGATTTAAATCAATAGCACTATCAATCTTTAACCGTCAGTGCCAATTTGTTAGTATTTACCAACATGCCAATTGAACAAAGATATTCAGTTCAACCACACATGAAACAACAGTACTAAAAAGCGTACCTAAACCTCACAAAGCTTAAGAAATGAAAAAATCTAAACAGGTAACTCTGCAGTACACATATTCACTCCAGCAAAAATAGCTATACCTAAATAAAAAAAGGTTTTGCAAGACACGACAGAAATAAAACTCACCAGAAGCTTCCCAAACACCCAGGTCTTTGGATCTACGTTGCCTTTTTATCAAATCTCCATCAACCAGATCGGAAAGCTTGACAGGATCCATGAAACATATGCGGGGGACTCGCATGTCTAGCTCCGGGGTCTTGCCATGGATAAGGCAGTCAAGGTACATTAGAACAGGCCCTATAGCACAGCCTGTGATTGCCTTCTCAATGGTAACACCATCTTGGTACTTCACAACAGCCCTCCTAAGCAAATCAACCATCAGCTGGCAATAATCCATATTAGTTATGTCCTCAATGACGAGACCCTCAAACATTGCTGCCTCTCTGGAAACACGCAGTGCGGCACCAGGCAACACAACCTTCATAAACACAATAATGAAGAACACTTTGGGAGCAAGGTCATCTTTGCTAGGATCCTTGACAAGCACCTTGAGCGTATCCCTCAAATCCTTTGTCTTGATATCTTTGTTCCTGCTAATGTCAAGCTCCGATCTTAACTTCATCAGAGCATCGTCATATCCATCCTCTGACGGCCTTGGTGCAGAACGACCACCACGAGGGAACCCAAATAGTTGTTGTATACCATTGCTAGTGATGTGAAGCTTCTTATTAGCCTTACCCATGTCAAGAGTCATCGTATCAGGATCTATCCTTAGGTACAAAGCTCCCATCAGAGGGCGGGAAATGTTAGACTTCACCTTCCACTTGAAGATAGAACCAAAACTAGCTGCATGAACCCTAGCCACATGGCAACTCTCAAGAAATTTATCACAAGCATCAACCTCTCCCAACTAACATCGCACAGTTAAGTTCAATCGCTGTTGGTTGCTACCTCTTGATCATGCGTTGGTTTTCCCTTGAAGAGGAAAGGGTGATGCAGCACATTAGCGTAAGTATTTCCCTCAGTTTTTGAGAACCAAGGTATCAATCCAGTAGGAGGTAACACGCAAGTCGCCTAGTACCTGCACAAACAAACAAGAACCTTGCAACCAACTTGATAAAGGGGTTGTCAATCCCTTCACGGTCACTTACGAAAGTGAGATCTGATAGATATAATAAGATGATTTTTTGGTATTTTTATGATATAGATTGGAAAATAAAGATTGCAAAATAAACAATAATAGAAATAGCAAGTTGATATGAAAATAATATGATGGAAGATAGACCCGGGGGCCATAGGTTTCACTAGTGACTTCTCTTAAGATAGCAAATTCTATGGTGGGTGAACAAATTACTGTCGAGCAATTGATAGAAAAGCGAATAATTATGAGAATATCTAGGCATGATCATGTATATAGGCATCACGTCTGCGACAAGTAGACCGAAACAATTCTGCATCTACTACTATTACTCCACACATAGACCACTATCCAGCACGAATCTAGAGTATTAAGTTCATAAGAACAGAGTAACGCATTAGGAAAGATGATATGATGTAGAGGGATAAACTCAAGCAATATGATGTAAACCCCATCTTTTTATCCTCGATGGCAACAATACAATACATGCCTTGTTGCCCCTGCTATCACTGGGAAAGGACACCGCAAGATTGAACCCAAAGCTAAGCACTTCTCCCATTGCAAGAAAGATCAATCAAGTAGGCCAAACCAAACTGATAATTCAAAGAGACTTGCAAAGATATTTAAATCATGCATAAAAGATTTCAGAGAAGAATCAAATATTGTTCATAGATAATCTTGATCATAAACCCACAATTCATCAGATCTCGACAAACACACCACAAAAATAATTACATCGAATAGATCTCCAAGAGAATCAAGGAGAACTTTGTATTGAGATCCAAAGAGAGAGAAGAAGCCATCTAGCTAATAACTATGGACCCGAAGGTCTGTGGTAAACTACTCACAGATCATCGGAGAGGCTATGGTGTTGATGTAGAAGCCCTCCGTGACCGATTCCCCCTCCGACAGAGCACCGAAAAAGGCCCCAAGATGGGATCTCACGGGCACAAAAGGTTGCGACGGTGGAAATGGGGCTTCGTGGTGCTCCTGGATGTTTTCGGGGTATATGGGTATATATAGGAGGAAGAAGTACGTCGATGGAGCTGCGAGGGGCCCACGAGGGTGGGGGCGCGCCTACCCCCCTGGGTGCGCCCTCCTGCCTCATGGCCTCCTCGCTTCTTTCTTGACGTCCACTCCAAGTCTCCTAGATCACGTTTGTTCCAAAAATAACTCTCCCAAAGGTTTCATTCCGTTTGGATTCCGTTTGATATTTCTTTTTTGCGAAACCCTGAAATAGGCAAAAAATAGCAATTTGCATTGGGCCTATGGTTAGTAGGTTAGTCCCAAAATTAATATAAAAAGGTAAATTAAAGCCCATTAAACATCCAAAACAGATAATATAATAGCATGGAACAATCAAAAATTATAGGTACGTTGGAGACGTATCATTGGTCACCTTCATCCAAAGCAACTTTTCCGGCATTGCCTCTCACCGGCTTGACCGGACTCATAATGCTAACAGGCTGTAAAAGAAAATAAAGAAGCCACAACTTAAATAAATGAATATAGAAAACAAAACAAGCATATGAAGGCAAGTAGAAAAAAGAAAAGATTGCACAAGTTCAACTCTTAAAACAACATCAGTACCACCCTCAATTGATGCACACAATGACCAGCCTCACCTGGCCAGCATACCAGCCCAGACACAATTAAATCATTGCAAGTAGAACTTGTAAGTCACATACATTACAAACACGTACCACTACAAATTCATCTTCACAATCAACTTCGATATCATCTTCTTCAGATACAGCATCTTCAGCTTCGACACGAGCACGCTTCTTCACACCTTTGTTCACCTTCGCATGAGCAACTTTACGCTTCTTATTTTCCTTCAACAAAGAGCGCTCTGTAAGAGGAGACGAAGAAGGCTTCTTATTTGTCAAAACTCGTGGACTCCGACGAACAGGGGAGCCACCAAGTGTGCTTGGACCAATCTTCACAGCAACACTATCTCCATCAGCTTTGCTATTACCAGGTTGGGAACCAACTTTCACACATGGGCTACGCCTCTGTGTGCCATCAGGATTTTGGTCTAACATCTTCCTCTTCAAAACAACTTTCTTCTCCTTAACTGCATCACGAGTAAACACTTGCGTCAAATGAGTTTGCATCAGGTTTGTCTTCATAGGCATGTCACTTCCATGAGATCCAGCATCAACAGTTGAAAAGGCTGCATCACCACCTTCATCACCTACACCTTTAGAAGCTTGAGCAACATCCTCATCACTTCGTTGCACGCAAGCAGCCTTTTGACGCCGTTCCAACTCCTTTATCCTCTGGAAATCACACTTCTTCTTTCTTATCCTTTCATCCTCGAGCTGTAACTGCATAGGAACATCCTCGGCCTGAGTAACATGCTCAGTGCCATCAACACTCTGTGACTGAGTAACAGACAACTGCAAGCTCCCATCACCATCATCAATGTTAAGAGAATACATTCCATCATTAATATCTTTGACAACATCAACAATGTCCTCAAGAGCACCATGCCTGTCATTAACTGCATAAACCAATAACATAAGCACGAACATATAAAATTAAAACACAATTAACATTGCAGAGACAAGATAAATAAAGCGCATAGCATCAGACACAAATAAAAGGAACAACTGATGTAGCTAAGCATATTTATGTATTCAAGGCTGGTAAAAAAAGAGAAAATATACGGGAAACACCAGCAACACTCGCAAGTTCTTCTAGAGGATTTGGTGTCTCAAAAATAACATTCACAAGATCTTGAAAGTGTTCTGGTTTGTCAGAACCAGGAAGCACCGGCATTCCAACATCTGCAACAACATCATAATCAGCAAAAAAGTACATGAACAAGCAATCAGTTCAACTATATGAACACTACAAGTGCACCCAATAAAACAATATCAACCGACCATTGGCACACCAAACTTCAAAATGACAACTCTTTCAACATCATAGTAGTTCTTCACTGACTGCTACAAACTATTCAAATGCCAGGACAGCAGTTCAAACTACACATGGTGATCAGTACTACAACCTGTCTGCAGGTCACATCAACCTAAAAACTATACACACCACACATTCCAGGGCAAAATTAACAACTATCAAAATCCATACAACTTATAAAGTCGATACGACAACACCTATACAACCTAAAAACCAGATCTGTTAAAACATCATCCAAATTATAGGGAAAATTACCTGCATTGAACTTGTCTGGACTGGATGATGTACCCATTGAGATCTACAAACCTAAAATTTGCCGAACCAGATCTGCAAGACACATGAACAAAAATTAGGGCTCTGACCTATTTTAGAAACGAAGCATGCCATACAAAGCAAAACTCTTACCAGCAAACACAAAATCTGCCATGGAATCCAGTATCACTGTCGCGAACCACTCGTTCAAGAGCAAAGGAACCCTAGCGAATCCAGCCTGAGACAGCAAGAGAGCAATAGCTTAGAAATACAGGGAAAATCTATACATAAGGGGACGCAAGGGCAAGTCGATGGCAGAGAAAAAGGAGCAAACAGAGCACCCAGACCTCCACCACTGGAGTTCAACCCGCCGGCCGACGCTCCCGCGGCGAAACAGGAGAAGCAACTTCTATGCGAGAAGAGGAGAGGAGTGGAATGAAGAAGGAATCGATTTATGGAGGGGAGCGGAGCGGAACGGGGGAGAGCGGAGGTTAAAAGGTGAGTGGGAGAAAACCGACGGCTAAAGCCCACAATCGTGGCAAAGCCCACTATCTCTGGGCAGTAACTAAAGATAATAGCAAAAATTAAATACAATAAAAAATTCAATACAATAAAAAAATATAGAAGGAGAAAACAAACGGCTAAAGTACAAATAATAACTCATAATAGTATAATAAAAATTATCAAAAAAGTACAAATGAAATAATACTTCATAATGGTGCTGGTTTTCCCCTAAAAAAGATAAGATAATGGGCTATATTCAAAGGAAGATGTCTCAGTACAACTATGCCCCTCGGTGTGGTGCGAGGGCAAGTCATGTTATGGACTCGCCTCCGCATGTGATGCCGCGGCACGCCGCGTCGTCGCCTGCTATGGCTCGTTCCTGGCTCGGCCTCGCTGGGATGGCCTCGCGCTAATGTGGCAGTGCGCTTGTTTGACAGGTGCAGTGCGGTTATTCTGTTTTCCCCCACACGCACCCACACACCCTAAGATAAGATAATGGGGGTGAAAGGACATGCGGTGCCCCCATGTGTTGTTTTGGTAATTGATGACATTCTCTATGGACTAATGGTTGCATTGAGTTATATTTGAAGGATTTGTCCATAGGCATTTCTTGAAGTACATGTGTTGGTTTCAAGGAGTTTATGAGTTGACCAAGGTGGTATTAAGGAATTATCCAAAGATTGGTCATAGAGTTGGAAAGAGTCAAGGTTGATCAAGACTAAGTACAGAGAGTGATTCAAGTTGATCATCACACAAAGAGTAGAAGATACACCGAGTGGGATCAAGTGATCTCATGGTATGGTAAGCATTGCCCATTGTGCTTTGTGTACTAACCCATGGTCTATGTGAGAGTTCTATGTGGGGTTAGGTACGTGTTCATGGGCTTGCGTCAAGAGGAAGATATCACTCAACCAATGGAGAGGATGACATCAAGTGGTGATCGTCATCAAGAATTTCGTGTGCAAGTTCAAGTGGAGCATCACGAAGAGATCAAATGCTTGATGCTTGCCGTCCATTGTGGTGTCAATGGACTTGTGAAGATGTGCCGACGAGTGGCTCACCCATAGTGGAGTATGGGGGAGCAATCATCTAGTCTTCATCGACCCAACGCAATCAAGAAAGGTGGTCCAACTTGAGGGAGTCAAGATCATCATCATCTAGCTCAAGTGGACTTCATGCAAGGCAAAGGTTTTCCCTTGATAGGTTTTATATTTTACCGGTCTCATGGTGATAGTTTGGAGACCGGGTTATAGGATCGATAGCCGTACTATCAAGGGGGGCTCTCAAGTGAGTAGCATGATCGTATCATTTGTCGAGAGCTCAAACATTGCATCCTTGCATCATCTTTCTTGATTCTTATTTGTATTTTGTTTTGAGGTTTTAGAGCTTGTGGTTATCTTCATGACAAGCTCTACTACATCGAAAACGGATTTTATATGCTTCTTCTATCGCGTTTTTGGTGTTGGAGGTTTTACCAGTCTTTTTCGAGGAAGGGTTCTCACCATATTCTCTTGGGCCTTTTCTAATTTCCTCCTTATTGTTAGTTCTTTCAAGATTGTGTTAGCCCTTGTCGCTAGCTTTCCAAAAACTTGGTTTCGTTGAATTCGGAGTCCGTTTGCAGAAGTTGTGTCAGTTTTGGTGTCCTTAAAAAGGCTGCAGCGGTACTACCGCGACTACTTCTGTGGCTACTTCCGCTCTGGACCAAAAACTCATCATAAGTCCAGCGGTGGTAGGCACAGATGTAATTTTTTAGTACCGCTCGCAAGCAGTAGTACCGCTACCCTTAGTAGTAGTACCGCTACCTCTAGCGGTAGTACCGTGAGGACGAGCGGTAGTACCGCTCTGTGCGGGCTGTGAGCATAACGGTTGGATTTTTCCCCTCCTATAAAAGGGGGTCTTCTTACCCAATGAACCTTATCCTTTGAGCTCGTGTTCTTGCCCCATTGTTGACCTTTTTCGAGCTTGCTAACTCTCAATCCCTCCGTGGATTCTTGCTAGTTTTTGAGGGAAAAGAGAGAGGAGATCTAGATCCACATTTCCACCAATCACTTTCTCCTCTATGTGAGGGGAACCCCTTGGATCTAGATCTTGGAGTTATTGGTGTTCTCCTTCTTGTTCTTCCTCTCATTTTCCTCCGTAGCATTAGTTGCTTCAGTGGGATTTGAGAGAGAAGGACTTGGGCACTCCGTGTGTCCTTACCATTGCATTTGGTGCATCAGTTTGAGTTCTACACGGTGATACGTGGAAGTTACAAGTTGAGAAGCTTATTACTCTTGGGTGCATGGTACCCTTGAGCTTGTTCCTCTTGGGTGCTTGGGCGCCCTAGACGGTTGGTGGTGTTTGGGGCTCAATCATTGTGGTGTAAAGCTCCGGGCAAAGCATCGGGGTCTCCCATTAGGTTGTGGAGATCACCCTGAGCAATTTGACGGGTTTCGGTGACCACCCCCAAGGGTTGCCAAAGTGTACGGGTTCGGTGACCGCCCCCAAGGGTTGCCATTTGTACGGGTTCAGTGACCGCCCTCAAGGGTTCCTTACTAGAGTCAGGGCATGTTGCATTGTGTGAGGGTGTGAGGAGATTACGGTGGCCCTAGTGGCTTCTTGAGGAGCATTGTGCCTCCACACTGCTCCAAATGGAGATTAGCATCCGCGAGGGTGTGAACTTGGGATACATTGTCGTCTCCGCGTGCCTCAGTTATCTCTTACCCGAGCTCTTTGCTTATGCACTTTACTTTGTGATAGCCATATTGTTTCTTGTCATATATCTTATTATCACCTAGTAGTTTATCTTGCTTAGCATAAGTTGTTGGTGCACATAGGTGAGCCTAGTTGTTGTAGGTTTCGTGCTTGAGAAATTAACCGCTAGGTTTATTCCGCATTTTTCAAGCCTAAACCGTAATTATTTTAAAACGCCTATTCACCCCCCCTCTAGGCGACATCCACGATCTTTCAGGGGGCAAGTCCATACAAGGAAGATGCATTAGTACAACTATGCCCCTCGGTGCGGTGCTGGTTTTTTTCCCTAAAAACATAAGATAATGGGGGTGGGGCAAGTCATGTTACGAACTCGCCTCCGCATGTGATGCCGCGGCATGCCGTGTCATCGCCTGCTATGACTCGCTCCTGTCTCGGCCTCGCCGGGATGGGGGAGGGGGTCCCGACCCCCCTCCCCCCGGCTCAGCCTCGCGCTAACGTGGCAGTGCGCTCGTTTGACAGGCGCATTGCGGTTATTCTGTCCCCCCCATACGCACCCACACACACACACCCTAAGAAAAGATAATGGGGGCAAGTCCATACAAAGAAGACGTGTCAGTACAATTATGCCCCTCGGTACGGTGCTGGTTTTTCTCCTAAAAAAGATAAGATAATGGGGGCGGGGTGAGTCATGTTACGGACTCACCTCCGCATGCGACGCCGCGGCACGCCGCGTCGTCGCCTGCTACGGCTCGTTCCTGGCTCGGCCTCGCCAGGATGGGGGAGGGGGGTTGTCCCGACCCCCCTCCCCCCGACTCATCCTCGCGCTAACGCGCCAGTGCACTCGTTTGACAGGCGCAGTGCGGTTATTCTGCTCCCCTCACACGCACCCATACACCCTAAGATAAGATAATGGGGGCAAGTCTATACAAGGAAGATGTGTCAGTACAACTATGCCACACCGAGGACCAAATAAAAACTCATAAGAAATCAGTTCAAAACAAATATTGTAAAAAGTTCAAACAAATGTTAATTGTAAGAACTAAAAATATAAAAATATTTTTTTGGAAAATTAAACGTAGAAGATTGTAATAAAAATTTTAGAAACAAATTTATAAAAAGTTCAACCACTACAATTCATAAGGTTCAAGTAAAATTAGTATTGTGCAGAAAAGATTAAATTCTTTTTATTTTAAAAAATACTAGAACTATCACTATTCAACTAAAAAAAGAAAAATTGTGCTCTAAAATTCATGTAAAAAGTAAGAAAAAATGCTATACAACAAACAAATGCGATTGGCCATTGAGAACCTAAATAGTTCAGTACTATCATTAACAGCATGTAACTTCAGCAAACTCAAAACCCAAAAGGGGTCCTACACACATCATCAGCGTATATTTTCCGTCTGCGAGCTATGTACATGAAAATATCCCAGTCAAAACAAAGGATGCCCATCAGTTCAACTATAATTGTTCCAGTTCAAATATAAAGAATATATAAAAAAGTTATGCTTGAGCAAAAAAATAGGAAAGCATTACATAAATTGTTCAACTATCTATAATACCATAGAATTTAACCATCTCACATGCATTGTTTTAAACAAAAAAATACTGCAACATAATCAAACACACACAAGATCTCACAACCAGCGTCATTTGCCACATTTAAACCTACAACACATAAATTCTGAACGTCAGAGAGTCATCTTCCCTGGAGAACATAACCATAACCACATCACCATCCTCAAATCCAGACTCTGCCACAAACTCCTTCCACCCAGTAGTTAGGTTGATGCAACCATCAAAGTCAATGTGGTTGGCAACTTCCATTAACTGATACCCATTTTTTTTCCGAAGTCTCCATCTTCAGTATCCCGGAACTAGGAGCAACAATCCTGATTCTGGGTGACATTTTCTGCAAATGGGCATGGGAGTAGAAAACAAAGTGAACACCTGACATAACTGAATTTTTACACAGATCTAGGAATGGTTGCATAACAAACTGAAAAGAAAATATCTAAACCAAAACAAAAACACCAAACTAACTAGTCATATGAACTGACTAAACTGAAGAAATATACATATCAATACACCTACAGTAAAAACATCTGACAAAAACAGATCAAGGATTATACCAAAATGGATAAAATACTGTTAAGTAATGAACAAATACACACACAAATCCCTACTATTAAATTCTGACAAAACCAAATAAAAATTATAGACAAACTATTGATAAAACTAAACTACAGATTCAGTCCATGGGATTCAAAATGAGACCTACAAAAAGAAGAAAACAAAACGAATAGAAACACATACCCATGATTCCTTCAAGTCCCCAACCGTCAGGCGGCAAACATAGGGTGCACGAAACCCATGGTTGCTGTACAACAGACAAGAAAGTTTCCCACGACGCTGAGTCTTGGTGAGCTCCAAACCAGATTCGTACACACATCCGTCAGCTATGCACGCCATCTTTGCCAGACATCCACATGAACAATCCTCCATGGAAAACACAAGAACAAGGAAGAAAACAATAGAGAGAAGAGGGAGGAACCTAGATCTAATTCTGGAAGAAGGAACAAAAAGGAGGGGGAGACTGAGCCACACACCACACATAGATGGATAGAATTTATAGCTAGGGAGACTCGCAGATTATAAAAATAATAAAATAGGCAGGTGGGCAGCCAGCTGGTAGGAAATAGTTATTATACAAGCCATGCGATATTTGATCGCAAATCAGTTCAACATCAGATAAACAAGCAGTTCAAAAGTGCACATAACAAACATATGCAGATAAAACAACACATTCAAAGGTAGGCAGTTGAATTCATTTAGTCATTGAAACATCTGCCCCCTCACAACACAATCTTAAAAACATAATATTCAGTACTTCAGTCATAACGATCAAAGAAACGACGCCATTTGGCCCTGGTGGATGGATGTGGGGCCGTGGCTATTGTCGCCCTAGCCTAACTGATGATCTAAATATGGTTCCTTCCCCTGCCCTCTGGAAAAAGAAGATCCAGTTCATTGGAGTTGCAAGTATCCATCACCTTGCATGCAAGGCGTCTCTTGAGCTCTGCCTCCACTTCCTCCTCGGCAGCACGTCGTGCCATCTGCCTGCGCCTGTGCCTCCTCCTCCTCCTCTGCTCCGCTACTGCAGCCCTCACATCGACGACATCCCCTCCTCCTCTGTGACCTCTCCCAGCTCAGGATCCATCTTGCTTTTCTTTGGTTGCAGCTGGTGGAATGAAAGTGACAGAGGGCTCAGGCTTTATACTCAAAGTGCAGAGGTATGGGTAGGCAGCCAGTAGAAAATACTTACTCCGATGTCAATGCATAGTAATACAACTTTGACATGGAGCAGTCCAACTACACATACGACAGCAATTCAAACAACACTCAAAAACACACAACTTAATTACACAGTTTGACCAGATTGCAAGAAATCGTAGGCTACAGTCAGCCGCCATACTCCACCTCCGCCAATGACCAAAATAACATGGGAATCCGGGGTAGAAACAAATCAAAGAAGCAAAATTGATAGCCCAAATCTTTTCATACAATCCTCATATCTCTCCCTGCAACGCCAATTCGAAAGTAAAACAACAGAAAAAGAAGAACACATTTGCATGGCGGACGTGGAAAATGACCAAGAACACCAAAACTTGTAATAAGAAATTATATATGAAATTAATCTCCAAAAACTCTAACACACCGATAATTCTCACATCCAAAACAACAAATTGGACGTAAAATTGAGGCCTACGAACACCATGGTAAACACCAACGCCCAAAACACGTCCGCCGCCAAATGCCCACGCCATCACCTCCGGTGACTTGAGATCGTAAAACACGACCAGGTGAGCGCGCGCACATGCGGAACCCCTTACATGTCTCCTCTGCCAACGAATGGCTCGTAGCACCGCGCCGGAGAACGCCCGGAAGCTCCACGTTGCATCCCATATTTCCATCTGTCGTAGACGCAGGAAGATCAGTTCAAGTAGAAAACCACGTCAGTCCAACCTGTAAACTACGTCATTCAAGTAGAGTATATTTTGTTACGCGAAACAGAATAGCCCAGATGTGTGTGTGTGTGTATGCATATAGCAGTTGAAAGCACAAGGAAAAAACCTGTTCACAAGCCGAGCGCGCCGCGGCGCCTAACGGTGAGCAGAGGCCGACACAGTGATACGTGGCAAATAAGACAAATTGTGCGAGCGATGTCGGATACATCAAGCACGAATCAGATTAGAGTTGCGTGTGTGATAAGTGGCATACAGTTGATCCATCAGAGCTGCATATTTTGAAAAATCGCAGTGTTATGAGGATTGACAAATGGCAACGTTACTAGATCAACAAATGTCAATCCTAGTTTGACAAATGGCAACATACCCAATACGACAGATGCAAATCTTACCAAATTGTATGCACGTGGTTGCATGCGGGTCATCCAAAACAACCGTTTGCATTGAAGGGATGCACAAATCCCGCGCTGCGGATTTTCCCTCGACTTAAGGGGGAATACCATAGCTCTCACTTTGCATACGGGTGTTCTATCTGAAACGTTTGAGATCAAGAGCTGCAGAAATCCTGCTCGGCACATTTTCTCTTGGCTTCCTGGGGAAGCTGTCGGCACGCCTTCCGTTTAGTCAAGCACTCAAGCACCTGTCCGCACGGCACCTCCTAGCCATTAAAAGAGTGAGGCATGGCGTCATGTGAATGGTTAACATAACGCACACAATTTAAATTATACAAAACGTTTGAGATGTTATAGTGGCAGCTATTTGTTTCAAAATGCCTTTGTTGGTTGTTATTTGAGTGCGCTATCTCTCAAAATGGACACGAAAAATACCACAACATGTCGGGTACCATTCCATTATAGCATGCCAAGTTGCATGAATTTCAGACGAATTTTGGATTTACTAATATTTAAAAACAAAGTGTCTCAATGTTTTGCTGATAATCAATAGTGCCCTGGTGTTTGAAATTCATTCTCATTTCTTGCATGGGACCTAAGCATGCCCCGAAGGACAGATATTTGATTTTTCAACCAATTTATATGCATTGGAGCTTGTGCATGTGGTTCAAGTTTGAAGTATGCACATGCAATGCCTAGAAAACCCAGTTAATGTATAAAAATGTCCAAACGAACCCCGAAAAATTCCAAAAGTAAACACAACACTCCTGTTGCTCTATGTTAACACTAGAAATTTTCTAAAAGCAATAAGAGGCAACATATATCATTTCGTCCCCAAAGGTGGCATGTTCCCTACCGAAACCATCATGCTTATTGTGAGAAGCTAAGGTTTGTGAGAAGCTTATACCCAAACCTGCCCCAAATGGGACAAAATTTTTACCACATCATGTTGATGCCGCTCCATGATAGCATGCCAAGTTTCATGAATTTCAGACGAGTTTTCGATTTACTAGAATTTAAAAACCAGGTATCTCAATGTTTTGTCGGCAATCAACAATGCCCTGGTGTTTGAAATTCATTCCCATTTCTTCCATGGGACCTAAGAATGCCCCGAAGGACATAGATTTGATTTTTCAACCAATTTATATGCATTGGAGCTTCTGCATGTAGTTCAAATTTGAATTATGCACATGAAATGCATAGAAAACCAAGTTAATGTATAAAAATGTCCAAACGAACCCCGAAAAAAATCCAAAAGTAATCACAACACTCCTGTTGTTCTATATTGACACTAGAAATTTTTTGAAAGCAATAAGAGGCAACGGATATCATTTTGTCCCCAAAGGTGACATGTTCCCTACCAAAACCATCACACTTGTTGTGAGAAGCTAAGGTTTGTGAGAAGCTTATTACCAAACATGCCCCAAATGGGACAAAAATTTTACCACGGCATGTTGATGCCGCTCCATGACAGCATGCCAAGTTTCATGAATTTCAGACGAGTTTTGGATTTACTAGAATTTAAAAATCAGGTATCTCAATGTTTGCGGCCAAGTGACGGTGGCAGGGTGTTTGAAATTCATTCACATTTCTTGCATGGGACCTAAGCAGGCAACCAAGGACACATATTTGATTTTTCAACCAGTTTATATGCAATAGAGAATGTGCATGTAGTTCAAATTTGAATTATGCACATAAAATGTCTGGAAAACCTAGTTAATGTATAAAAATGTCCAAACAAACCCTGAAAAATTCCAAAATTGAACACAACACTCCTGTTGTTCGATGTTGACACTCGATTTTTTTCAAAGCAATAAGAGGCAACGGATATCGTTTCGTCCCCAAAGGTGTCATGTTCCCTACCGAAACGATCACGCTTGTTGCGAGAAGCTAAGGTTTGTGAGAAGCTTATACCCAAACCTGCCCCAAATGGGATAAAAAATTTACCACGACATGCTGATGCCGCTCCATGATAGCATGCCAAGTTTCATGAATTTCAGACGAGTTTTGGATTTACTAGAATTTAAAAACCAGGTATCTCAATGTTTGCGGCCGAGTGACGATGGCAGGGTGTTTGAAATTCATTCTCATTTCTTGAATAGGACCTAAGCATGCAACCAAGGACACAGATTTGATTTTTCAACCAGTTTATATGCACTGGAGAATGTGCATGTAGTTCAAATTTGAATTATGCGCATAAAATGCCCGGGAAACCCAGTTAATGTATAAAAATGTCCAAACGAACCCCGAAAAATTCCAAAATTAAACACAACACTCCTGTTGTTCTATGTTGACACTCGAAATTTTTTGAAAGCAATAAGAGGCAACGGATATTGTTTCGTCCCCAAAGGTGGCACGTTCCCTACTGAAACCATCACGCTTGTTGTGAAAATCTCTGGTCTGTGAGAAGCTTATACCCAAACCTGCCCCAAATGGGACAAATTTTTTATCACAGCATGTTGATGCCGCTCCATGATAGCATGCCAAGTTTCATGAATTTCAAACGAGTTTTGGATTTACTAGAATTTTAAAACCAGGTATCTCAATGTTTGCGGCCGAGTGACGGTGGCATGATGTGTGACATTCATTCTCATTTATTGCATGGGACCTAAGCATGCAACCAAGGACACATATTTGTTTTTTAACCCGTTTATATGCACTAGAGCATGTGCATGTACTTCAAATTAGAATTATGCACCTGAAATGCCTACAAGACCAAGTTAATGTATAAGAACGTCCAAACGAACCCTGAATAATTCCATTTTTTTGACAACACACATATAGTTGCATGTTCACTGCAGATAAAAGTTCTAGCAATTCAAACACCATCCTTTGTAGCTGTGACCCCATTACATAATTCAAATCATGACGATAAATCAAGTAGATCGCAGACAGTTTATTATCACCAACCATGTGAGATGCAGCACAAAATATCTTGGAGTACCATCGGTGTATAGTATGCATATGGCTTACGCGAGAAAGTGCATTGGCTATAGTCCACAGCCGTCGTGTCAAGCACACTAGCTCACTCCCCAAATATCATTTCACTGTTCATTCGTCGCCGGTGAAAGATGGGGACGTGGACCCACATCATGAGGGCAACTTCGGCGGCCCACTCCGGCAAGAGCGCGGCCGCAGCCGCCAGGCGTGTGCTAACAAGTTTCGTGAGGGCGACCGCAGTCTGCGTTCGGGCGGCCAATGCAGCCCAAATGGTCGTTGTTGCTTCTCAGGTGACGGCAGCAGCATCTGCCCTGGGGATAGCAACTGGCGAGAGCGGCACATCAGCTATCCGTTCCGCAGCGGCGGCCTTAGCCTGATGGAGGCCGCCCACTACCATGCCAAGGCCACCGCACAAATCAAACGAAGCTTCTCCGACAACGGTCGCCAACCCATGGCCGAAGAGTTCGCAATCGCCGAGAGATTTCGAGCAGCCGTCCGTTCCTGCACGGCATACCTTGCCATGACGGAGCCCGCCAAAGCCCAGATCGCGGCCGGCCATGCCCAGGTCGTGGCGGCCTATTCCAAAGATATGGCAGACGCGGATGGCGAGATGCATGCTGAGTATGGTGCAATTGATGCCATGGAGCCCCTTCCCCAGGAGACCGTCGAGCGCGAGCTGGACATGGAGGTGGCGGCGGAGATCGACAAGCACCAACCATAGTAGTACTCTTTGTTTTGTTTAATTAAGAGCGTCGGTCTTTAATTTGTTAGAGTAATGTTTAGGTCAGCTAGCTCTGTTTAATTGCTGAACTTGCTCGATTAAGAAGTTAGTCTCCTTTGTGTATCCAAATTATGCAATGACGTGGATGACCACTGTAACCTGGGAAATTCGAACCAAAATTTTTGACGTTCAAACTCAACACACACGGGTTAAGCTATCTGAATCATTTGTGATGTTCACATATAGTACACAGTTCTGTATAAGGGATTGTGTCTGATGACACTTTGCGCACCAGTTTCTTCGCTGAAGCGATTCCAAATTTTCGGATTTCGCGGAAATATCTACCTCCCCGTCCCCTCCTCCTTACCAAAAGCCACATTTCCCCTGTTTCCGCCTTCCTTTCCAAGTTGAAACCTTCACTCCTTGTTTGCAGCTCCACCTCCGTGTCGGCGACCCTCGTCCATGCTGCTCGACCTCTCCAATCCATGCAGGTAATCCACACCCGACCCCCGACCCCCGTCCTCCTTCTCCTTCCACATCCCACATGCCCCAACTGCCGGCGCGACACCTTCCACGCAAATCACCGACCCCTCCACCAAATAAGCGCCGCCCTTAGCCATGGCGCCATAGTATAGCTAGGATCCCAAGGACCATTTGGCAGTGGAGAAGCAAATCCCGGCTGCACGCGCGGATGAGGTCGTGATGGCTGCCATTCATGTCGACCCCCAGATCTTGGAGGAGCACCTCGCCGTCGAGGCCACCGTCGACGCCTCGCGCGCCGACGATGTGGCCCGGTTGGCTGTTTGGTTCAATTCTGCAATGCGATGTTCAATTACCATGTGAGAAATAGATCTAATTTGGCTATACTAAATACATGAGAAACAGATACAATTGCTATATTTCCAAGTTGTTAAGCATGCTTGGTTTGGTTAACTGTCTAATCTTCTATTAGGAGTATGTTATATTGTGCAATGTGATGCTCAATTAATGTTTGGTTCATTTGTTGTGGTATTTAGCTAACTACTTGGTTCAACTCTACACAACAATGTCCAATTGTCGTGGGTAGAATTTTGTATTGTTGTGCATGTGAGGAATAAATCGAATTTGGCTTCACTTAATACATGAGAAACATATACAAGTGCTATATTTCCTAATTCTTAATCATGCTTGGTTTGGATAAATGGGTTTTCCATGTGGCTTGAATTAATTTGATGAGTCTGCAATGTGCTTATTTTTCATCAACATATTTTACTGATAGCATGCGAAATCTTACTTAACCTGATGACTACTACCTTATATGTGTTGTAGGGAAACAATGGGAAGCACAGAGGTTTACAATCGAGGTTAGCACGTGCACGGTCCATTGTCTAATAGCACATTATTGGGCAATTGTAGGAAGCATTCCAATATTTAGGTTTTTAACAATTTGGTCTTGCACATGTAGGTCCCGCTGTCAGAGGTTTTGACCCACTGTTCGACCCTTTTTGCATATGGGGAAATGAGTTGTCCATGAATATCATTCAAGTCAAGAAACTCGAAAAGATTGTTAGGATAAAGAAATTAGCGACAAAAAACAACAAGATCTTTGTCTGCATAAGCCAGCAGAGAGTAGAAGATGAAGTAGACAGCGGCCTGACACCAATTTGCAAGAGAAGATGCAGCAGAAAAAGGAGTCCAACAAAGTCTCTTGCTACACCATATGAAGTTGGAAACCTGCAAATTGGGAATTTGCACGAGTGGCCACAGATGCACAAAGTTGTTAGCTGCAAGAAAACCGTCAAGCTGCTAAAAGCAGTACACCTTATGTAACTGAAAACCTGTGAGATTAAAATCTGACAAAGAGGTTGCCACTGGACAGGAATCAGATGCATGAGAGTGAAAAGAACAAGCCAGAACAGGAGCATTAATAGACTGGTAAACTTGTTGAGCAATATTATGAGCCAATCCATTCAAATTCCTAG
The DNA here is from genome assembly GCF_018294505.1 of Triticum aestivum. Lineage (NCBI taxonomy): Eukaryota > Viridiplantae > Streptophyta > Magnoliopsida > Poales > Poaceae > Triticum > Triticum aestivum. The sequence goes on from NC_057803.1 coordinate 537,186,394, forward strand.
AAATATGAAACACTTACGAATTTATATTAGAAGTGGATTTAACAAAAGACGCCAATTCTTTTCTAATGTTCCAAGGAGCAGCAGAATGAGCAATATTACTGGAAGCAACCACTGAGGCAAGTCAGAGACAATTAGTTAAAAAGATTGGGCACTAAGACATATTGCCAAATGAGCTGCACATGCGAGAGCAACAGCTTCTGCTTGAAGAGGAGTTGAAGTTGGAGGCGCTGAAGCTTGAACCTGACTATTAAGTTCTCCCTGAGAGGAAGGAGGACAAAAGTAGACTCCTACACCTGTCCTCACTTGTCCTTGGGGAAGACCTGAAATTTTTGAAGATCTAAAAGTTGCATTTGAAAAGATTTTAGCTCCATTGATCGGCAAATCAGATTTAACAGTTTTCCCTTGCTCGGGAATCTCATGTAAATCATGTTGAGTATTAGCGCAAATTTTATTGTTAGAAGGGAGCAAAGATTTTTCGCACGAAGCATAATCCATATTAGCAGCAACAATGTGAACTTGATAAGGAAGGTGCCTTTTACGTTCAAATAGGAAATCATTTCTAGCTTTCCAAATGCACCATAAAAAATTCAAAACATTTTGCAAGGAAGCATAGGGATGACCCATCGAAACAAGATGAACGAGAATAGAATGCATTGAGTCATGGCCCTGAATCAGAGTGTCAGATCTAAGAAACCAAGGAGAAGAAAACCAAGCTACTCTAGCAAAGTCACAAAGGAAAAATAAGTGAATATCATCCTCCTGCTGAGCGGCGGTCAGTCAGGCATTTAGTGTCCTCAGCAAACAATTACTTAAAATCAGTATTTTCGACAAACTTTTATGAAAACAATGATTTTTTGCACTGCGCGATGCAATTGTGGTGGTTTTGGCAATTTACTCCTTAACTACATACTCCCTTTGTAAAGAAATATAAGAGCGTTTAGATCACTAAAGTAGTGAACTAAACACTCTTATATTTGTTTATGGAGGGAGCAGCTGAAATGGTTATCCCTGCTCCAACTAGGCCGCCTACAATCACCAAGTTCCTGATGCCTTATGTTCTGAAGATGCACTTCACAAACAAATTTGTGAGCGCCCAGATCATCCACACGCCCATCGGGTGACTATCGCGTGTGCAACGAGCTCACATGAGAAGATCTTGAGGCCGGGCATGGAGTAGAAGCAGGACGTGGCCAAGATCGGGAAGGTGCTCGGTGAGCGCCTGCTGTCCAGGGCGTCCCCACAGTGTCTGTCTCCATGTGGAGAGACCAGACGTACCATGTCAAGGTCAAGGTTGTCATCGATTCTCTCACGGGCGCCAGCGTGAAGCTACTGTGAACGATGACAGCTGATCATCAGTAGTCGGTTTTCACCGGCTATTTAGTTCTAACATATAGCAGTTGTTCTTGAAGTGGACTGCAGATAAATAGTGTCTTCATGCTTATGATGTCCCCATGGTGTAGACGGAGCGGTTGATGGAACATGAAGGGGACAACATGGTATCACAATCAACATCTGCACTGCTCCTTTTTCTTGTTTGTTTAGGTGTTCTATAATCTCGAAACTCGTCTCTCAGTCCTTGCTAGGAGATTCCAGTTTGGTTGTCTTGTGATATTTTATTCCTCTGCTTGTTGGTTTAGTTGATTTTAGCTTGGCTTGGTCACAACCGGTGTTTATCTTCTAAAGATCTAGTTGGGGGTAGTATGCTGCCACAACAACATGGTCCTGCTGGGGATGGTGAAGAATGGATCCCATGGTCATCTCTCCTAAATACCAGCAGTAAGAAAATTATCCATGCTTCCTCTGGCTTGCCCTTGGAGGCGCAAAAAAAGTTCATGGTGGTTAGCTAAAGAAATGTCCTCCCATGCCATCTCTTGTAATTATTAGCCTCAAACGGAGGAGGTTTGGGAGTTGCAGCAAAAGAAATTGAAGAAAATTGCCTACACATACCAGGTTTTTGGATTGTTGAATATTTGAGCAATTTTTCATTAAGTTCAATCCAAAAAAAGGTAGATAAAACATGATAATCATAATAGAGATGATAATTGAATCAAGTAGCAAAGTGATGTAAGTAGTCATACAATTGGGTACATGACAGCCGAACACCATCCCCATATCAATAGATGAAAGTAGTAGACAGATGCAATCCCTAACAAGAGAGAGAGAGAAAAATATATATGTGTCGTTCGTCATGTTGCTGATGGGGTGGCCGACGTTAGGGAAGAAGTCTTTGTCTGGGAAGTCGTCTTGCTCAACCATGAAGGAGGAAAATCCAGCAGTCACGCTAGAGTGCTCCCCAAAAACCTGATTGCCTCTCTACCATACATGGGCGCAAGAGATAGAGCTTCGGTGGTCTACTGTCTCACTTTGTGTTGGGAATTAAGTGTCTTTCTACAGAAGAGGAGCGACCTTTCTTATAGAATATGGGAAGGGAAAGTGAAACTAAAACACTAATGGAGGGACGTAAGGGGAATAGTCACAACTAAAGAAAAAAGTTACAGCTTCTTTCTTTTTTGAGTAATCGATAAGAGCGCTGCATTTTCATTGAAAAGAGGGAATAATGTACAGAGTGACATGTTTACGGAGGGTACATGCCAGAAACCCCAAAACAAAATAAAATAGACCACCTGCCAACTTCTCATAGTTCCGGATCACGCGAAGGCTAAATGCTAAAGTCCATTGTAGAATGTCCTCATAAGCCATGTGAGCGACCTCGATGTAAGTCATCCTCTTGCCGTAAAAAATGCGGCGGTTCCTCTCCTTCCATGCATTCCACATGACGTATATGAGAAAGCTGCTAAGATTGGCATGGGAGTCGCTGAGCCCGCCATCCCACCAATCCTCAATTGAAGTATCTGATGTGCCAGGGAATGGCGTGGTGCCCACCAAGGAAAACACAAGCTGACGGGCGGCCAAGACGAGGGGGCAGTCCTTGCATAGGTGGGAGGCATTCTCAAGAGCCCGAAGACAGAACTGGCATATTGCGTCGTGTGGCCACCCTCTCAGAGCCAGACGATCCGCAGTCAGGATCCTATTATGGAGTAGGAGCCAAGAGAACAGTTTGCACTTCGGCTCGACATGGGCCTCCCAAATCTTCGCTGGTGAGATTTTGCAGTGTGACCCCAAGAATTGTGTCATGGACTATTTCTCTCTGTGTGCACTAAAAGAGAAATCATTCCCTTACTGTTTCTGACAAACATCTCCAAAACCCAAGGGGGCAAGTCATTGCACCAACAATGTTCACTACAACAAAGGCTCTGACAAGTTATTGCTAATGAATTAAATTCTAGTTTTTCAACCGGACATTTAACAACCTTTTTGGGTGTTGATACGTCTCCGTCGTATCTATAATTTTTTATTGTTACATGCCAATATTATTCAACTTTCATATACTTTGGTAAAGGTAGCGGTGAGAGGCCATGTAGGAGTACATGGTGGGTTGTCTCATTGCAGCCGTCCTCAGGAACTGAGTTCTGTGTTTGTGATCCATGATTCAGCTACTACCACGCATTGGGCCCGAAACCAATGGACCCTCTCGGCTTCTCTATCACCCTTGTCCTCTGTCCAGGAGTTGCAAGTAGTTTCTGGTGTTTGTAGTATGCTGGAGGCCGTGGGCAGCGCTGACCAGAGGGGTGGGCTGTGATGCGGTAGGCACGTGGCACGGTGTACCGGGCGCCCGTTTGGTGTCTCGGGAACCCTGTTCACATCGTTTGGGGCTGTGAGCGAAACTCCGGCCGGATCTCCTCATGGATGGAACCCGAATAGGCGATAAACCTGGACTAGAGACTTGAGTGTTTAGGCAGGCCATGGCCGACACCCACGTTGGGCTTCCGCTTGAAGGTTGCCGAGTACATGTCGTGTAAACGGCGGTAAGTGGTGAGAGCGTGTGTGAATAAGTACACCCCTGCAGGGTTAACATCATCTATTCGAATAGCCGTGTCCACGAAAAAGGACTTCTGGGTTGCTTATATCAGTTCATAGACAAGTGAAAGTGGATACTCTAAAATACGCAAGATAAGCGTGAGTGCTATGGATGGCGTTCTCGTAGGGAGACGGGAGCGGATCCATAGTGGTGTATTGATATGGTGAATATGTGGACTCGTGTGCGCCACCTCAAAAGAGTTACTTGCAGTCGTAGTTTGGGATAGCCACCGAGTCAAAGCTGGCTTGCTGCAGTTAAACCCCCACCACCCCTTTGTTGATAATAATGCATATGTAGTTAGTTCTGATGTAAGTCTTGCTGGGTACATTTGTACTCACGTTTGCCTATTTTATGTTTTTGCAGAGAGACCTCAGTCTCGCTAGTAGTTCCGCGTGGTCTTCGACGTTTAGCTTGTTACCTCAGCTACGATCTTGTGCCCTCGGCAGGATCTGGTAGATAGTCAGGCTTCTCAGCCTTTTCCATTTGTAGATGTCTGTACTCAGACATGTTAAGCTTCCGCTTGTGTTTGATTTGTATGCTCTGAATGTTGGGTCATGAGACTCATGTTTGTAATATCTCGCTCCTCGGAGCCTATTGAATAAATACTTGAGTCATAGAGTCATGTTGTGATGCCATGTTGTATTTGCACATATCGAGCATATTGTGTGTATGTTATTGAAATGCTTGGTATGTGTGGGATCTGGCTATCTAGTTGTTTATCCTTAGTAGCCTCTCTTACCGGGAAATGTCTCCTAGTGTTTCCACTGAGCCATGGTAGCTTGCTACTGCTCCGGAACACTTAGGCTGGCCGACATGTGTCCTTCTTCGTTCCTGTGTCTGTCCCTTCGGGGAAATGTCACGTGATGAATACCGGAGTCCTGTTAGCCCGCTACAGCCCGGTTCACCGGAGTCCTGCTAGCCCGCTACAGCCCGGTTCACCGGAGTCCTGCTAGCCCAGTGCTACAGCCTGGATTCACTCGCTGATGACCGACACGTTCGATGCTGGGTCATGGATGCCTGTCCCTGTAAGTTAGTGCCACTTTGGGTTTACGACTAGCCATGTCAGCCCGGGCTCCTTATCATATGGATGCTAGCGACACTGTCATATACGTGTGCCAAAAGGCGCAAACGGTCCCGGGCAAAGGTAAGGCGACACCCGTGGGAATACCGTGCGTGAGGCCGCAAAGTGATATGAGGTGTTACATGCTAGATCGATGTGGCATTGAGTCGGGGTCCTGACATGTTGTTCCTTGTTGGAACATGGTTACTTGTTGGGATATCACTTTATATCTTATTTAATTAATGCATCTATATACTTGGTAAAGGGTGGAAGGCTCGGCCTTATGCCTGGTGTTTTGTTCCACTCTTGCTGCCCTTGTTTCCGTCATATCGGTGTTATGTTCCCGGATTTTGCATCCCTTACGCGGTTGGGCTATAATGGGAACCCCTTGATAGTTCGCCTTAAGTAAAGCTCTTCCAGCAATGCCCAACATTGGTTTTATCATTCGCCACCTAGCCTTTTCTTTCCCTTGGGTCGGCCAGCCCAAGGGTCATCATTATTTACCCCCCCCCCCCGGGCCAGTGCTCCTCTAAGTGTTGGTCCAAACTGTTAGCCACCGGTGGCCACCAGGGGCAACTCTGGGCTGGCCTACCGGAAGTTTAGACAATCCAGTGTGCCCTGAGAAAGAGATATGTGCAGCTCCTATTGGGATTTGTCGGCACATTCGGGCGGTGTTGCTGGTTTAGTTTTACCCTGTCGAAATGTCTTGTTGTACCGGGATACCGAGTCTGATCGGAATGTCTCGGGTGGAGGTCTATTCATTCGTTGACCGTGAGAGCTTGTGATGGGCTAAGTTGGGACACCCCTGCAGGGATTTGAACTTTCGAAAGCCGTGCCCGCGGTTATGGGCAGATGGGAATTTGTTAATGTCCGGTTGTAGATAACTTGAACCTTAACTTAATTAAAATGAATCAACAGCGTGTGTTACCGTGATGGTCTCTTTCCGGCGGAGTCCGGGAAGTGAACACGGTGTTGGATTTATGATTGACGTAGGTTGTTCTAGGATCACTTCTTGATCATAGTTGTTCGACCGTGCTTTTGCCTTCTCTTCTCGCTCTCTTTTGCGTATGTTAGCCACCATATATGCTAGTCGCTTGCTGTAGCTCCACCTCATACCTTTTACCTTACCCATAAGCTTAAATAGTCTTGATCGCGAGGGTGTGAGATTGTTGAGTCCCCATGGCTCACAGATACTTCCAAAACCAGCTTGCAGGTGCCGAAGAGCCCGTGCAGATGACGCAACCAAGCTCAGGAGGAGCTCGATGAAGATCTTGTCCTTTGTGTTGTTTCATTCTAGTTGATCAGTAGTGGAGCCCAGTTGGGGTCGATCGGAGACCTTTGTCGCATTTTGGGTTCTTCTTTTATTTTGGTTCCATAGTCGGACCTTGATTGTATTTGGATGATGTAATGCTTTTTTCATGTATTGTGTGAAGTGGCGATTGTAAGCCAACTATGTATCTTTTCCCCTATTGTATTACATGGGTTGTTTGCGAAGATTACCTCACTTGCGACATTGCTTTCAATGCGGTTATGCCTCTAAGTCGTGCTTCGACACGTGGGGGATATAGCCGCATCGAGGGCGTTACAAGTTGGTATCAGAGCCTTCCCCGACCTTAGGAGCCCCATTGCATGATCGTTTTTTTAGCGGCAGAGTTGTGTCTAGAAAAATGTTTTGAGTCATTTAGGAATTATATATCGGAGAGTTTAGGAATTCTTTTTTACTTCCCAGTCTCCCCATCACTCTGGTAAGGCATCCTGACATAGAGTTTTGACTCTTCTCTTCTCAAATTTCACTAAAAAAAATTAGGATCACGCGGGTATCTTGGAATCGTTCCGATGGTTTTATGATGAGAACATTGTCTTGGTGCCTCCTGTCAGGGGTTTTGTGGAAGTGTCCCGGGGAGTTGATCTCCGAGGTGTTGTTGTCATAATTTTATCGTTGCAGTTCTGGAATACCTGAGTTTAGTACGCCGACATCGAAAATCTCTTTTATGCAGTTCGTTGGTGAGATAACCTCGACGCCACCCAGTACTGGGGCGGGAGTTCGGGAGTATTGCCATAACTCGTATAACGGATGCTTTTTGAAGGTTGAGGTAGATGTTTTCCGAAGGTTTCTTGGTTATGTGTTGAAGGATGGATACAGCTGGATGTAGGATTTGCTAGTTTGGGTGAGATATTATGCTTCCCCTATATCCCCAACACCTGATTGCATAACCGGAAAGGTTCGTGAGTTTCATAGGTGGGAATTCAAGTAGCTCTTAGGATATCTTTCCGACAGATGTATGATATGAAATTGGGGTTCGACATCTAATGGTCCGCCTATTCACGATCGGTTTTACAGTGGTCTCGTTGTGTCTTAAAGAGTCCTTGGCTATGCCGACTCGGGACGCTTCGTATGTCATGTGCACTGCCTTGTACATGATGGTGCTGTACGATCGAGCCCGTGTAGGCCCCACCACGAAAACTTCGGACGAAATCTCTATCATATGTTTGTTCTGGCTTATTCTGCAAGCCAACCCTTTGTTTTTGCTTTGAGTTGTGGTATTCGAGTTGCTTCAATGACAAGTGTTGATTCCATACCTTCCCCAAATGGTGTTCTCATACTCCGATGTGAATACTAATCCTTCTCGATCATCGAGTTTGTCATGTCAATCCTTGTCAACCAGTGTGTTTCTTTTCAAGTGGATCCAATCATTGCAACATCCGCAAGATCAAGTATCAGTTCTTCTCAACGGTGTTCGTTTCATCCATCCCAAGTTGTCTTTGTTGTCCCTCCCACCCAACCCTTGTTTCTTCAAGGACTCGGATTTCTTTATCAAGTATCCATCTTATTGATGTGAAGTCTCTCCATTCTTTTCCTTCAATGTCCTTATCCGGCGATTCTCATGAAGATTCTAATGGAGCTTCAAGTGTTGTATTCTTCGATCTTCTCTCCTCCGGTGGATTCTATTCAAGCTCTCGGTGTTTGATCATATTCTTTTCCTTTTTTTCAAATGTCTTCTCTTGCCGGTGCACCTCTCAATCATTAACTTTTCGTTATTCATTTGTTCCGCAGTGCTAAAGATATCTCGAAGATTCGTGTTTTCCACTATGCATTCGTTCAAGCTCTTTCGAGATTGGTATGTCATTCAAGCCATTTTAATTCAACCGGTGCATTCTCTCTTTCAAATCTTTTCAACGGTGTTTTCTTTCGAGTGGGCCCTAACCCACAGGTCTTTTCCCAGGATATTACCTGACTCTTCTTATTTTCCCGGAGCTATCCTCAAATTCTCCTGAAGTTTGACATAAGAATGATTTATCATCAGTCATATGTTTTTTTTTCTCCAAGATCTTTCAATTTCTTTTCATAGTTGGCTCAACCTCTTCGCTTTTGATTCTTCCGGAGTGTCTAAATTATTCATGGTGGTGTTTCTCGTCGTCATTCTCAACATTTGAAGACCGAAGAAGAGTTTCTCTTTAATCTTGCTCCATTCTCTTCAAGATTCATGATTCTAGCTTGTTGCCATCCTCTCGTAATTGTTTTGATCGTGAGAATTCTTTTCACCTATCCAGAGTAATTCAAGAGTCTTCTCAGTTTGTTATTCGGAGTCCATCAATTCAGGTTTATTCATTCTCAGCTGTCAGTTATCATTCTCCTATCTTGCCGGTGCATCAATCAAATATCCTCTAATCAGTTCTTGATCTCTTCGTTCTCATATATCTAGTTTGTCTCAAGCATCTTCGTTCATTTGCAATTTTTCCCGGTGTTCCTTTATCTTTTCTTCGTTCATTTTCATTTCTTACGGTAGTTCTTCCAGATTTCTCTTCCTTATCAATTATTCGTTGTTTTCAATCCTTCCGGTGGTTCGTTGAAGACCTTCTCAAGTTTGCGCTATATCTATCTGAATCCTTTCAACGAGAATAAGTAGTATGCCAAATCCGTTGATTGTCATCAATTTAATTGATGAAGGACGAGCATAATATAATTCTTATTCTTGTTTCATCGAGTTTGTTCAATGCCTGTTTTTCCGGAGTGGTTCATCATACTTATTCTGGGTTTCAATTGCTCTTCTTTCTTTCCCGGAGTTCCAAGTTCTCTCAATTATTTCATCACGAGATCCATTTAAATCATTGCAAGGCTTCAACCTTACTCTTTTCATCCCCCATTTCGTTTGATCATTCTTTTATTACCGGAGTTCCTCATGGTGGTTCGTCAAGGATTCTTTTCATTATTCAATTGTTTTTCAAGATATCTCTCGAAGCGATGATCCACCAAAAATACACTTCAAGTTTTCTTCTTCTCGCAATCCGGAGTACAATTCTTTCTTTCGTGTCTTTGAAGGTGGTATTATGTCATTCTTGATATATTGAGTTCATGTTTCATGATTCACATGCTGTCAAGATTGGGATATTTTAAGTCCATCAATCTCGTCATTGGAACTACCTTGGGTTATATTTCACCTAAAGTTTTCCTTAAGGATTGTCGCTCTCATGGTGTTTATCAATGATCCAATTTCTTCATTTATCCTTCCGGTGATATAAGCGTCTCATCTCCTTGTTGATATCAATCCAATCTATCGTTTCCGTTAGTGGCAGAATTTCACCTCATAATTTTGAGATGTTTTCTATAAGCCCACTACAAGCTTACTCTTTTTGTTGTTGGTTTTTTTCAACAATTCCGTTCAACCCTTCTCCTAAAGATGCCTTTTCAAGTTCTTTTGTGGCAGAAGTTGGCATTTTCTCCTCCATTCTTTTATTTCAATTATCTATCTTCTATTCTTTTGTTCCGGAGGCATTGTGATGTTCATCTTTTCAACCCATCATCTTGTTTTGTCAAAGATCATGTTCTTTCCATGCCTATCCATTAAAGGGGAGTGTTGTGCCCTTTTGCTCAAGTTCTTTTCGCCTTATCAAGTCTTGCATAACTTCTCAATCGGAGTGCTGCCCGAAGTTGTTCTTCCTTGTTCCTCTTTTCTAACGGAGTGTTCTCAGATTCGTCATCTCTGTTGTATTCTTTTCTGGAAATGGCTTAACCTTTTCAAGGTTCTTTGGTTTCACTCGTTTGTCAAAGGAGCAACTTAGTTTTACCTCTTCTCTTTCTCTTCCGTTGTCCCTCCGGTGCCATTCTAGATCTCGGGACGAGATCCTCTCGTAGTGGTGGAGTGTTGTAACGCCCCGAGACCGATGTGCCAGGTGTCGTGCAGTATTCGTTGTTGTTGCCTTGTCATTGCTTGCCTGTCATGCATTGCATATCATGTCATCATGTGTATTTCATTTGCATATGTGTTCGTCTCATGCATCCGAGCATTTTTCCCGTTGTCCGTTTTGTAATCCGGTGCTCCGTTCTCCTCCGGTGGTCATTTCTACCTTCTTTCATGTGTGGGGATTAAACATTTCCGGATTGGACCGAGACTTGCCAAGCGGCCTTGGTTTTCTACCGGTAGACCGCCTGTCAAGTTTCGTACCATTTGGACTTCGTTTGATACTCCAACGGTTAACCGAGGGACCGAAAAGGCCTCGTGTGTGTTGCAGCCCAACACCCCTCCAATTTGGCCCAAAACCGACCTAAACCTCCTCCATCATCTCGGTCGTTCGATCACGATCGCGTGGCTGAAAACCGCACCTCATTTGGACTCTCCTAGCACCCTCTACCTATATATATGTGCAACCCTCCCAAATTCACGGTGCAAACCCTAGCTTCTCCTACCTCGCGCCACCGGACAAAATCCCCACCACCCGGACATGTCCGACCGCCGCCTCCGACGAATCAGACGCCGCCACCTATCCCCGCGCCTCCTCTCTCTCCTCCGGAGCCACCGCCGGCCCGTGCCGGGCCGCGCCGGGCCCGACCGCGCCTCGCGCCGACTCGGCGGTCGTGCCGCCTCGGATCCGATGAAGCTCGCCGCCGCCGCCACGGCACCTCGCCGCCTGCCTCCTCCACCGGCCATCGCCGCCACTCCACCTTGCCGCCATACCCCGTTGCCGCCACCGCGTGCAACCGCCGCCGTCGAGCTCCGCCACTTCGCCGCCTCCAGCGATCCCCGCCACCCTGGCCGAGCGCCACCGCCACCTCGACGCCGCCTCGCCTCCCGTTCGCCTCCGGCGACCTCGCCGGACCCGGCCGCCGCCCTGGCTCAGATCCGGCCAGGTGGGATCAGATCCACCCGGCCACCAACCAAACATCCCCGCGTCCGGATCTCCTCGTCCCGGGTCCTCCTCGTCCCGGTTCCCGCGGGGTAAAATTTCTCTAAGTCCCGAAATCCCAGATCCAAGTGCCTCTGTTCTTAGCCCCGTAACTTTGCATCCGTAGCTCCGATTCATGCATATAGCATATCAAAATGTTCATCTCAGAGAGTACACAATTTCATTCCATTGCATCATTTTCATTTGAGTTCATCTTGATGCCCGAAATGCTGTTAGAAGAGGGCTACATGAGTTAATTGTCAGATCTGCTGCTCCATTTAGCTTTTTGTCATTTTTGCCATGATTAATGTGTGCATGATATGCCCTGATGCTCTACATATGTTTTGTTAAGGGTTTTGTCATCTTTCCAGAGGTGCAACCCATGTATTTTTGTGATGTGTGTGGTGACTAGTGCAAGCTTGCAAAGTGGTGCACTTAGTAATTCTGTTTTCAGGGACTTAGTAATTTCACTAAGTCCTGGAGCTGTTTATCGCATGTTGTCATATGTTCATATTGTTTCCTAGTGATCCGTGCCTATTTTGAGGATGATTAGTAAGGATGTTTTGTTAATCTTGTAGTGCTCTATCCATCCATGTCTTTGTTTGAAATTACGGAGCACCCTAGCTTGAGTCAATCGAGCTCTACTTTTGCTACTTTGTGAATCTGGGCAGATTGTCAACTTGTTTGCAATTTTGCCGATGATGTTGTAGTTGATCCGTTGCATGCTATGTTTTTGTTCTTGCCATGTCTAGCTTGCATTTTATGCCTTCTTGATGGATGTATGCTTATATTGCCATGACTTGCACCGTAGTGAGTGCATCGAGCTCGTAAACATGCCTACTTGAGCTATATTTCAGCTTGCTCCAGTTTTCACTAAGTGTGAAAACTAATTATGTTTTTGCTATGTTCGCGTGCTTGGAATTGTATTTTCTGATCCCTTTTGGCTCAAGGTCACTAAGGGACTTTTGTTAAGCTCTTTGAGTAGCTCCATGCCATGTTTTACTTTGCCATGTTCGGGTCCTGTAGCATGTAGTTTTGTTGCTCCGAAGAGTGCTACCTGATCTGAAATTCCAGACAAGTGTTAATTTCACTAAGTCTGAGATCTGTTTGTCATATGCATTTTTGCCATGCTTGTTTGAACCTGTTAATGGATGAATTGGCTGTAGCTCAGTGCTAGACTTTTGTTAAGCATCTTGTGTGCATCCCTGCCATGTATTTTGTTGTTATGTTTGGGTGCTGTAGCATGTTCATTTCATTGCATTTAGATGCCTACTTGCTGTAAAATCGCAGACCGGTGCCATATTTGAATCGCTTGCCATTTCCAAACCAACTCCGATTCCGACGTTCTTTATATCGTTTCAAGCGATTTCATCTCACCTTTCCAGTGGCACACTTGGTTTTCCAAGTTGAGGCCAGGTTCTTTCATCTCTTGTCTAATCATGCATATGCATCGCATACCGCATCCCATATATCATATCATGTTCATGTGTTGGTTGTTTACTATGTTGTGTGCTTCTTTTCCGGTGTTTGCTTCTTCGGGTTGGTTCCGATAACGTCGTGTTTGTGAGGACCCGTTCATGTTCGTTCCGGTTGTCTTCTTCATGGACTCGTTCTTCTTCCTTGCGGGATTTCAGGCAAGATGATCATACCCTCGAAATCACTACTATCTTTGCTTTGCTAGATGCTCGCTCATTTGCTATGCCTATGCTGTGATGCCTACCACTTGCTTATCATGCCTCCTATATTGATGAACCAAGCCTCTAACCCACCTTGTCCTAGCAAACCGTTGATTGGCTATGTTACCGCTTTGCTCAGCCCCTCTTATAGCGTTGTTAGTTGCAGGTGAAGATTGAAGTTTGTTCCTTGTTGGAACATGGAGATGTTGTTCCTTGTTAGAACATGGTTACTTGTTGGGATATCACTTTATATCTTATTTAATTAATGCATCTATATACTTGGTAAAGGGTGGAAGGCTCGGCCTTATGCCTGGTGTTTTGTTCCACTCTTGCTGCCCTAGTTTCCGTCATATCGGTGTTATGTTCCCGGATTTTGCGTCCCTTACGCGGTTGGGCTATAATGGGAACCCCTTGACAGTTCGCCTTAAGTAAAGCTCTTCCAGCAATGCCCAACATTGGTTTTATCATTCGCCACCTAGCCTTTTCTTTCCCTTGGGTCGGCCAGCCCAAGGGTCATCATTATTTACCCCCCCGGGCCAGTGCTCCTCTGAGTGTTGGTCCAAACTGTCAGCCGCCGGTGGCCACCAGGGGCAACTCTGGGCTGGCCTACCGGATGTTTAGACAATCCGGTGTGCCCTGAGAAAGAGATATGTGCAACTCCTATTGGGATTTGTCGGCACATTCGGGCGGTGTTGCTGGTTTAGTTTTACCCTGTCGAAATGTCTTGTTGTACCGGGATACCGAGTCTGATCGGAATGTCTCGGGTGGAGGTCTATTCCTTCGTTGACCGTGAGAGCTTGTGATGGGCTAAGTTGGGACACCCCTGCAGGGATTTGAACTTTCGAAAGCCGAGTCCGTGGTTATGGGCAGATGGGAATTTGTTAATGTCCGGTTGTAGATAACTTGAACCTTAACTTAATTAAAATGAATCAACAGCGTGTGTTACCGTGATGGTCTCTTTCCGGCGGAGTCCGGGAAGTGAACATGGTGTTGGAGTTATGATTGACGTAGGTTGTTCTAGGATCACTTCTTGATCATAGTTGTTCGACCGTGCTTTTGCCTTCTCTTCTCGCTCTCTTTTGCGTATGTTAGCCACCATATATGCTAGTCGCTTGCTGTAGCTCCACCTCATACCTTTTACCTTACCCATAAGCTTAAATAGTCTTGATCGCGAGGGTGTGAGATTGCTGAGTCCCCGTGGCTCACAGATACTTCCAAAACCAGCTTGCAGGTGCCGAAGAGCCCGTGTAGATGACGCAACCAAGCTCAGGAGGAGCTCGATGAAGATCTTGTCCTTTGTGTTGTTCCGTTCTAGTTGATCAGTAGTGGAGCCCAGTTGGGGTTGATCAGGGACCTTTGTCGCATTTGGGGTTCTTCTTTTATTTTGGTTCCGTAGTCGGACCTTGATTGTATTTGGATGATGTAATGCTTTTTTCATGTATTATGTGAGGTGGCGATTGTAAGCCAACTATGTATCTTTTCCCCTATTGTATTACATGGGTTGTTTGCGAAGATTACCTCACTTGCGACATTGCTTTCAATGCGGTTATGCCTCTAAGTCGTGCTTCGACACGTGGGAGATGTTGCCGCATCGAGGGCGTTACAATGTATGGCTATCCTATGATGTTTGAGTAGATCCGTTTTGTCCTATGGGCTATTTGATGATCAAGATTGGTTTGAGTTGCATGTTTTATTATTGGTGCCGTCCTATGGTGCTCTCCGTGTCGCGCAAGCGTGAAGTATCCCCGCTGTAGGGTTTGCAATATGTTCATGATTTGCTTATGGTGGGTGGCGTGAGTGACAGAAGCACAGACCCGAGTAAGTAGGTTGTTTGCGTATGGGATAAAGAGGACTTGATACTTTAATGCTATGGTTGGGTTTTACCTTAATGATCTTTAGTAGTTGTGGATGCTTGCTAGAGTTCCAATCATAAGTGCATATGATCCAAGTAGAGAAAGTATGTTAGCTTATGCCTCTCCCTCAAATAAAATTGCAATAATGATTATCAGTCTAGTTATCTATTACCTAGGGACAAATAACTTTCTCGTGACAAAAAGCTCTTTACTAAAACTAATTTAGTTGTGTCTTTATCTAAACAGCCCCTACTTTTTATTTACGTGCTCTTTAATTTCTTGCAAACCTATCCAAAAACACCTACAAAGTACTTCTAGTTTCATACTTGTTTCCGGTAAAGCGAACGTCAAGTGTGCGTAGAGTTGTATCGGTGGTCGATAGAACTTGAGGGAATATTTGTTATACCTTTAGCTCCTCGTTGGGTTCGACACTCTTACTTATCGAAAGAGCCTACAATTGATCCCCTATACTTGTGGGTTATCAAGACCTTTTTCTGGCGCCGTTGCCGGGGAGCAATAGCGTGGGGTGAATATTGTCGTGTGTGCTTGTTTGCTTTATCACTAAGTAATTTTATTTGCTGTTCTTAGTTGTTTTCTATCTTTAGTTATGGGTAGGAAACGCAAAATACCAAAAAAATTAGTTGTACCTACTGAACCAATGGTTGAAGAACCACTCAAAATCTATCGTACTGCTGAAGCTTATTACTTGGATCATCTTCGATCCCTATATGCTCGTGCTGAAACCCCAACTAGCTTAGTTGAGGGCAAATCTTTAGATGAGCATGCTTGTTATGTGCGACACCGAATATCTGAAAAAGGGAAAATTTTACTGGGTCAAATTCATCGTTTGCAATGCTATGCTTGGAATTTATGCGAAATATATGATATTACTTGTTGTTCTGAAAACCCCAAGAAACACCTTGCCTATCAATGTGAGTTTAGTGATAATGGAATCGTATCTTCGGATGCTAAGGGTGTTTATAGTTACTATGATGTTCAACAAATTGAAGAATTTGTTGCTTTTAAGGGTGCTTATGAAATTGCTTCTTTGATTGAAACGTATGATGCTACTCTTTACAAATCTAATTTTTTTGCCATACTTAAATATTGCTATGATAATTATGCTTCTAATGCCTATGTTGAACCATATATTGAGGACTACCCCACTGTCCAAGAAGAAACTAATATTTTGCAAGAATCTATGGAAGAAGAAATTGGTGAAACTGTGAGCTCATTGGATGCAAAAGATGAGGAGGAGAGCGAAGAATAAAAGGAGGAAGAGCGGATTGATCACCCGTGCCCACCTTCTAATGAGAGTAACTCTTTAACTCATACATTGTTTAATTCCCCTTCGTGCTTACCGAAGGATGATTGCTATGATGACTGTTATGATCCCTTAAATTCCTTTGAAATATCCCTTTTTGATGATGCCTGCTATGCTTGTGGCCAAGATGCCAATATGAATTATGCTTATGGAGATGAACTTGCTATAGTTCCTTATGTTAAACATGAAATGGTTGCTATTGCACCCACGCATGATAGTCGTATTATCTTTTTGAATTCTCCCAACTACACTATATTGGAGAAGCTTACCCTTATTAAGGATTATATTGATGGGTTGCCTTATACTACTACACATGATGATTTTGATAGATATAATATGCATGTGCTTGCTGCTCCTACTTGCAATTATTATGAGAGAGGAACTATATCTCCACCTCTCTATGTTTCCAACACAATAAAATTGCAAGAAACTGCTTATGCTATGTATTGGCCTTTACTAGGTGTGCATGAATTGTTCTTTTATGACATGCCGATGCATAGGAAGAGATTTAGACTTCGCCATTGCATGATATATGTTTCTTTGTGCTCACTACTAAATTACAAATCATTGTTAATTAAAATTGGCTTTGATATACCTTGGGATCCAGGTGGATCCATTACTTGAGCACTATATGCCTAGCTTAATGGCTTTAAAGAAAGCACTGCCAGGGAGACAACCCAGAAGTTTTAGAGAGTCATTTATTTCTGTTGAGTGCTTTTATTTAGTTTAAAAATAATAAAAATAAAGAGGGGAACCCAAAAACTTTTCAAAAAGAAAAGCGAAAGTGAGAAAGACGAGCATTGTTGAAGTGGGAGCTAGCCTTGAACTTTGTTCATGCTCACAGAAACTTTGTGAATCTTGATTATAGAAACTATTCAACAAAAATAATTATCCCCTTGTACAATTCCATTGTATTATAAAAATAATGTGCCAAGGTTTGCCTTTAGGATGTTTACAATGCTTGTTGGTTTGTACGGTGCAGGACAGAAACTTTGGCTGTAGTGTGCGATTTTTCGTTTTTTATTGGAACGTCAAACGGTTCTGATTCTTTTTGAACTGTCTTGCTATACAAATTTTTTACTTTTCCTAATTTTGGAAGAATTTTTAAAGTATCATAAGTATGGTGAATGTTCAGATTATTACAGACTGTTCTGTTTTAGACAGATTCTGTTTTTGATGCATAGTTTGCTTGTTTTGATGAAACTATCGATTTATATCAGTGAATTAAGCCATGAAAAAGTTATACTACAGTAGACACAATGCAAAAACAAAATATGAATTGGTTTGCAACAATACTTAGAGTAGTGATTTGCTTTATTATACTAACGGATCTTACTGAGTTTTCTGTTGAAGTTTTGTGTGGATGAAGTGTTCGATGATCGAGAAGGTCTCGATGTGAGAAGAAGGAAGAGAGGCAAGAGATCAAGCTTGGGGATTACCGAGGCACCCCAAGTAAATATTCAAGGAGACTCAAGCGTCTAAGCTTGGGGATGCCCCGGAAGGCATCCCCTCTTTCTTCGACAAGTATCGATATGTTTTCGGATTCATTTCGTTCATGCGATATGTGCAAATCTTGGAGCGTCTTTTGTATTTAGTTTTCATCTTTCTTTTATGCACCATGCTGGTATGAGATGGTCCTTGGTTGATTTATAGAATGCTCTATGCACTTCACTTATATCTTTTGAGTATGGCTTTATAGAATGCTTCATGTGCTTCACTTATATCATTTGAAGCTTGGATTGCCTGTTTCTCTTTACATAGACAACCGCCATTTGTAGAATACTCTTTTGCTTCACTTATACTTGTTAGAGCGTGGGCATATCTTTTGTAGAAAGAATTAAACTCTCTTGCTTCACTTATATCTATTTAGAGAGATGACAGGAACTGGTCATTCACATGGTTAGTCATAAAATCCTACATAAAACTTGTAGATCACTGAATATGATATGTTTGATTCCTTGCAATAGTTTTGTGATATAAAGATGGTGATATTAGAGTCATGCTAGTGGGTAGTTGTGGATTAGTAGAAATACTTGTGTTGAGGTTTGTGATTCTCGTAGCATGCATGTATGGTGAACCATTATGTAATGAAGTCGGAGCATGATTTATTTATTGATTGTCATCTTTATGAGTGGCGGTCGGGGACGAGCGATGGTCTTTTCCTACCAATCTATCCCCTAGGAGCATGCACGTAGTACTTTGTTTCAATGACTAATAGATTTTTGCAATAAGTATGTGAGTTCTTTATGATTAATGTTGAGTCCATGGATTATATGCACTCTCACCCTTCCATCATTGCTAGCCTCTTCGGTACCGTGCATTGCCCTTTCTCACCTCGAGAGTTGGTGCAAACTTTGTCGGTGCATCCAAACTCCGTGATACGATACGCTCTGTCACACATAAGCCTCATTATATCTTCCTCAAAACAGCCACCATACCTACCTATCATGGCATTTCCATAGCCATTCCGAAATATATTGCCATGCAACTTCCATCATCATCATATACATGACTTGAGAATTTATTGTCATATTGCTTTGCATGATCGTAAGATAGCTAGCATGATGTTTTCATGACTTGTCCGTTTTTTGATGTCATTGCTATGCTAGATCATTGCACATCCCGGCACACCACCGGAGGCATTCATATAGAGTCATATCTTTGTTCTAGTATCGAGTTGTAATATTGAGTTGTAAGTAAATAAAAGTGTGATGATCATCATTATTAGAACATTGTCCCATGTGAGGTTATCAAAATAAAAGAGGCCAAAGAATCCCAAATAAAAAAAAGAGGCCAAAGAAGCCCACCAAAAAATAAAAATAAAATAAAATAATAAAAAAGAGAGAAGGGGCAATGTTACTATCCTTTTACCACACTTGTGCTTCAGAGTAGCACCATGTTCTTCATAGAGAGAGTATCATGTGCTTTCACTTTCATATACTAGTGGGAATTTTCATTAATAGACTTGGCTTGTATATTCCGATGATGGGCTTCCTCAAACGCCTGAGGTCTTCATGAGCAAGCAAGTTGGATGCACACCGACTTAGTTTCCAGTTTGAGCTTTCATACACTTATAGCTCTTAGTGCATCCGTTGCATGACAATCCCTACTCACTCACATTGATATCTATTAATGGGCATCTCCATAGCCTGTTGATACGCCTAGTTGATGTGAGACTTTCTCCTTTTTTGTCCTCTCCACATAACCCCCACCATCATATTCTATTCCACCTATAGTGCTATGTCCATGGCTCACCCTCATGTATTGTGTGAAAGTTGAAAAAGTTTGAGATTACTAATGTATGAAACAATTGCTTGGCTTGTCATCGGGGTTGTGCATGATGTGAATATTTTGTGTGGTGAAGATGGAGCATAGCCAGACTATATTATTTTGTAGGGATAACTTTCTTTGACCATGTTATTTTGAAAAGACATGATTGCTTTATTAGTAGGCTTGAAGTATTATTGTTTTTATGTCAAATGATAGACTATTGCTTTGAATCACTCATGTCTTAATATTCATGCCATGATTAGATACATGATCAAGATTATGCTAGGTAGCATTCCACATCAAAAATTATTTTTTTATCATTTACCTACTCGAGGACGAGCAGAAATTAAGCTTGGGGATGCTGATACGTCTCCGTCGTATCTATAATTTTTGATTGTTCCATGTCAATATTATTCAACTTTCATATACGTTTGGCAACTTTTTATACTATTTTTGGGACTAACATATTGATCCAGTGCCCAGTGCCAGTTCCTGTATGTTGCATGTTTTTGGTTTTGCAGAATAATCATATCAAACGGAATCCAAATGGGATAAAAATGGACGGAGAATTATTTTGGAATATTTGTGATTTTTGGGAAGAAAATCAACGCGATACGGTGCCCGAGGTGGCCACGAGGGTGGGGCCCACGACCACTACAGGCAGGCGCGCCCCCACCCTCGTGGGCCCCTCGTAAGGCGGTTGATGTTCTACTTTGGCCGCAAGAAAGCTAATTTTTGGAAAAAGATTTGGGCGAAGGTTTCAACCCAATCGGAGTTACGGATCTCCGAATATAAAAGAAACGGTGAAAGGGCAGCATAACGCAGAAACAGAGAGAAACAAAGAGACAGATCCAATCTCGGAGGGCTCTCGCCCCTCCCACGCCATGGAGGCCAAGGACTAGAGGGGAAAACCTTCTCCCATCTAGGGAGGAGGTCAAGGAAGAAGAAGACGAAGGGGCCCCCTCTCCCCTTCTCTTCCGGTGGTGCCGGAACGCTGCCGTGGCCATCATCATCACCGCAATCTTCACCAACAACTTCGCCGCCATCATCACCAACTCTTCCCCCCTCTATGCAGCGGTGTAACCTATCTCTTACCCGCTGTAATCTCTACTTAAACATGGTGATCAACGCTATATATTATTTCCCAATGATGTATGGCTATCCTATGATGTTTGAGTAGATCCATTTTGTCCTATGGGCTATTTGATGATCAAGATTGGTTTGAGTTGCATGTTTTATTATTGGTGCTATCCTATGGTGCTCTCCGTGTCGCGCAAGCGTGAGGGATCCCCGCTGTAGGGTTTGCAATATGTTCATGATTTGCTTATGGTGGGTGGCGTGAGTGACAGAAGCATAGACCCGAGTAAGTAGGTTGTTTGCGTATGGGATAAAGAGGACTTGATACTTTAATGATATGGTTGGGTTTTACCTTAATGATCTTTAGTAGTTGCGGATGCTTGCTAGAGTTCCAATCATAAGTGCATATGATCCAAGTAGATAAAGTATGTTAGCTTATGCCTCTCCCTCAAATAAAATTGCAATAATGATTACCGGTCTAGTTATCGATTGCCTAGGGACAAATAACTTTCTCGTGACAAAAAGCTCTTTACTAAAACTAATTTAGTTGTGTCTTTATCTAAACAACCCCTGCTTTTTATTTACATGCTCTTTACTTTCTCGCAAACCTATCCAAAAACACCTACAAAGTATTTCTAATTTCTTCCGGTAAAGCGAACATCAAGTGTGTGTAGAGTTGTATCGGTGTTCGATAGAACTTGAGGGAATATTTGTTCTACCTTTAGCTCCTCGTTGGGTTCGACACTCTTACTTATCGAAAGAGGCTACAATTGATCCCCTATACTTGTGGGTTATCAGGTGTAAACACTAGTATTAAAATAGGCATGTGTATGAGGTCTTACTCTCTCAACCTTATATTTTTTTGCGGGATCTCATCTCAATAATAAACATAGCTCTGGAAAACAACCGCTGTTATGTGATTGCGATGCGATGATGTGGGAGATATGTCCAAAGTACGTCATGGCCGGTGCACGGCCTCCATCAAGAATCAGTTGTCCAACCAATGGCCCTTATCGTCGCGCGGGTTATCTCGGGTATTAATAGTAAACATTCAGACAAAAGCATTAGGCGTTTAATGACTACGCCTCATTCGTCCCCAAGGAATAGCTTTCCCCTACCGTACTAACCCCTTCTCTCACTGTTTTTCGGGAAAGTGTTATTCTCTCACTGTTTTTCAGGAAAGTGTTATACGCCCACCTTGCACCTTATTACCTCTTTCTTGATCGATCACATAATCATGGTACCCGTAGGCCTTATAGTGATAAGAAGACACTACATTGCAATCAGACACATACAAATAACGTCGAATACTAAAAGTCACTCCAACGATCCCTTGCACAAATACATCGAGTTACAAGGCCTTGCCTCAACCCATTGCCTTATCATACGTCTCCAACGTATCTATAATTTTTTATTGTTCCATGATGTTATATTATCATTCTTGGATGTTTTACAATCATTTTATAGCAATTTTATATCTTTTTTTGGGACTAACCTATTGACATAGTGCCCAGTGCCAGTTGTTGTTTTTTGCTTGTTTTTTACTTCGCAGAAAATCAATACCAAACGCAGCGAAACTTTTTGGAGAATTTTTCTGGACCAGAAGACACAAGAAGGGCCAAAGAAGTACCAGAGGGGTGCCCCGAGGGGGGCATGATGTCTACTATACAACCTTCTTCTTGTAGACGTTGTTGGGCCTCCAAGTGCAGAGGTTTGTAGGACAGTAGCAAATTTCCCTCAAGTGGATGACCTAAGGTTTATCAATCCGTGGGAGGCGTAGGATGAAGATGGTCTCTCTCAAACAACCCTGCAACCAAATAACAAAGAGTCTCTTGTGTCCCCAACATACCCAATACAATGGTAAATTGTATAGGTGCACTAGTTCGGCGAAGGGATGGTGATACAACTGCAATATGGATGGTAGATATAGGTTTTTGTAATCTGAAAATATAAAAACAGCAAGGTAACTAATGATAAAAGTGAGCGTAAACGGTATTGCAATGCTAGGAAACAAGGCCTAGGGTTCATACTTTCACTAGTGCAAGTTCTCTAAACAATAATAACATAATTGGATCATATAATTATCCCTCAACATGCAACAAAGAGTCACTCCAAAGTCATAGCGGAGAACAAACGAATAGATTATGGTAGGGTACGAAACCACCTCAAAGTTATTCTTTCCGATCAATCCATTGGGCTATTCCTATAAGTGTCACAAACAACCCTAGAGTTCATACTAGAATAACACCTTAAGACGCAAATCAACCAAAACCCTAATGTCACCTAGATACTCCAATTTCACCTCAAGTATCCGTGGGTATGATTATACGATATGCATCATACAATCTCAGATTCATCTATTCAAACCAACACAAAGTACTTCAAAGAGTGCCCCAAAGTTTCTACCGGAGAGTCAAGACGAAAACGTGTGCCAACCCCTATGCATAGGTTCATGGGCGGAACCCGCAAGTTGATCACCAAAACATACATCAACTGGATCAATAGAATACCCCATTGTCACCACAGGTATCCCACGCAAGACATACATCAAGTGTTCTCAAATCATTAAAAGACTCAATCCTATAAGATAACTTCAAAGGGGAAACTCAATCCATTACAAGAGAGTAGAGGGGGAGAAACATCATAAGATCCAACTATAATAGCGAAGCTCGCGATACATCAAGATCGTATCATCTCAAGAACACAAGAGAGAGAGAGAGAGATCAAACACATAGCTACTGGTACATTCCCTCAGCCCCGAGGGTGAACTACTCCCTCCTTGTCATGGAGAGCGCCGGGATGACGAAGATGGCCACCGGTGAGGGATCCCCCCTCCAGCAGGGTGCCGGAACAGGGCCCCGATTGGTTTTTGGTGGCTACAGAGGATTGCGGCGGTGGAACTCCCGATCTATTCTGTTCCCCAAAGTTTTTAGGGTATATGGGTATATATAGGAGGAAGAAGTACGTCAGGGGAGCCATGAGGGGCCCACGAGGGTGGAGGGCCCGCCCTAGGGGGGTGGGCACGCCCCCTACCTTGTGGCTCCCTCGTTTCTTTCCTGACGTGCACTCCAAGTCTATCTGGTTGCTTTCCTTCCAAAAATAACTTCTCCAGAAGGTTTCATTCCGTTTCGACTCTGTTTGATATTCCTTTTCTTCGAAACACTGAAACAAGGGAAAAAACAGGAACTGGCACTGGGCTCTGGGTCAATAGGTTAGTCCCAAAAATAATATAAAAGTGCATAGTAAAGCCCATAGAACATCCAAGATGGATAATATAATAGCATGAATACTTCATAAATTATAGATACGTTGGAGACGTATCAGGGCACAACCCACCTCAGTGGCCTCCCGCACCGCCTCTTTGGTCTATAAATACCCAATATTCCAGAAACCCTAGGGGAGTCGACGAAAATCAATTCCAGCCGCCGCAAGTTCCAGAAACCACAGATCCAATCTACGACGAAAATCAATTCCAGTCGCCGCAAGTTATAGAAACCATAGATCCAATCTAGACACCATCACGGAGGGGTTCATCATCCTCATTGGTGCCTCTCCGATGATGCGTGAGTAGTTCATTGTAAACCTACAGGTCCATAGTTAGTAGCTAGATGGCTTCCTCTCTCTCCTTTGATTCTCAATACGATGGTCTCTTGGAGATCTATTTGATGTAACTCTTTTTGCGGTGTGTTTTTTGGGATCCGATGAACTTTGAGTTTATGATTGGATCTATGTTTTTATCCATGAAAGTTATTTGAGTCTTTTGATCTCTTATATGCATGATTACTTATAGCCTCGTATTTCTTCTTCGAATCTTTGGTTTAGTTAGGCCGACTAGATCGATTTTTCTTGCCATGGGAAGAGGTGCATGATGTCTACTACACAACCTTCTTCTTGTAGACGTTGTTGGGCCTCCAAGTGCAGAGGTTTGTAGGACAGTAGCAAATTTCCCTCAAGTGGATGACCTAAGGTTTATCAATCCGTGGGAGGCGTAGGATGAAGATGGTCTCTCTCAAGCAACCCTGAAACCAAATAACAAAGCGTCTCTTGTGTCCCCAACACACCTAATACAATGGTAAATTGTATAGGTGCACTAGTTCGGCGAAGAGATGGTGACACAAGTGCAATATGGATGGTAGATATAGGTTTTTGTAATCTGAAAATATAAAAACAGCAAGGTAACAAGCGATAAAAGTGAGCGTAAACGGTATTGCAATGCGTTGAAACAAGGCCTAGGGTTCATACTTTCACTAGTGCAAGTTCTCTCAACAATAATAACATAATTGGATCATATAACTATCCCTCAACATGCAACAAAGAGTCACTCCAAAGTCACTAATAGTGGAGAACAAACAAAGAGATTATGGTAGGGTACGAAACCACCTCAAAGTTATTCTTTCCAATCAATCCATTGGGCTATTCCTATAAGTGCCACAAACAACCCTAGAGTTCATACTAGAATAACACCTTAAGACACAAATCAACCAAAACCCTAATGTCACCTACATACTCCAATGTCACCTCAAGTATCCGTGGGTATGATTATACGATATGCATCACACAATCTCATATTCATCTATTCAACCAACACATAGAACCTCAAAGAGTGCCCCAAAGTTTCTACCAGAGAATCAAGACGAAAACGTGTGCCAACCCCTATGCATAGGTTCATGGGCGGAACCCTCAAGTTGATCACCAAAACATACATCAAGTGAATCACGTGATATCCCATTGTCACCACAGATACGCACGGTAAGACATACATCAAGTGTTCTCAAGTCATTAAAGACTCAATCCGATAAGATTACTTCGAAGGGAAAACTCAATCCATTACAAGAGAGTAGAGGGGGAGAAGAAACATAAGATCCAACTATAATAGCAAAGCTCGCGATACATCAAGATCGTGCCAAATCAAGAACACGAGAGAGAGAGAGAGAGAGAGAGAGAGAGAGAGAGATCAAACACATAGCTACTGGTACATACCCTCAGCCCCGAGGGTGAACTACTCCCTCCTCGTCATGGAGATCACCGGAATGATGAAGATGGCCCCCGGTGAGGGTTCCCCCCTCCGGCAGGGTGCCGAAACAGGGATCCCGATTGCTTTTTGGTGGCTACAGAGGCTTGCGGCGGCGGAACTCCCGATCTATTCTGTTTCCCGGTCGTTTTAGGGTATATGGGTATATATAGGAGGAAGAAGTACGTCAGGGGAGCCACGAGGGGCCCACGAGGGTGGAGGGCGCGCCCCTACCTCGTGGCTCCCTCGTTTCTTTCCTAATGTGCACTCCAAGTTTATCCGGTAGCTTTCCTTCCAAAAATAACTTCTCCAGTTGGTTTCATTCCGTTTCGACTCCGTTTGATATTCCTTTTCTTTGAAACACTGAAACAAGGGAAAAACAGGAACTGGCACTGGGCTCTGGGTCAATAGGTTAGTCCCAAAAGTAATATAAAAGTGGATAATAAAGCCCATAAACATCCAAAACACATAATATAATAGCATGGAACAATAAAAAATTATAGATACGTTGGAGACGTATCAGTGCACTGTGATGGGTTCGATCTTACGGTGCTTGATCCCAGTGACAGAAGGGGAAACGATACGTATGTATCGTTGCTATTAAAGATAACAAGATGAGGTCTATTCCTATATGAGTAGATCTTGTATACAGTGTCATCGTTCTTATTGCATTACTCCGTTTCTCCATTAACTTACTACACTAGATGCATTGCTGGATAGCGGTCGATGTGGGGAGTCGGTCTACTAATCTTGGACGTAATGCCTATATAATGATCATTGCCTGGTGAAGGAAATATGCCCTAGAGGCAATAATAAAGTTATTATTTATTTCCTTATAATCATGATAAATGTTTATTATTCATGCTAGAATTGTATTTACCGGAAACATAATACATGTGTGAATACATAGACAAACATAGTGTCACTAGTATGCCTCTACTTGACTAGCTCGTTAATCAAAGATGGTTATGTTTCCTAACCATGAACAAAGAGTTGTTATTTGATTAACGAGGTCACATCATTAGTAGAATGATCTGATTGACATGACCCATTCCATTAGCTTAGCACCCGATCGTTTAGTATGTTGCTATTGCTTTCTTCATGACTTATACATGTTCCTATGACTATGAGATTATGCAACTCCCGTTTACCGGAGGAACACTTTGGGTACTACCAAACGTCACAACGTAACTGGGTGATTATAAAGGAGTACTACAGGTGTCTCCAATGGTCGATGTTGGGTTGGCGTATTTCGAGATTAGGATTTGTCACTCCGATTGTCGGAGAGGTATCTCTGGGCCCTCTCGGTAATACACATCACATAAGCCTTGCAAGCATTACAACTAATATGTTAGTTGTGAGATGATGTATTACGGAACGAGTAAAGAGACTTGCCGGTAACGAGATTGAACTAGGTATTGGATACCGACGATCGAATCTCGGGCAAGTAACATACCGATGACAAAGGGAACAACGTATGTTGTTATGCGGTCTGACCGATAAAGATCTTCGTAGAATATGTAGGAGCCAATATGGGCATCCAGGTCCCGCTATTGGTTATTGACCGGAGACGTGTCTCGGTCATGTCTACATTGTTCTCGAACCCGTAGGGTCCGCACGCTTAAGGTTACGATGACAGTTATATTATGAGTTTATGCATTTTGATGTACCGAAGGTTGTTCGGAGTCCCGGATGTGATCACGGACATGACGAGGAGTCTCGAAATGGTCGAGACATAAAGATTGATATATTGGAAGCCTATGTTTGGACATCGGAAGTGTTCCGGGTGAAATCGGGATTTTACCGGGTTACCGAGAGGGTTACCGGAACCCCCCGGGAGCTATTTGGGCCATAGTGGGCCTTAGTGGAAAAGAGAAGGGGCTGCCCTAGATGGGCTGCGCGCCCCCCCCTTCCCCTAGTCCTATTAGGACTAGGAGAGGTGGCCGGCCCCCTCCTCCTCTTTTCCCCTCCGAGGAATCCTAGTTGGACTAGGATTGGAGGGGGAATCCTACTCCCAGAAGGAGTAGGACTCTCCTGCGCCTCCCCCCTTGGCCGGCCAGCCTCCCCTCCTCTCCTCCTTTATATACGGAGGCAGGGGCACCTCTAAACACACAAGTTGACACAAGTTGATCCACGTGATCGATTCCTTAGCCGTGTGCGGTGCCCCCTGCCACCATATTCCTCGATAATACTGTAGCGGAGTTTAGGCGAAGCCCTGCTGCTGTAGTTCATCAAGATCGTCACCACGCCGTCGTGCTGACGGAACTCTTCCCCGACACTTTGCTGGATCGGAGTCCGGGGATCGTCATCGAGCTGAACGTGTGCTCGAACTCGGAGGTGCCGTAGTTTCGGTGCTTGATCGGTTGGATCGTGAAGACGTACGACTACTTCCTCTACGTCGTGTCATCGCTTCCGCAGTCGGTCTGCGTAGGGTACGTAGACAATACTCTTCCCCTCGTTGCTATGCATCACATGATCTTGCGTGTGCGTAGGAAATTTTTTGAAATTACTACGAAACCCAACAGTGGTATCAGAGCCTAGGTTATTGATGTTGATGTTATATGCACGAGTAGAACACAAGTAAGTTGTGGACGATACAAGTCATACTGCCTACCAGCATGTCATACTTTGGTTCGGCGGTATTGTTGGACGAGACGACCCGGACCAACCTTACGCGTACGCTTACGCGAGACCGGTTCCCTCGACGTGCTTTGCACAGAGATGGCTTGCGGGCGACTGCCTCTCCAACTTTAGTTGAACCAAGTATGGCTACGCCCGGTCCTTGCGAAGGTTAAAACGGAGTCTATTTGACAAACTATCGTTGTGGTTTTGATGCGTAGGTGAGATTGGTTCTTACTTAAGCCCGTAGCAGCCACGTAAAACATGCAACAACAAAGTAGAGGACGTCTAACTTGTTTTTGCAGGGCATGTTGTGATGTGATATGGTCAAGGCATGATGCTGAATTTTATTGTATGAGATGATCATGTTTTGTAACCAAGTTATCGGCAACTGGCAGGAGCCATATGGTTGTCGCTTTATTGTATGCAATGCAATCGCGATGTAATGCTTTACTTTATTACTAAACGGTAGTGATAGTCGTGGAAGCATAAGATTGGCGAGACGACAACGATGCTACGATGGAGATCAAGGTGTCGCGCCGGTGACGATGGTGATCATGACGGTGCTTCGGAGATGGAGATCACAAGCACAAGATGATGATGGCCATATCATATCACTTATATTGATTGCATGTGATGTTTATCTTTTTATGCATCTTATCTTGCTTTGATTGACGGTAGCATTATAAGATGATCTCTCACTAAATTATCAAGAAGTGTTCTCCCTGAGTATGCACCGTTGCCAAAGTTCGTCGTGCCCAGACACCACGTGATGATCGGGTGTGATAAGCTCTACGTCCATCTACAACGGGTGCAAGCCAGTTTTGCACACGCAGAATACTCAGGTTAAACTTGACGAGCCTAGCATATGCAGATATGGCCTCGGAACACGGAGACCGAAAGGTCGAGCGTGAATCATATAGTAGATATGATCAACATAACGATGTTCACCATTGAAAACTACTCCATCTCACGTGATGATCGGTTATGGTTTAGTTGATTTGGATCACGTGATCACTTAGAGGATTAGAGGGATGTCTATCTAAGTGGGAGTTCTTTAAGTAATATGATTAATTGAACTTAAATTTATCATGAACTTAGTCCTGGTAGTATTTTGCAAATTATGTTGTAGATCAATAGCTTGCGTTGTTGCTCTCATATGTTTATTTTGATATGTTCCTAGAGAATATTGTGTTGAAAAATGTTAGTAGCAATGATGCGGATTCGATCCGTGATCTGAGGTTTATCCTCATTGCTGCACAGAAGAATTATGTCCTTAATGCACCGCTAGGTGACAGACCTATTGCAGGAGCAGATGCAGAAGTTATGAACGTCTGGCTAGCTTAATATGATGACTACTTGATAGTTTAGTGCACCATGCTTAACGGCTTAGAATCGGGACTTCAAAGACGTTTTGAACGTCATGGACCATATGAGATGTTCCAGGAATTGAAGTTAATATTTCAAGCAAATACCCGAGTTGAGAGATATGAAGTCTCCAACAAGTTCTATAGCTAAAAGATGGAGGAGAATCGCTCAACTAGTGAGCATGTGCTCAGATTGTCTGGGTACTTCAATCGCTTGAATCAAGTGGGAGTTAATCTTCCAGATAAGATAGTGATTGACAGAATTCTCTAGTCACCATCACCAAGTTAGTAGAACTTCGTGATGAACTATAGTATGCAAGGGATGATGAAAATGATTCCCGAGCTCTTCGTGATGTTGAAATCAACGAAGGTAGAAATCAAGAAAGAGCATCAAGTGTTGATGGTTGACAAGATCACTAGTTTCAAGAAAAGGGCAAAGGGAAAGAAAGGGGAACTTCAAGTAGATTGACAAGCAAGTTGTCACTCCCACGAAGAAGCCCAAAGCTGAACCAAAGCCTGAAACTGAGTGCTTACACTGCAAAGGAAATGGTCACTGGAAGCGGAACTACCCTAAATATTTGGTGGATAAGAAGGATGGCAAAGTGAAAAAGGGTATATTTGATATACAGGTGTTTGATGTGTGCTTTACTAGTGTTTATAGCAACCCCTCGGTATTTGGTACTGGTTCAGTTGCTAAGAGTAGTAACTCGAAACGGGAGTTGCAGAATAAACAGAAACTAGTTAAGGGTGAAGTGATGATGTGTGTTGAAAGTAGTTTCAAGATTGATATGATCATCATCGCACACTCCCTATTCTTTCGGGATTAGTGTTGAACCTAAATAAATGTTATTTGGTGTTTGCGTTGAGCATGAATATGATTTGATCATGTTTATTGCAATACGGTTATTCATTTAAGTAAGAGAATAAACTGTTGTTCTATTTACATGAATAAAACCTTATATGGTTACACACCCAATGAAAATGGTTCATTGGATCTCGATCGTAGTGATACACATATTCATAATATTGATGCCAAAAGATGCAAAGTTAATAATGATAGTGCAACTTATTTGTGGCACTGCCGTTTGGGTCATATCGGTGTAAAGCGCATGAAGAAACTCCATAAAGATGGATTTTCGGAATCACTTGGTTATGAATCATTTGATGCTTGCGAACCGTGCCTTTTGGGCAAGATGACTAAAACTCCGTTCTTCGGAACAATGGAACGAGTTACTGACTTGTTGGAAATAATACATACCGATGTATGCGATCCAATGAGTGCTGTTGCTCGTGGCAAGCATCGTTGTTTTCTGACCTTCACAAGATGATTTGAGCAGATATGGGTATATCTACTTGATGAAACATAAGTCTGAAATAGTTGAAAGGTTCAAAGAATTTCAGAGTGAAGTGGAAAAATCATCGTAACAAGAAAATAAAGTTTCTGCGATCTGATCGCGGAGACAAATATTTGAGTTACGAGTTTGGTCTTCAATTAAAACAATGTGGAATAGTTTCACAGCTCACGCCACCTGGAACACCACATCGTTATGGTGTGTCCGAACGTCGTAACCGCACTTTATTTGATATGGTGCGATCTATGATATCTCTTTACCACTATCGTTTTGGGGTTATGCATTAGAGACAGCTGCATTCACGTTTTAAAATAGGGCACCATCTAAATCCGTTGAGACGACACTGTATGAACTATGGTTTAGCAGTAAACCTAAGCTGTTGTTTATTAAAGTTTGGGGCTGCGATGCTTATGTGAAAAAGTTTCATCCTGATAAGCTCGAACCCAAATCGGAGAAGTGCGTCTTCATAGAATACCCAAAGGAAATTGTTGGGTACACCTTCTATCACAGATCCGAAGGCAAGACATTCGTTGCTAAAATGGATCCTTTCCAGAGAAGGAGTTTCTCTCGAAAGAAGTGAGTGGGAGGAGAGTAGAACTTGATGAGGTAATTATACCTTCTCCCTTATTGGAAAGTAGTTCATCACAGAAATCAGTTCCAGTGATTCCTACACCAATAAGTGAGGAAGTTAATGATGATGATCATCAAACTTCAGATCAAGTTACTACCAAACCTCGTAGGTCTTCCAGAGTAAGATCCGCACCAGAGTGGTACGGTAATCATGTTCTGGAAGTCATGTTACTAGACCATGATGAACCTACGAACTATGAGGAAGCAATGATGAGCCCAGATTCCACGAAATGGCTTGAGGCCATGAAATCTGAGATATGATCCATGTATGAGAACAAAGTGTAGACTTTGATTGACTTGCCCGATGATCGGTGAGTCATTAAGAATAAATGGATCTTCAAGAGGAAGACGGACGTTGATAGTAGTGTTACTATCTACAAAGCTAGACTTGTCGAAAAAGGTTTTTGACAAAGTTCAAGGTGTTGAATACAATGAGATTTTCTTACTCGTATCGATGCTTAAAAGTCTGTCCGAATCATGTTAGCAATTGCCGCATTTTATGATTATGAAATTTGGCAGATGGATGTCAAAACTGCATTCCTGAATGGATTTCTGGAAGAAGAGTTGTATATGATGCAACCGGAAGGTTTTGTCGATCCAAAGGGAGCTAACAAAGTGTGCAAGCTCCAGCGATCCATTTATGGACTGGTGCAAGAATCTCGGAGTTGGAATATACGCTTTGATAAGTTGATCAAAGCATATAGTTATTGTACAGACTTACAGTGAAGCCTGTATTTACAAGAAAGTGAGTGGGAGCACTACAACATTTCTGATAAGTATATGTGAATGACATATTGTTGATCGGAAATAATGTAGAATTATTCTGCAAAGCATGAAAGGATACTTGAATAAAAGTTTTTCAAAGAAAGACCTTGGTGAAGCTGCTTACACATTGAGCATCAAGATCTATATAGATAGATGAAGACGCTTGATAAGATTTTTTCAATGAATACATACCTTGATAAATTTTTGAAATAGTTCAAAATGGAACAGTCAAAGAAGGAGTTCTTGCCTGTGTTGCAAGGTGTTAAGTTGAGTAAGACTCAAAGCCCGACCACGGCAGAAAATAGAAAGAGAATGAAAGTCATTCCCTATGCCTCAGTCATAGGTTCTATAAAGTATGCCATGCTGTATACCAGATCTATTGTATGCCATACCACTGAGTTTGGCAAGGGAGTACAATAGTGATCTAGGAGTAGATCACTGGAGAGCGGTCAAAATTGTCCTTAGTGGAATAAGGATATGTTTCTCGATTATGGAAAAAGGTTCGTCGTAAAAGGTTACGCCGATGCAAGTTTGACACTAATCTAGATGACTCTAAGTCTTGATCTAGATACATATTGAAAGTGGGAGCAATTAGCTAGAGTAGCTCCGTGCAGAGCATTGTAGACATAGAATTCGCAAAATACTTACGGATCTGTATATGACATACCCGTTGACTAAGATTCTCTCACAAGCAAAACATGATCACACCTTAGTACTCCTTGGGTGTTAATCACATAGCGATGTGAACTAGATTACTGAATCTAGTAAACCCTTTGGGTGTTGGTCACATAGCGATGTGAACTATGGGTGTTAATCACATGGTGATGTGAACTATTGCTGTTAAATCACATGGCGATGTGAACTAGATTATTGACTCTAGTGCAAGTGGGAGACTGAAGGAAATATGCCCTAGAGGCAATAATAAAGTTATTATTTATTTCCTTATATCATGATAAATGTTTATTATTCATGCTAGAATTGTATTACCGGAAACATAATACATGTGTGAATACATAGACAAACAGAGTGTCACTAGTATGCCTCTACTTGACTAGCTCGTTAATCAAAGATGGTTATGTTTCCTAACCATGAACAATGAGTTGTTATTTGATTAACGAGGTCACATCATTAGTAGAATGATCTGATTGACATGACCCATTCCATTAGCTTAGCACCCGATCGTTTAGTATGTTGCTATTGCTTTCTTCATGACTTATACATGTTCCTATGACTATGAGATTATGCAACTCCCGTTTACCGGAGGAACACTTTGGGTACTACCAAACGTCACAACGTAACTGGGTGATTATAAAGGAGTACTACAGGTGTCTCCAATGGTCGATGTTGGGTTGGCGTATTTCGAGATTAGGATTTGTCACTCCGATTGTCGGAGAGGTATCTCTGGGCCCTCTCGGTAATACACATCACATAAGCCTTGCAAGCATTACAACTAATATGTTAGTTGTGAGATGATGTATTACGGAACGAGTAAAGAGACTTGCCGGTAACGAGATTGAACTAGGTATTGGATACCGACGATCGAATCTCGGGCAAGTAACATACCGATGACAAAGGGAACAACGTATGTTGTTATGCGGTCTGACCGATAAAGATCTTCGTAGAATATGTAGGAGCCAATATGGGCATCCAGGTCCCGCTATTGGTTATTGACCGGAGACGTGTCTCGGTCATGTCTACATTGTTCTCGAACCCGTAGGGTCCGCACGCTTAAGGTTACGATGACAGTTATATTATGAGTTTATGCATTTTGATGTACCGAAGGTTGTTCGGAGTCCCGGATGTGATCACGGACATGACGAGGAGTCTCGAAATGGTCGAGACGTAAAGATTGATATATTGGAAGCCTATGTTTGGACATCGGAAGTGTTCCGGGTGAAATCGGGATTTTACCGGGATACCGAGAGGGTTACCGGAACCCCCCGGGAGCTATTTGGGCCATAGTGGGCCTTAGTGGAAAAGAGAAGGGGCTGCCCTAGATGGGCTGCGCGCCCCCCTTCCCCTAGTCCTATTAGGACTAGGAGAGGTGGCCGGCCCCCTCCTCCTCTTTTCCCCTCCGAGGAATCCTAGTTGGACTAGGATTGGAGGGGGAATCCTACTCCCAGAGGAGTAGGACTCTCCTGCGCCTCCCCCCTTGGCCGGCCAGCCTCCCCTCCTCTCCTCCTTTATATACGGAGGCAGGGGCACCTCTAAACACACAAGTTGACACAAGTTGATCCACGTGATCAATTCCTTAGCCGTGTGCGGTGCCCCCTGCCACCATATTCCTCGATAATACTGTAGCGGAGTTTAGGCGAAGCCCTGCTGCTGTAGTTCATCAAGATCGTCACCACGCCGTCGTGCTGACGGAACTCTTCCCCGACACTTTGCTGGATCGGAGTCCGGGGATCGTCATCGAGCTGAACGTGTGCTCGAACTCGGAGGTGCCGTAGTTTCGGTGCTTGATCGGTTGGATCGTGAAGACGTACGACTACTTCCTCTATGTCGTGTCATCGCTTCCGCAGTCGGTCTGCGTAGGGTACGTAGACAATACTCTTCCCCTCGTTGCTATGCATCACATGATCTTGCGTGTGCGTAGGAAATTTTTTGAAATTACTACGAAACCCAACACCTGGATATCGTCATGATTATTTAAAATTCTATCAATTATCCAACAATAATTTGTTACCCACCGTATGCTATTTTTCTCGAGAGAAGCCACTAGTGAAATCTACGACCCCTAGGTCTCTTCTTTATCATATTTGCCTTTGAGATCTATTTTTATTTACTTTTATTTTCAGATCTATTAATCCAAAAACCCAAAAATACCTTGCTGCAATTTTTATTTATTTATTTTATCTCGCGTTCCCGCGAGATCTATTTTATCCAATCTACTACAATTTTTACCTACCTTTTACCCGTGAGGGATTAACAACCCCTCTTTTACGTTAGGTTGCAAATATTTGTTCTTTGTGTGCAGGTGCCGTTCACGTAGTGTTGTGTGGTTCTCCTACTGGTTCGATAACCTTGGTCTCATCACTGAGGGAAATACCTACCGTAACTGTGTTGCATCATCCCTTCCTCTTTGGGGAAATACCGACGTAGTTCAGCCGCATCACCCTACCGAATTACTCACACATGATAATCGGATCGAAAGATGGACTCATTGAAGACAAATAATGATTAATGATTGATTGATAATATGTCTTACAATAGTTGCTAGATGTAATACAATGGTTACAAATATGACTAACTTAGAGAGGATGGTTGAGGTGATGATGGTGGTTTTGGTTATGGGGATGAGATGGTAAATGGCGGTAGCTAGGGTTGAAAGATTGGGTTTGGTCCATCGTTTCCCCAATGGTGCTCTCCCTGTTGAGATTCTGGCGTCGACCCCTTTATAAAGGTTGATCAGGTGGATCTTCTGGAGTTGATGGTGTGTGGTACGAACTATGATACGATCGGGCTTGTTCGTACCGTGTGCCTTCTTGATAAGTCCTTTCACTGATCTAGTAAAGGAGCAGAAATGATTCTTGCCTTTTTCTCGAGAGGTGACCCCGAATTATCGAACTAATGAGAGGAAGGCAGCTTTAAAGGCAAGGGTTTCTACCAAGCTTTTGCAAGAGTATTAATTCCAGCTTTTGACTGGATCGGAATCAAGTTGAAACTAAAAACACTTATAATAAAAATAGGCATGAGTACGAGGACTTACAACAATATATTTACGAACGGGGTCATTATGATATTAATTTGTGCCCTCGAAGTCATCCATCGAGATGTGCTTGCAACGTATCAAAGTGTGTGTGTGTGTGTGTGTGTGTGTGTGTGTGGAGGGGGTGTCCAAATTACGTCTTAACTAGAGCAGGTCCCGCATCAATAGTTAGTTGTCCAACCGAAAGGCCCTATCTGTCGTGCAGGGTTTCCTCGATAATTAAGATAAAATCAGACAAGAGCATTGGGCGTTTAATCACTACACCTCTTGCATCCGAAGGATAGGATCATGTCACCCTACTAAACCTTATGTCACTGGTGTTCAGGTAACACTTCACAGTCTCTCTTCCCTTAGCCTCTCCGTGGCTCGCTCTCCATGATCCTGCATACCTGCGAGACGAAAAACGCATATGAGACAAAAAACAACTACGAAGTAATTTTATGTTAAACATACGTGACGATAACTCAAAGTACTTCCATCAATCTCTCCAACAAATACATAGGGTTTTATGGCTATGCCTCAACCCATTACCTTACCGAACTACTCACACATGACGATCAGATCGCAAGGAGAAACCATTGAAGAACACATTAGAAGATTAATTGATTAATAATATGTCTTACAATAGATGACAGATGTGATACACGGTTAAAAAGTATGTCTAATTGGATGAGTGCTACCGTGATGGGGATGGTGTTGGCTATGGAGATGGAGATGGAGATGGAAAATGGCGGCGGCGTGTTGCTGTGGATGACGAAGATGGAGGTCTCGGTGATGTTCTATAGCTCCTTGCATGGGACCCTTTATAAAGTCTGTTCGATTCGATCAGGGGACGCCGTTGGCAGTCCATACGAGCGCATGAACTGTAAACAAAAAAATGAACGATTAGGCGAGGGATCTTTCGGCATATGAGCATCTTTTTTTAGGAAAAGTGCCACACTGATACTCTCTCCGTTCTAAAATAGATGACCCAACTTTGTACTAAAGTTAGTACAAAGTTAGGTCATCTATTTTGGAACGGAGGGATTATTAATTATATCAGTAAATTATAGTAAATGTAGCATCTCTCAGGAGAAATCCAAAGGGATAGCACACCAAGAGAAAGTACAGGAAATACTCCGAACGAAAGAAATTTGCAGAAAGATTCTTCTTCATTCCTGCAACCACCAACACATTGACCAAAAACTTCGACCACCGCCGTCATCGGAGAGGAGAAGAAACGGTCTCCAGTCCACTAAGCCAAGATCCATGAGAAAGCCACAACAGCAAAGCTGCATTATGAGCCTCTGATCAGGCTCCACCGCGAACGGCGTCGCACTTGTCGCTATGGATTGCCGGCCGGAACAAATCTCCACCCCTCTTGGATCGCGACCCTGAAGGTCTCGAACGACGCTGCGGTCGAGAGACTCCAGAATCGTCAACCATCTTCTGCCGCCGAAGAAACTCTTGGTGCACCATCGCTCGGATGAGATCGGCACCGCAACGCCAGCCACCTCCAACACAAACACTTTCGGCTCTGTGATAACGATGAAGGAACCGCCGACGCGACGTGGAGAGAGCCGAAGAAACAAGACCCCTGGCAAGACCTTCACTGCCATCTTGAATGTCTCGTCTGGACACAAATCCGCGGCTCCTCGACACTATCGCCAAACGTCGTCGAGGCGATGGCCCGAAAACTTTTATTCGCGATGACGACCTTGGGACCGACCAAGCGTCACCAGACAAACTAGTCCTATACCTGGACACTCGAGAGAAGAACCGGGGCTCCCCCGCCCAGCCGCCGCCATTGCCGCCAGAGCGACGGACGGAAGGAGGGGAGCCAGCGGTTTAGGTACAGGAACCGCTATCCTCGATCGCGATCGCGTGGGAGAGCATATGAGCATCTTGTGCATGAAACCAAGACCCTGCTGAAACTCGGGATAATATTTGTGTAGAATGGGTGCAACGTTTTGCTAATGGGCGTAG
This sequence comes from Triticum aestivum, assembly GCF_018294505.1. Taxonomy (NCBI): domain Eukaryota; kingdom Viridiplantae; phylum Streptophyta; class Magnoliopsida; order Poales; family Poaceae; genus Triticum; species Triticum aestivum. Next base: position 537,224,153 of record NC_057803.1, read on the forward strand.
CACATTTAGCTAGGAAAGGTTTGCATTAGTAAGTTGTAAAACTTGAATCCAAGTGCCACCGGGTTGTATCGGTTTGGTGGTAACTTTGGGAGGTTTCCAGCTATAAAGAAAAGAAACACGCGAGTAGCCATAATCCCCAAGAACAACAATCAGTACTCCTTTTTCCCAGAATTAATCACTGGCTGATAAATGAAATAGAGAAAAAAAACTTAATCACTGGCTGGTACGGTGGTACCCTAATAAAAAACGAAAAGAGACTGAGCCGAAGTTGGGGTATAAAAGGAAATTCGCGCGCAGCGAGGGCACGAGAGGTATTTCATCCGGGGTAGGGGTAGGATCGGGATTTGACGTCCTAGGGTTGCACAGATAGCCTAGCCGCACCCCTCATCCCCTTCTTCTATCTATCTCCTGCGGCGGCTGGAAATAGATCTCTCCACTTTTCGTGCGGCGCCAGCTGCTCCGTCTCTCTCCTGCTGCATTGCGTGCGTAGGTAGGAAAGGAATCTGGTCATGGAGTTGGAGATTTGCATCAGAGAGGCGCAAGGGGAGGTCTCTCTCTGCGCCCCCCTCTCTATGAAAAGAGAGAGTACGGAGACCCAATCTTACGTCGCCTGCCTGCGTCATCCGGTATGCATTTGTTTACTGATTTCTTGGCCCTGCCTTTTCCCCCTTTGGGTATTTGATTTCCCCCTCATCCTGCATCCTGCAGGGACTGCTGGTTGATGCGATGCATCCCATCCCATCCCCACCCCAGGAGCGATGCATCCATACGCGGTCACGGATCTGCACGCCCTACGCCCTCCCTAGCCTGTTACCAACGGAGGCAGGATATTATTGGATGTGTCAGATGCTTGTTAAAGTGTGAGATGCAACCCATCTGTTTTCTTTTTTTCTTAACCCAAGGAAACATCGGAGCCATTTTTCTTCTTCTTAAAATTCTCGTATAGATTTTGATAATGGTGGATGGTTCCTTTCATTAGAAAAAGAAACGATACTGTACAGAAGGATTACTTGTATTTATTTTTCAGTGGAAAAGGGAGGAGGACGAATAAGTCGTTTTTGATTTTTGGACCAATTTTCAATGGAGACGGCTTATGCTTTATATTTTTTTTCTATCTTGTTCCTTTTGCAAACGATTTTGAAGGGTGATACTAATTGTAGCGTTTAAGTACTTTTTTTTGTCACGGTGGGATTTGCCAACGCAAGGCTCTAAATTGTACTATTGTACCTTCCAAGTCTGCAAACGCAGATTGAGTGATGACCGATGAGTAATATCTGGACATAGACTGAATTGCTTGACAGTTTGTTTCTTGTCCCTATGTGTGCCAAAGTAAATTCTAATATGTTTTATTTAACCAAATAAAATAAGCTTGTGTACCAGGACAATTCTACTCCTGGCCGGCATGTAGTAGTAACGTTACTTGCACCCATAGACCTATTGTAAGTAAACATTTCTTTTTTCGGGGACTATAATCCGGGCTTACATAGGATGCTAGCACTTTCATCATGTTCAAAGCATCTCTCATCACAAACATAAATTAGTTTAAGGTTTATCCCAAGTCAAATCTCTCAACTTTGACTGTCAATAGTTTTGCAGTACAAGGTTTAATTTCTACCCGATTCATCATGAAAAGTAGTTCCATAATATGTATTTTGTCCACTTGTAATTGTATATATATATGTCATAAACTGCTTATATTTGTGACCAGAGGAAGGTCAGTGTAGATTACATTCATGGTGCAACAAGTGAGATCTGGTGAACATTCATCTGGCACTTGCAAAGCTCCATTGGGACGAACTTCCTTACCAACCAGATGAGTATTCGGTGAGTAAGAGCATCTACAACCACACACACCAATTTGAGCCCTCCACATGTTGGCGGATATGTCCGGGTGCCAGTCATACCGAGCATTTGGGCTGGGTTTGCCGGGTCCGGTTGGGTGCCATTTTCCTGTTCTGGTAGTGACCGGGCAGGCCGCCCGCAGCGGCGGTGCCAGCTAAAATAATCTGTGGGGTCAGCGGTATTTTTTGTGAATTTTTTCTTCACGATGAACAGTGATTACACATAGCTTCGCCACTGGCCGCCCGGACGTTTAGGGTGGTACGGGGGCTCCATTTGTAGATGCTCAAATGACAGCCGGCTAAAATATAATATGAAAACTTTGTCAAAACTATATTTGCACGGCTCCTGAATTTTTGTCAAGTTGATGTCATTATTTGCATGTTTTTTTCCAAAAAAACTAGCACTTATATATACGATTTGTTTAGAGTTTTTAACTTGAACCAATTTTTCTTGGATATGCTGAAGGCAATGGGGAGCTAGTGGGCGCCGAGAACACTTGATGAAATCCTCTTAAGTAGTACCACATTGTTCAATAGAAATTAGTAGGGGTCTTTATTTGGCAACTGCTTAGACTTAATTCTTGTCATTTGGTCCTCCATTTTTTTCTTAGTTCCGTTCATGTGCTCCTATGCGTTACTAGTTCATACTTGGCTTTGCTACTTTGTGATGAAGTATATTTACAAATTTCACTTGAGCAATGACGCAGATTTCATATCTTTGATACTATCTTCAAGGGGGAAGTGCACGTGGAAGTTGAACAAAGGTGTCCTTACAGTTACTCTTTTGCTTTGCTTGCATTCGATGGAGTCATGCAACTTTTACATGCTTATGATTGAAATGTCGTTTATTCCATCATGATTGTGGAATTTTAGTCTATAAGAAGTTACAATGATGCGTCGGTCCTTACTACTCAGAAGATCAATTGGTCAGTGATAATGGGATTTCAAAACTAAACAGGGGATGAATTCAGATAATATGTGATTGATATTATGTGATTTATACTTATTAGATTCTTGTGCAACAAAGTCATTTGAATAATAAGCTTAACTTCATGCCGACTATGTTCATGGTGTAATTTTCGGACTTAGCCATTTTTACGACTCACTCCCTGGTTTGGCCCACGATAACATTCCATGGGCTACCTGTAGCCAAGAAAACCAAACCCAACAACAACGATTGGGGCCGGCCCAATTCCAACCCAACGGCCTGATTTAGTCCAGTAAAGCCGAGCGCACCACCATATCGAGCCTCTTCCTCCCCGAAACCCTGGTCAGATTTTGTAAGGCGACGGCGGGGTGAGGGTTTCTGGCCAAAGTTGGGAACGCGGCGGCAGCAGAGAGCTTCCTTCCAGATTGGGAGGAGTCCGCATGAGAGGGGCCATGAAGCCATCCAGAGCTTGGATGGGTGGTGTGAGAAGAAGGGCGCATCTCGCCTGGTTAGGGAGCCAGCAGGGGAGGCTCCACAGGGAGCAGGCTGATGGTGGTACCATCCCCCCAGAGCCCAACCTTACCCAAGGTCCAACTCGAAACTTGGCTCTTCTTCGAGGTAATTTGTCTCAAGCCACACAAAACCATGTTTTCTGTTGGTGAAAATCACCAGGTCTTGCACAAATCTTTCCTAAAGAAAGCCTTTTTTGCATGATTCAGTATCTTGCACCAATGCATTCCAAGGAATCCTTTTTTTGGCATGGTTGATTAGGTATCTGGCACCATATATCCCAAGAGAAGGGTTTTGACATAGCTGATTCAGTTATTTGCCAGCGTTCTGTATAAATGGCAACACTTTGTGGTTGGTTACAGTTCAGTTCATTTGAAAAAACAGAGAAAACGTCATGTTAAGGCCTTGTCCTAAGTTCACCTTCTGTAGAGCTGGTCTAGAAAAGGTTTAGATTGGCTTTGCAAAATTCGTGGGTTGCTGGCTTTGCAAAATTCGTGGGTGCTGTGTGTCAAATACTTAGAAGTTAAATTAGCAAACTACGGGGTTCGATTAGTACAGGTCTCATGTGTATATTAGATCAGATTATGCCGCGTCGCTTATTTTTAAGGCATCTAAATGCCTGCTATCTGGTGCAACTTTTAATTTCATGACTCGTTACAGGTTTATCTTCAGCACCAGTCACACAAAATGCTATTGACACATTGGCGTTGGCAAGTCCTGCAACAAGTTGTGGTATACCAACGGTTGTGTCAACTGAAGGTAAAGTGACAAACTAATATGCTTCTATGATCTATGGTCTGAAGTACTTATCTTTCATACTTGGGTGATCCCAACTATCCAACTAGTAGGCATCTTGACAAATGCATCTTGACAAATGCAGGTAAATCACCAAGCAGTTTACCGGTGCTGAGAAGTCCATCCTTGGGCACTACATTTGTTGCACCAGTCTGGCCCACTGTGGTCCGTAGCTTACCAAGTCGGTGTAAAAGCACTGCACTCACTTTGCTGAAGAATGCTGGTATATTAACGAAACGCTCCTGTTTTGTACATTTTTGTAATCATCAATGGTAGAATGTTAGCCCTCCCGTTTTCTGCACAGTACAAAGCTCAGTCTGCCCAACTGATACATTCTATCATTAGCTGTACTAGTTATTGTTAGTCATCAATGGTAGAATGTTAGTCTATCTGTGCCCTTTTTAAGTTGGTCAACTTTTTGCAGGTGGCAATCGTGTTGTCACCACATACATTTGGTACCCTGGCAGGCTCTTCTTTTTTGGATCTGTTGCAATTGTTCTCATTAAATATAACATTGATTTTTCTTAATGCAGACATGGCTATCCACTGCCCCTTTTAATTGCTTTGCTTGTTGCAGGTTCCTCTGCTACACTGGGGTCACAGATGAAACACCACCGATTTTGTACCTTGGCTGGAGACCAGTCAGTCACAAATTCAGGTAACTTGCCATCCCTTTTGTTAAATACACCTGCTTTCTGGTACGTGTTTATTCTGTTGATTCACAATTTTTGACTGTCAATTGTCAGCTGTATTCTCTGCATATAGCGATGCCAACCTGTTGTATGTGTGAGCATTTTGGTACTTTTAACCTGTATGTATGCATTTTAAGTTCCCATGACACGGTATTATGTGCCCCCTCTCATTTCATTTACTTGAACACACAATTGTTGTTTTGTATGGATGTGTTCTCTGTTTATTCTTTTTGGTTATCATCTGCATATTAAGATTATGGTAAGAAGTTTCTCATCGGTTCTCGCATTCAGAGTCTCTTCTTTCACATGGTTTTTCTAGCCCTTATGCTAATGTTCTGCAAATTTCGAACAAGCTATGATCGCTTGCCATATATGTACAAGTTTTATTTTGAGAAAACTTCCTAAGAATTATGTTTTCATCTCTGTTCATTCGTTTCATTTCTACACTTGTTACACACATTGAAATTAATTAAGCTTAAGTTTTCTCAGTGCAATGCTACATTTGGCTACCTAACTTGTGCAATGTGATGCAGGTGAACGATATATTGGTGAGGACAGCCATTTTCAGCATAGTAATAGTACAGCTTTGAGGGAGAGAGTATTAGCCGATACCAGTCAAACAGCTACTAAAGCGCTCAGTTTTAAGGCCAGATACAAGAACTTTATCAGACCATTACTGGTTAACCGATGTTTGATTGCCCCGTGTGGAATAAACGATCCGTGGATGATATTTTTGCAACGTCAAACCTTCAGCATCCTTGGTCACAATCCTTGCTATTTGAGTAGCTTTGACATCACATCCTATGAAGATACTTGTAAGGATGGCGAATTTGAGACTTTTCTGGACCTTCTTGTTAGCAGGAAGGGTTACATTATTGAAGATTGGGACTCTTCCTTTTCCACTATTGAACCATTAATGTATGACCACGGACTGAAGCAGCCGTATGACGGGACCAACGAACCATTGTACAAAGGGGAATGTGATGCTTCGTACGATAATAAGACGGGAATTGCAAGCTTGTCTTACATCATTTGGAAGGACGATAAGATCATTTACTCAGAAGTTTTCTCAGACCTCAAGTGCTCTTCATCAAATGAAGCTGAAATTCATGCTGCGTTAGCGCTTCTTTACAAGGCTGAAGAACTCAAGATCAGCAAACTCCATCTATGGACTGATTCCAGAACAGCGGCTAGTGTCTTAACTGGCGAGTTGTCAATCCCTTGGGACCATGCCCACCATGACTTTTTTCTGACCTTAAGGGGCATGAGGAAGCGGTTCAGTCGGTTGGTGGTCACCTGGAGGCCCAGGGAGATGCTGTTTTTCCCAGACGAGCTTGCAGAGATTGCGAAGTCCCCTGGCTGTGATTTACGTGCTTCCCATACTACTGCTCTGGAGAAATGGTCCGGCCACCTACGGGGCCTCCCTGTCCACCACATTGAATGGACAAACAAAACGGCCACAGCAGTTCGAAAATTCAGTATGTTCTCTTCTCTTGATTTATGCTTCATTGTTAGTGTTCTTCATACGAGACATGAACTATTTGCTTGCTGTGTTCTGGAAAGGTTTACAACTTGTTAACCTATTTGTGGTTTTTCATAGGAAGTTACAGTTTTCATGGTAGGGTCCCCTGATAGGTCTAGTACTTGTTTAAGTAACATATTTCTAGCCTGGACCTTGTAGTTGTAGGTCTACAATTGATTTTTTTAAGCGACATATTTCTGTGCTGTATTAGTTCAGAGGTAAATTTGTATGGATAGTTCAAATATTTTCCTGGAACTAAGTTATATTTATGCTGCAGAGAACAAGATATTGGATGAAGAATTGTATGGCATGAGCGGTCCTGATGTCTATTTTGTTGAAGTTGAAGAGTGCCGTAAGTTGGACTGCTTGGTGGTGCTTAAATAGACACTGCATGCAAGTAAACTGAAAGTGTCCCTCAACAATTATATGGAGAAGTCTGAATGTTTCAAGGAACAATTGGGAACTCTCGTTCACGAAAGTTAACAGGTACATTTTTCTCCAGAGCTTCACAGCACCTTCACCAGCAAATCTTGCATAGGGTCAGTGCATGGCACTTTCACCACTGGATCTGTCAACCACTCTCCCCCGTCTAGAGAGCTGGTGGTGGTGTTGGATTATTCTGTACCTAAAGAAGTGTATCACAAGAGAGGTGCATTCCATGTGGTGCTTGTGACGCCCAGTGAACGGGAGAAGATGACTGAGTATATCCCGGAGTTGTCTGCATTGAGCTTTGTCTATTTCAATGGAGGTTGGTATCATAATTTACTTGCTGTTCTTTGGTTCGTTGGTGCTCATCTCTGATGATGTGTTGATGTACGTTTGCAGTTAGATTCCCATTGAACAAGAAGCCAGATCAAGGGCAGAAGAATAAAGGCCCGAAGGAATAGAACTGAGGTGTGTAGCTCCATTATTTTTTTACTTGATGCTATTGGTTCTTGACCTGCATTTGTTGATGAAGTCCTGTTTACCTCGTAACAGAGGCTATGATGGTTATAAGATGTAGTAATGATTGGTAGCTGCTTTTGTCGCGGCTTCTTGTTGCCTGTTTAACTTGTAACAGAGGCAGTGGTGGTTATAGGAGGGAGTAATAATTGGTACTCCCTTCGTTCGAAAATACTTGTCATCAAAATGGACAAACGATGACAAGTATTTTCGGCCGGAGGGAGTACTAGTTGTGTAGTTCATTTGTTGTCTCTGCTTCTTGTCAGCTGACTTGTGTTACACTAGCAGGCAGACGACTGATGAATAGTGTTCATGTGTGCAGAAAAGCTGGTCTCGAGAATGGTCATCATGTCGACAACCCTACAGTGAAGGCTCGGGACTCATCAGGAGAAAACTTTTTTTGGAAGGATATCATGCCTTGAAGCAAACGGCTGCTTGATATGCTAAGTTCCTAGGCAGCAGGGTGTTTTTTTGTAGTAGGTCTGAACAACAGATGATGTTGTGCGCTGATGGTAGTATATCTGCTCCGAGTACTGGAACTCGTCGCTTGCTTCAGTAATAGACCAGTATGTTTCCGAATCAGCTGTGTAATACTCCCTCTGTAAACTAATATATAAAGAGTGTTTAGATAACTAAAGTAGCTATCTAAATGCTTTTATATTAGTTTACGAAGGGAGTACTATAAATTACATCAAGACATCCTAATACTGTGCAATGTGAATCAGCTTGTGATTTATGCTCTCTATTATTCCATTTCTCCACCTATTGCCATGCCCTTTGGCCCTTTTTTGTTTTTGAGGGGTCATTATGGTTCCTTCCTCCTTTCCTTGTACCAAAGCCTTCCCCACGAGCCCAGAGCTTGAGCGGATGGTTTCCGCTGCTCAAGAGGCTGCATGCAGATAGCGGAGAAGAAAATGTGTAATGATCGCCGCAACAGCAGAATGTCAGGCCAGGGCATTGGGAAGGCGATTTGAGTGAAATGTCTCGTTAGTCCATGAAAACGAATTGAATAAACTAGAAAATCGTCAACAAAATCTGAAGTGATCCTCCTCTGATCCGTAAGAAGTTGTGTGTGTGTGTGTGTGTGTGTGTGTGTGTGTGTGTGTGTGTGCGTGTGTGTGAAGGGTTTTCTCAGCAAAAGTAAGCATCTCTCGCCTACCTCTTCTTGTAACAGCATTTCATCAAACACTATCCCCCACCCCCACCGGCCTCTGCACATCAGCCGAGAACGTACGTGCACAACGGCACCACACAGGAGAGCCTGTGAGCTCATCGATTCCTTCCTGGAAGCTAACTCACGCTGATAGCAAACGGATCGAGCCGTCAGGATGCGTGACAGAGAGATTGATCACCAACGCCAAGGAAGTCCACGCTGTGGTGAGGCAGACGACCCCGAGCTCAATTTAGAGGGAATCCCGTTGAGACGGCGGAATCGCCAGACCTGCGGTCACACGCACGAGCCCCGTGCCGCCGACGTTTGCCGCTCACCTCCGGCCCTCCGGGAGAATCTCTCGCGTGTGGGGTGCAGCTTCTGCCGAAAGATGGCCGAGTTATCGTGCAGTTTTCCACGGAGGAGTTCGCCTACGTGGGTGGGCGAGAGCACCTTTTTGGATTATGGATGAGCTTAGGCCAATAATCCCCGGCTAATCTCTAAGGCCCATTAATATGTGTAGGGCAAGTGATGGGAAGTAATGGTTTCATACTGCTACAGTAAGTATAGTGAGATCTTTTTACAAGGGATGCTCTACCACTTGCTATTGGGAGCTTGGGAATAGGAGTTGTATACGTGCGCGCCTCCTCCTCCGTCGCCTGCCTCGCAACGACGCGTGCGTGCGCCACGGGTTGCGGAAATGAGCTGAGCCGAAGCTTCCTCTCACTATGTTGTTTCGGGCGATCCCATCCCGACGACCGCGTGCACGGTTGGTGGCTGTATATATGCTGTTCATAGATATTTCGATTCGTGCGTGCTCACATGCTTAGGATTCGATATGAGATGCATACCGTATTTGCCATGCTTATCATTTACTCGTGGATTAGATTAGTCAAAAATGTGCTAATATTTTCAACAATCCAAAAACCTTATTCTAGGCACTTTTTGGCTCATGGCTTCGCCGCTACACTAAAACCGAAAAAGTTTACCGGAACGCATTTTAAGCGTTGACAAACGAGAACTACCTTGTGGCTCACAACAATGAACGTGTTCTGGGTTGGTGGTGTGTCTCCCATGGTAAGGGTCTGTCAATATCACTCTAAGCAACAATGATGCGGCATCTGAGTATGGTAATCTGTTTACTGTACTTTTAGTTTGTCAGTCCACCGATTAGTGGGTTGACACGGGACAAGGTGTGCAAAACCGAACCAGAAACCAAAAACGGAACCAAAAAAATAAACCAAACCAAAATTCCAGGTTTTTCAGGTATTGGTTTCAGTTCTCAAATCTGGAAACCGTTGAACATTCTTTTTTTCAGTTTTAAACCGAAACCGTTCAGTTTAACTGAATTAACTGAACTACCTTCATTGTGCAAAGATACAAGTTCAGACGCGTCTAGCGAGCGGCAGGGTGCTCGCTAGTGCTACCGAGCGGCCAAGCCAAAAAGGCAAGCCCATGTCCCCCCGCGGTACAGAAAGGGAAAGTCAGCCAATCGCGGCGATCGAGTGGCCAGTTCCCGATAGGCCCAAACAGAATCACCCCACGGTCCCCCACGTGGCCAGCTGTACAAACTAACCCCTCCCACGCCCGCTCGCCCCCACGCCCCCACACTGCCTTCTTCTTCTCCATGAAAGAAGGGGATCCAAGGCCCTTCTTCCTCCTCCTACACAGCCGCCATGGCAGCCCCAGGGTAGAAGAAGAAGCTGCTTCAAAGATCTAAGGGAAGGTGGTTAGAGACATACTAGGCAGCAACATCAAGTAAATCCCTCTGCCCCCTCTTCACTCCCCCCTTCTTCTACTGCATATGCCAACCCCCTTGTCCATGGATCTAGCACAAATCTATGGAGAAGCTGCTTCAAAAAAGAAGTGGATCTGGCACATCAACCCATTGTCCACATCACACCCCCCTCCATGAGTATCATATCTGCAAACTAAAAACAAGTACCATAAATTACTGTGCAACTATCCATAGATGCCTACTGTTTTCTAACATGCATGCCATCCAAATTTCCCCCTGGATGTGTTCAACAAGCACACACAGGGATCAGTTGCTATTCTAACCAACTAGAATATGTTTTCTGGCCAACTAAAAATATGATTCTAGCCAACTAAAATATGTTTTCTAGCCAGCTAAAAAATGATTCTAGCCAACTCAACATTCATTGTAATAAAAAATAAACATGCATAATACCAACTTGTAGTTATTGTTTGCAAATGAACACATTGACTGTCCAAAAAATATGTGCAACAAAAAATGCATAAATGTGCAACTGAACATGCATCCCAGCCAACTGAACCTGTATTCTGGCCAACTCAGCATGCATGGTAGCCAATCTAAAAACATGCATTGTTCCCCACATGTACTGGATGTTTGTGCGTGAACACTTTATAAAACCTAAAGTATATGCGCAATAAAAAATGGATGACAATGAATATTTGGTTGGGATATGAAGCATAGGGGATGAGTTGCATATATCAAGCATCATAGCCAAAAACTGAAACATGTATACTGGCCAAACTCAACATGCATTGTAGCCAAAACTAAATATGCATTCTACCGACTTGAACTTATTGTTTGCAAATGAACACATTAAAAAACTGTAGTATCTGTGCAACCAAAAATTAATAAATGTGCAACTAAAACATGCATCTGGCCAGCTGAAAAACATGTATCCTGGCCAAACTGAACATGCATCCTGGCTAACTGAAAACAGGGGCGAAATTGGGCCTAGGGCAACTAAGGCTATAGCCCCATGCGTGGCCCAACTAGTACCATTATATCCAGTAGAACATTTTCAGATTTTCACATTTAAAGAGGCCGAGCCCCAGGAGTGAATACCTAGCCCAAGGCCTCAGCGGCAACCCAACTAACTCGCTCAGCAGGAAGCTACGCCCACGTTTGGTCATTGGTCGGTTGTGATTTCAAAGGTATTGATCGCCAAACGTTTCGGTCAACCAGAAAAATTCCATTCACCATGTGTCTGTCGATCAAAAGATTCTCGTTGTCTCGGTGCCTCGTTTCATCCGCCGCCCCAGCCCGTCGAAGGCTCGACAGACGGGACGATCCAGACCTGTGCTTGGCCTCGTCGCCTCATTGCAGCAAACCCCATCTCCAATTCCGGCGGCCACATGTTCTGCTTTGTCTCCACAACGGGCTAGATGTATTTCAAGTTTGTTGTATCATCTATTTTTTGCTAGTGGTATTTCAAGTTTGTTGTCTCCACGGACAAGTTTGATCTGGCCTTCTAAATCTGATGTTCAATTGTACTATTGCTTTAGTCAAATTTATTTCAGTTATTTGTTAACAGAAAAAACAGAAAAAGATAGAAATCCAAGATAAAGAGGACACACACATGGACGCAGGCATGATTAAATTTCTTTTGAAGCAACTTCCGGCCATCCTACATCCAACAACACCAGAATCAGCGGGAGCCGGAGCAAGTAATGAAAATAAGTAAATGTGTGGAGCTTAATTCAGGTGACATTAATTCTAACCCCGGTCTCCGAAAACCGAATGAGGAAACGCAAGGGGCTATTACCTTTTGCACTTCATGATAATGGTATATTAAGTTTCCCCCCTTTTCTGGCAAAATTCATATGAACAATTGACTTGGTCTATGTCCATTGTGTTGATTTTAAATACATGATTTTGTGTTTGCAACTTCAGGTCCTTCTAATATCGCTAGTAAAGAAACGATGGCCTCAAATTAAGCAACTCTTGGTTCATTTGGTACCAATGTTTGCAATTATGCACTTTGTTATACTATTTGTTTTATTAAATTTTCTCTCATGGTAATAATGAATTCATATTTCATCTTCAATGTGAAATTTTGGCATACTTCTTACAGACTCTAGTATGCTTGGTATTTGACGTTATTTTTAGTCACATAGTTTTAGCCCTAGGCTCTGACAGATGCCGACTCCGCCTTTGGCTGAAAAACATGTATCTGGCCAACTAAACATGCACCCCTGGCCAACTGAACATGCATCCTGGCCAACTGGAACATGTATTCTAGCCAAAACTACAAAATCTGTAGTACGACAGCAAAAACATTAGAAAACTTTTGTGAAAACCACACAATGATCCATAGCTACTTCTCCAGCAAACTGTGCAAAAAGAAAAATAAAACAGGGTAATGAAACCACAAACCATAGTAAAAATAGTCACGCATATATTCTTGTCCCACACCTATTGCAAAGCTATATTGTAAAATATGTTCAATATAGTATTGATCCTATTGATAATACATAGAAAGGGCCTTTTATCTCTATCAAGATGATTCTAATTCGTTAGATATTATTTATTTTAGTATCTGGAACACGAAATAGATAGAGTGGATAAAAAATGGAACCATGATTCATACTCACTATTAAGACCTCGCAACCAGACTAAAAAAATTCAAGTAGTTCTTAAATAAAAATAAAAAAGAATTTTTCTTCCTTCCAATTTTTTGCCCAAAAGATAAATTTTTTCTCTCAATTTTGTTGAGTCATTACACTGATTCAATAAATGATTATCAAGCGGTTCTTATTAGAAGAACCCTTGCCTTTTGTTTAGCTTGAGACTAAATCATCGTGGCTCTAGTATGAATCTAAGGTTTTAATTGAACTGATTCATAGGAGTAAAAACAGAATCGTCTATGAAACATATATCTACAATCTGTCATCCAAATCTTCTTTCTTCTTTCACCTGGATTTTCATCTCAAATGTAGCATCAAATTATGTGCAGAAAAATCTAAATCAGCTCCTTGCCAACAGAAAAACTGCACATCATTACAACACACAGATAAAAGAAGTCAGAAAAACACTGAAGTAAAAAAGCCATGTTCTTTATCTGTGCCAACTATTTACTGCAAACTGTGCAACTAGCATAACCACTCCGTGCAAGCAAAAAAAATGCATACATGTTATAAAAAAGATTCTACTATAAACATGTAGTTTTTGCAACTAATATTGTCATACTGGTGTGCAACTGCTTATGATTGTGCTAAAAACAGGAAAGTTTTTAGGTTGTTTGAAACACTCATTGATGATTAAAACTGATGACATCACTTCCAACTTTTTTATGTGCAGGGGGTATGTGCCAACAGCAAAAAAGAAGAAGAAATGATTGATCTCAATGAGTTGCCTCCTGATCTCAATGAGCCTCCTCATGATATGGATCAGCAACAACCCAGCGTACCACCAGGAGCTAATGTTGATTATGGGACAGAAAATGTGCACTCTGTTGGCTACACGCAGCCAAGCCATGGGCCTAACCCTATGGGCCATGACAATGTGGCAGGGCAATCATCAACTTGTGGTGCCCCTGTAGTTGTGTCTTTGCAGTCAGAGAGCCATACTCTTGATGACACGGGCACCGCGGCAGATGTTGTTGGTCCAACCAGGACTGAGCTAGGAGCTGGGGCTGTTGACGGTGCTGTGCAAGGAGAAGAAGGAGAGGATGAGGCTGGGTCTCAGCCCATGGAACCCTATGTTGGCATGAGGTTTGATAGCCTTCAAGTTGCTAAGGATCATTACAATAGCTACGCCCTACGGATGGGTTTCTATGTCAAGATGAACACCTCTAGGCGGACACCTCACATCAATGTGTTGGTAAAACAACAGTTTTGTTGCAACAAGTACAAGAAGCCCAAAACTGATGATGGAGGAGCAGAGGCTGCTCCTGTTCTGGACCCTATACCAGATCCAAAAGCTGTTGACAGTGACGAGGAAATGGAAGATGAACCACCAATCTTTGCTGAAGAGGAGGCTGGTCCTAGTAAGAAAAAGAAGAAACGGAAACGCGAGACAATAAAACACACTCAATGCCAGTCAAAAATGTTGGTCAAGCTGCTAGATGGGCGATGGGAGGTGATACACTTTGTTCGTGACCACAATCATCCGCTGGTGAACAATCCTTCATTGTCCAAATACTTGAGATCCCACCAAGGCATTTCTCTGGATGAAAAGGAGTTTTTGCGCATCTTGTATAACTGCAACTTGACTAGAGGTGTGTGTCGGTGTCAATACCGGCGGATCTTGGGTAGGGGGTCCCGAACTGTGTGTCTAAGGTTGATGGTTGCAGGAGACAGGGGACACGATGTTTACCCAGGTTCAGGCCCTCTCTATGGAGGTAATACCCTACTTCCTGCTTGATTGATCTTGATGAATATGAGTGTTACAAGAGTTGATCTACCATGAGATCGTAATGGCTAAATCCTAGAAGTCTAGCCTGTATGACTATGGTAATGAGTATATGCTTTCAGGACTACACCCTCCGGTTTATATAGACATCGGGGGGATCTAGGGTTACATAGAGTCGGTTACATAAGAAAGAATCTTCGTAGTTTGGTCACCAAGCTTGTCTTCCACGCCAAGGAGAGTCCAATCCGGACATGGGTACAGTCTTTGACCTTCATGTCTTCACAGCCCACCAGTCCGGCCCGTTGATAATAGGCCGGACGCCTGAGGACCCTTTAGTCCAGGACTCCCTCAGTAGCCCCCGAACCAGTCTTCAATAACGAGGCGTTCGGCACACAGATTGTCTTCGGCATTGCAAGGCAGGTTCCTCCTCTGATGACTTCCAAGTAATGTATTCATCCGTTGATTCAACGTCGCTCTCCTCGACTTCTGTGCATTTAATAACTTCGTCTTCCACGTGCCGAGCGAATGTGGAAGGTCAGGGCATTTTTGCAAATAACACCCCATCCAGGCTAGGAAGAGTGCCTATCCAAGGAGGTTGGATCTTAGATCCATTCGGCATCACGAAGAGAAAATCCCCAGAGACTGCCTGGAGAAACCGCTCCAACATGGCTAGCATTCCCAGCTCCTCCTCCTGTTCTGGCCCAGAGAAGGGCGAGTGCGTGAAGTACTCTGTGTCCCACATAACCATGAGGGGTTAATATTTGAAGTGGGCGGAGCCGAAGTATGGCGCATCGCCGATACCGGATACTTGTCCGGCACACCAAGGAAGGTATCTGAAGAATGACCTTCTGAATGGTTCTACATTGAGGACGTCGCGCTTCCTGACCCAGTTCGAAAGGGTCTCCCCGAATTTGCCAGCGTTCCATTGAAGAAACGCCACAGCTGGCGTCCCCAGAGTCCTGAAGAGGATGACAGTGCGGAAGTTTGTCAGCTCATGAGCAAGATAAAGATGCTCGCTCAGTCCGGATTAACAATGGTTGAGGTAATGGCGACATCCATAGCGCGAGGGGTTCAACCGCTTCAATATAGAGGGCTCCCAATGTGGCACTACAATGGGGAGGATGACGCCTCCCGCTGTAGTCGGAAAGGTCCGTACACCCCCGCTGCCCTAGCCAAGATACTGGCCGAGCTGTTCAAAGGGGAGGAAAAGGAATTTCTTCGTATCAACCACAGAGATGTGTATTCTATGTACAATCCTCCCAGTTGGGTAAGCCTCAATCCTTCTGCTTTACTCATTCCACCTCCCGGATCACCTTTGGTAAATTTTTAATTCGCTTATAACAGCATTGGCGAAAGATCACCGAGGGACTTTATAGTCCCACCCCATAGCCAGAAAACCACAACCGGGAGCTTGATCCTGGGTATGAAGAAGATCCAATATATCTGTGGTGCTTGCGGAGGGGGTGTTTTACCAGGCGAGCTATGATGGCATAGAGGTGGCCATCACCGCCGACTATCCTGTCCTTCTTCCTGTCTTGCAAGTGAGTAATCAGGAGACATCCTTCCCAAAAGAGCTTTATTATTCCGCCTCACCCGCTGTACTGTCTCGTGCTCCAAAGGGGAGGCGCTCGGCGACTCCGAAGAGAGTGGCACCGGGCAAGCCTTCGAAGAGGAAGGTGGGTGAAGACATAGTTGGGCCTTCCTCGAAGAGGTACGGGTTTGTAAATATGTTTTTTAGCAGCCGCATCCAACTGTGACCTGTATGTTTGTTCTGTACCAGGAAAAAGGTTCGTCGGACTATGTCTGGGGGCCCGGCTCTTCGTACTCCCAACAATCGGGATTTAAATCCTGCCGGAGAAACGGAAGTCGATATGGGGCCAACACCGGACTGTCCTTCGGCCGAGGATTCGGAAGATATGTCCGTTACCAACTCGGAAGTAGAGAGCGCCATGAATCATCGGCGCTGCAAGGTTGTTTTATGAGACCCCAAGTTCTCGGAAGAGACATTTAATGCTTTCAGCTCGGCTGACGCATACATCCGAGCTACGCGAAATGGACTTAGCAGAGCCACAAAGCAGCATTTGACAAATGTGCAAGTAAGTTCGAATAGGGTAACCATATGCTAGTAGCCCCCGAGACTGAAAGCAGTTGGTACAACTTATTTAAGGACCGTTGTATCACCAGGTTCTTATAGAGAAGAGCGACTTGCTAGCCCAAGAGCTGGAGCAGTGCCGGACACAGCTAAATGCTGCTACCACCGATCTGAGAAAGTCCAAGGAGGCATCCTCTGGTAATACTCCCCCGCATCGAGGAAATATGATTATGTGTCAGTAATGCTAACAGCGTTGCATATATCATGACGTGATTGGCAGAGGGACTCAAGGAGGCACTGGAAGTCGCGCGAGAGAATGAACAAGAAGCCAAAAGGCTGCATGCTGCCGGCGAACGTGTGCTGAAACAGGTCATTGAGGAGAAAACCAACTCCAGGATTCCAAAACTCAGCTGGGCGAAGAGATGAAGGATGTGCGGGCCCAGCTAGCCGACTCCGTAAAGGAAAATAGGAGGCTGCGGGGCGGCATATTCAGTACGTGTCCGCACTATTTTTAAAGTAGTTCGGAGATAAATGGAACTGATATAGTTATGATTGCAGGTATATTGACGGGCCGTCCTGAAGAGGAGGTGTCTGGATTATCAAATGATCTACTGCAAGGGCTATCACAAGTGCACGAACATGATCGGCTGGCGATGCAGAGTGTTGCCAAGGCCCTATGGCCATCGGCCTCCCCTCCAGGAAGTATGGAGGAGCTTGTAGAGCTGTTCAAAGGAGCGCGGTGGCGTATTCGACTGTGGAAGATATCGGCCTGCCAAGAGGGTGCACGAGAGACCTGGGCCATGGTGAAGACGCGGTATACCAAGCTGGATCCTAATCACATGGCCCGTGTCGGACCGCTAGGGTCGAATGGGGAAGAATTTCCCGTTAGTTTAGTATATGACCAAGTAGAGGTGGCCGCCAAATATTGCGAACATGATTGTAAATTAGACCGCCTTTTGGACGGTGTAGAGTAGGAAGTGTTTGAGTCCAAGTGACTATGTACTTTCCTTGATATGTGTACTCTAGCTGAATTGTATAGCGTTTGTCTTGGCAGACCTTTTCGCTTCAACCTTCGGACCCGAAGGTGCGAAGTGTTTCCGAATACCCGCACGGCCGAATAGACCGGGGTATGCGCGGAAAGCTAGGCGTAGGGGTCATAGTTGCTTGAACAGACAAGTTGTATCCGGCTAGCTATGTTATATTACATTGAGATTGTAAGAAACATCTTCCAGAGAGAATAGTTCCGTTAAGGGTTCCTTTCCCTGGGTTTGCATGCATTAGTGTACATGTCCGAATTGTGATGGGAAAATCACAGTGTATGTAACTTCTGGGGGTTCACAATGGAGTGAATGCAAAAATGTCTTTAATTCACTGACCCGATATTCCCTTAAGAACGCTAGCTTTCGGCTTCACCCAGTCTGAGGTACACATCCGGATGACCCGACAGTAACAATCACAGAGGTGCTCCCTTTATTCCCTAGCCGAACTAACGGAACGTAGGGCATAAGCACAGGAGCCAGGCAACCCAGCTTGGCCAAAACTTAAGTCATATCGATGCATATAATGGCGAAGAAAAGGTACATATGGAGAAAGACACATATGTGAAGAGCTTGATGCTCAAAGAATAATAACAAGCTTCTGTCCAAGAAGCCCCCAGGTATAATAGACATACATATTTAAAGATGTATTCGTCAGGGGTGTGCAGTCTAGCCGTATGAGAGCTTTAAAGTGAAAAAGGTAAAAACCGGAAAAGAGAGAACAAAGAATGGAAACTTTAGGGGAGAGGGAGACAAAGAGTTTGGTGCTAGGCATAGAATCTTCGGAGTCTGGCTGCGTTCCAGGGGTTCAGCTCTAGACGGTTGTCTGCTGCATCACATAGACGGTACGCTCCTCTGGTGAGAACTTTGTCGATGATGAAGGGACCCTCCCATTTGGGCTTGAGTTTGTCCTTTTTCTTCTCCGGCAAGCGTAGAACGAGTTCACCAACATTGTATGTCTTGGCCCGTACTTCTCTGCTTTGATATCTTCGAGCCTGCTATTGGTAAAATGCTGAACGGGCCTTTGCGACATCGCGCTCCTCTTCTAGGGCATCAAGGCTGTCCTGCCGATCTAGCTCGGCTTCTCTCTCTTCGTACATACGCACTCGAGGTGAGTCATGGATAATATTGCAGGGTAAAACAGCCTCTGCGCCGTACACCATGAAGAAAGGTGTGTATCCGGTAGTACGGTTGAGCATGGTCCACAGCCCCTAGAGTACGGAGTCGAGCTCCTCAACCCAGTTCTTGTCTGATTCTCTCAAAGACCGCACCAGTCTAGGCTTGATGCCGCTCATAAGAAGACCATTGGCTCGTTCGACCTGACCGTTGGTTTGCGGGTGGTAGATGGAGGCGTAATCGAGTTTAATGTCGATATTAGTACACCAGGTTTTTACCTCGTTGACCGTGAAATTAGAGCCGTTGTTGGTGATGATGCTGTGTGGGACACCATAACGGTGCACAACACCGGATATGAATTCTATCACCGGGCCGGACTCGGCCATTTTGACCGGTTTAGCCTCTATCCACTTAGTGAATTTGTCTACCATGACCAGCAGATAATTTTTCTTATGGCTTCCCCCTTTATGGGGTCCAACCATGTCGAGTCCCCATACTGCGAAAGGCCAAGTAATGGGGATAGTTTGTAAGGCAGTTGGGGGCATGTGACTTTGGTTGGCGAAGAGTTGGCATCCGACGCATCATTGGACAAGGTCTTGCGCGTCTGCTCGGGCTGTCAGCCAATAAAACCCGGTATGGAAGGCCTTGCTAACAAGGGCCCAAGCTGCGGCATGGTGTCCGTCAAGACCAGCGTGAATTTCTGCTAAAAGCTGCCGCCCCTCCTCCTCGGAGATACATCTTTGAAGTACTCCGGTAGTACTTTTCTTGTAGAGCTCTCCGTCGTGAACCTTGTAGGCCTTCGAACGCCGGACAATGCGGCGAGCCTCATTCTGGTCTTCGGGAAGCTCCTTCCTATTAATGTAGGCCAAGAAGGGTTCGGTCCATGGGGCAATGACTGCCATAATGAGGTGGGCCGACGGTGTTATTTCGGTGGCTGAGCCCCCAGTACTATCGGTGTGTTCGGGATTGGAGGTTGTATTCGGGTCTTGACTGTTGTTGCCGCTCTCCCCTTGCCACACCACGGATGGCTTAAAAAGCCTTTCCAGGAAAACGTTAGGTGGGACTGGGTCGCGCTTGGCGCCAATGCGAGCAAGGACGTCCGCTGCCTGATTGCTTTCCCGGGCGACGTGATGAAATTTGAGCTCCTCGAACCGAGCCGATATTTTTAAGACGACATTACGATAAGCTGCCATCTTTGGATCTTTGGCATCAAAGTCTCCGTTTATTTGAGATATTGCGAGGTTTGAATCCCCGCGCACCTCTAGGCGTTGTATTCCCATGGATACGGCCATCCGAAGACCATGCAATAGGGCCTCGTATTCGGCTGCGTTGTTGGAGTCTGTGTATAGTATTTGGAGTACATACTGGACGACATCTCCAGTAGGGGATGATAACACGACTCCCGCTCCTAGCTCTGCCAGCATTTTGGAGCCGTCAAAGTACATAACCCAATTGGAATATGCGCCGTACTCTTTAGTGAGTTCGGCCTCTGTCCATTCTGTGATGAAGTCGGCCAGTACTTGAGATTTGATGGCTCGTCGTGGCTTGTATGTTATGTCAAATGGAAGTAGCTCTATGGCCCATTTGGTGATCCGTCCCGTGGCATCGCGGTTGTTTATTATGTCATTGAGTGAGACTTCAGAAGCCACCATGATTGAACACTCATGGAAGTAGTGTCGTAGCTTTCGGGATGCCATGAAGACCGAGTATGCTACCTTTTGGTAATGGGGGTACCGGGATTTGCATGGTGTGAGGATAGTAGATACATAGTATACTGGTTTTTGAAGTGGGAATTTGTGTCTGTCCTGTTCTCGTTCGATGACGAGCACGGCGCTCACCACCTGATGTGTTGCTGATATGTATAGCAACATGGGTTCGCCAGCATTTGGTGCGACCAGAATTGGGTTGCTTGCTAGGAGGGCCTTTATTTCCTCCAATCCGGCAGTTGCCGCGTCTGTCCATTCAAAGTTGTCGGTGCGCCATAAGAGGCGATAGAGTGGTAGTGCCTTTTCTCCTAATCTGGAGATAAAGCGACTTAACGCTGCCACGCAACCGGCTAGTTTTTGGACTTGTTTGAGGTTTGTTGGCGTAGCCAACTATGACAGAGCTTGGATTTTAGCTGGATTTGCTTCTATTCCTCTATGGGAAACGATGAAGCGTAGCAGCTTTCCAGCGGGGACGCCGAAGATACATTTTTCTGGGTTGAGCTTAATGTCATACGCCCGGAGGTTGTCGAATGTAAGACGTAAGTCGTCTATTAGTGTTCCGACGTGCCTAGTTTTGATGATGACGTTATCGACGTAGGCTTCCATTGTCTTGCTGATCTGCTTCTCCAGGCATATTTGAATCATGCGTTGGTATGTGGCGCCGGCATTCTTGAGCCCGAAGGGCATGGTGTTGAAGTAGAATGGCCCATATGGGGTAATAAATGCTGTTGCAGCTTGATCGTATTCCTTCATTTTGATTTGATGGTATCCGGAATATGCATCGAGGAAACACAGTGAGTCGTGTCCTGCGGTGATGTCAATAATTTGATTGATGCGGGGGAGGGGGAAGGGATCCTTAGGGCAAGACTTCTTGAGATCTTTGAAATCGACACACAGACGCCAGGATTTGTCCTTCTTTGGTACCATCACCAGGTTTGCCAGCCAGTCCGGATGTTTGATTTCTCTAATGAATCCGGCCTCGATAAGTTTGGCCAGCTCCTCCCCCATGGCTTGTCGCTTGGGTTCGGAAAAGCGCCGCTGTGTTTGCTTGACCGGTTTAAATCCCTTTAATATATTAAGGCTATGTTCGGCCAGCTTGCGTGGGAACCCTGGCATATCTAAAGGGTGCCAGGCGAATATGTCCCAGTTTTCGCACAGGAATTCTCGTAGTGCGGCGTCAACTGTTGGGTTTAGTTGCGCTCCGATAGATGTTGTCTTCTTTGAGTCCGTTAGGTGGACCTGGAATTTGACTATTTCCTCTGCTGGTTTCAAGGAGGTGGACTTGGGGTGTTTGTCGAGGATCACATCATCCTGTCCATCGTGGAGCGTAGTGCGGTTAATTCTTCGGCCGCGAGGGCTTCGGATAGCGCCTCAGGGATGCGGTTTTGTTTTCAGAGCGGAGTGCTATGTTCGGATCACTGGCGAGAGTGATTATACCGTTTGGTCCGGGCATTTTGAGCTTCATATACCCGTAATGAGGTATAGCTTGGAAGCGTGTAAAAGCATCCCGCCCCAACAGGGCGTGGTATCCGCTGCTGAATGGGTCCACTTGGAAAGTGATTTCTTCGGACCGATAATTCTCCGGCGTGCCGAATACCACGTCCAGTGTGATTTTGCCCGCGCACCGCGCCTCCCGACTGGGAATGATTCCTCGGAAGGTTGTGCTACTTTGCTTGATGTGGCTCCTGTCTATTTCCATTTTGTGGAGTGTGTCCTCATAAATGAGGTTTAGTCCGCTGTCGCCGTCCATGAGGACCTTAGTAAGTCGAAACCCGTCCACGATGGGACTGAGGACTAATGCGGCTGGCCCTCGGACTGTCCTGTACCTCGGTTCGTCACCGGCATTGAATGTTATAGCCGTGTCGTTCCAAGGGTTTATTGTAGCGATTTGGCAGACTACGGCGAGGTCGCGAAGTGCCCTTTTGTGCTTGTTGTTTGAAGCGAATGTCTCGAAGACCATCAATACTCTTGTGTCGTCGTTTTTTGGAGGGTGTTGCTCTGGGGTGTCCTTGATAAGGATGTCCTCGCCGCTTTTGGCTACCTGCCGGAGTATCCAACATGCTCTAAGGCTGTGGGTTGCCACGACATCGGGTGTCGTGTGTATTTTGCATGGGCCATCGAGCCATCCCTCCAGAATGATGCCGTGCCGTGTAATAGGTTTATGTTTCTTGACTGTTGGACTGGGCGTGCCATGGGGGCGCGCCCTCTTCGCCTGTAAGAGGAGTTGAGTTGGGACCGACGGTTCCCAGCAAGCTGCCTGAGTTTTCCAGGCACTTTCCATCACGCTATACTTTTGTACGATAGTTGCTAAGTCAGCGAACTTCAGTATGTGGCGGCGATTGATGGCGTTAAGGATTCCTTCGTTTGCGCAATTGTTGCAGAACGCTGATATCGCGTCCTCGTCGCTTCAATATTTTACCTTGTCTTTGACAAGGATGAATCTGGCCCAGAAGTGGTGGACCGTTTCCCGAGACTTGTGTTTTATGCTCATGAGAGCGTCTATGTCCGTGCGGGTGGGTGGAATTAAATATGAACCCTGACCTGACCGGTTATCCGGAGTCTGAAGACCTTCAAGACTCAACAGTCCAGGCTCTGGAGTATCCTCTGACTGTTTAGGACCACCGTCCGATTCTATGTCTGGAGGGCTGGTCGCATCCTTTCGCTGGTGGGTATTCGGTTCTTCCTGATCGGCGATCCGGACATAGTCCGTCTTCGATATAGAAGAAGACCCTCCATTCTGCTCCTCGACTACCGCTATCTGGTGGGTGACCGGTGGAGTTTTGGTTCCTCCTTGATCGGTTTTAGGCCCGATCAGATCGTAATCTGTGGCGATTCCCAAAGCGGCGATGCGATCTAGGAGCTCGTTCAAGGACGAAAACTCTACCGGATCCATCTGCTTGGAGTGTTTGTAGTTGACGCGAAGGGGGTTTTCGATGGCCCGAGAGGTCATCGTCGGCTCAACGGCCGAACGGGCGATCATGGTAAAGCCGCCCAGCCGGAGGGTTTGGCCTGGGGCCAGGACTCCCCCAAAGGTGATATTGTCTTTAAGGACAAGGCGAGCCATCGAACCTTTCGTCGACGTCACAGTGGAATTCTCAATGAAAGCACCAATGTCGGTGTCAAAACCGGCGGATCTCGTGTAGGGGGTCCCGAACTGTGCGTCTAAGGTTGATGGTTGCAGGAGACAGGGGACACGATGTTTACCCAGGTTCAGCCCTCTCTATGGAGGTAATACCCTACTTCCTGCTTGATTGATCTTGATGAATATGAGTGTTACAAGAGTTGATCTACCACGAGATCATAATGGCTAAACCCTAGAAGTCTAGCCTGTATGACTATGGTAATGAGTATATGCTTTCTGGACTACACCCTCCGGTTTATATAGACACCGGGGGGATCTAGGGTTACATAGAGTCGGTTACATAAGAAACAATCTTCATAGTTTGGTCGCCAAGCTTGCCTTCCACGCCAAGGAGAGTCCAATCCGGACACAGGTACAGTCTTCGGCCGTCATGTCTTCACAGCCCACCAGTCCGGCCCATTGATAATAGGCCGGATGCCCGAGGACCCCTTAGTCCGGGACTCCCTTAGTGTGTTTCTATATCCCTTACAGAATTAATTTTCCCTCTAGGCAGTCCAGCATGCAACTGTTATGGTACTGGTGTGCAACTAAAATGACTTAAATGTGCAACTAGTGTCCAACTTCCCATGCTGGGCGCCAGGTTTTGCTGTGGTATGGCACTTCTGTGCAACTATAAAAGCGTTTGGTGTGCAACTAGAAACTAAAAGAAGTACTAAATGCAACTTCATTAGTTGGACACCAGGTTGCTGCAGAGGGTAGATTAGCGTGCAACCACTTTGACGCTTGTTGTACAACTAGATTACCTTCACTGTGCAACTAAACAAATGTCACGTGTGCAAAGTGCGAGTGTTTTTAAAGGTGCAACTAGATTTCCTGCAATTATCCTCTGTGCCAACACATGTCCTATTACTATGTAGCTGGATGTGTGCATTCGTGCGACTAAAAAAAGATATATTGTTTTCTTTTTGTATTGTGCAGGACATATGATGCACATAATGGTAGAGTTCTATGGACCTGAGTTGATGGTGCCGTTCGGACCAAAGGCAATAACAAATCAGTGTACAAGTTTTCGTAGAGATGACACAAAGAAGGGTGACATGATTGAGACAATTGCGCACTTCAAGGATATACAAAAAACTGATCCAGACTTCTTCTATAAGGTAAAATATGATGAAGAGGACAGAGTTGTCAACATATTTTGGGTGGATGGCTTAGCTCGAAAAGCTTTTGCGGAGGCGTACCACGATTGCATATCGTTTGACACCACCTACATGACAACATGTACAATATGTCGTTCACGCCCTTCATTGGGATAAACCGACATGGCCAATCTTTCATGTTGGGATGCGCGTTTGTGAGGTAGGAGTTGGCATCAAGCTTTAATAGGGTCTTCCAAGCATTCCTAGAGGCTATGGATGGCAAACCTCCTGATAACTTCATAACCGATCAGGATGGTGCGATGAAGCAGTCAATAGAGAGCATCTTTCCCACCACCATGCATAGTTGTTGTCGATGGCACATCATGAAAAAGGCTCAGGAAAAGGTTGGTTGGCTGTTATGCCGGAATCCAGGGCCGTCTGATGATTTCAACTACTATGTTGACTTCAGCTTCACTCCAGAAGAATTTGAGCAGAACTGGGCTGGGTTAATGGTGAAGTACAAGGCTATAACACATACACACTTCGAGAAGTTGTACGGGTACAGGTCAACTTGGGTGCCCTGCTACTTCAAACACATGTTCTTCCCCTTCTTGTAGTCTACACAACGTAGTGAGGGGTTCAACGCCATCCTAAAAAGATATGTGAACCCACACAACTCAATGTTGAACTTCGTCAAGCAATATGAGAAAATTCAGAACCACATCCTTGACAAGGAAGGCTGCAATGATTACATGACAAAACACCTTGAGATCGAGCTCTGGTCCAACTTCCCAATAGAGAGGCAAGCTTACGAAACCTACACTAGAGACCTTTACCGCAAGTTCCAGGAAGAGTTTGTGCTGATTGGACGTTATAATGCATTCCAAGATGGTGCTGATATGTTTGAGCTCAGACCGAAGCAGGAATTTGTTGCCAAATATGGTTCTCGAAACTACTTGGTCCAGGCAAAGGTGGGGGAGGGTTCATATTCCTGTGAGTGCTGCAAAATGGACAAGGACGGCATGCTCTGTTGCCACATCCTCAAGGTGTTCACTCATCTTGGAGTTGACGTCATACCAGAAAGGTACATGCTCCAACGGTGGACACCTACTGCTGTCCCTAGTGCATCAGGGACCGGGTATGAGCCACCAGATGAAATGCCTCCTCAATGAAAGAAGTAGATAAGGGAGATAAACATGATATATGATTTTCGGAAACTAGACAAGTTTGCGAGTGGCTCTGATGCAGCACAGGCCATTGTATACAAGCATATGCGCGGAGCACATACCGAGATCGGCCACTTGAACAAGTCCAAGAAAAAGAAGAAACCGGCTGCTGCTACGGGGCAATCAGATGATGGCAACCCTCAAGGACCTCCACCATCTCCAGGTCCTACACGGCATGCTCCGCCACCTCCTCCCCCGCATGGCCTAACAAGCAGTGCCCCTCCTACTCCTACCAATGGCCCTACAGGCAGTACTCAAGGACCTCATCATACAGGTAATTACCTGCCCCAACTCCCCATCTAACTAGGTTTATAATTTCAGTTGCACACATCATGGTGCCCAGTTGCACAGAACAGGCTATCAAGTTGCACACAACTGACTACTCAGTTGCGAAAAAACTCATTCAATCTACGCGCACCACCCCAAACCCCCTGTTGAGTGTGCTATGTTACTTCAAGCATGAACATGAACCACTAACTTGTTTTCCTGTTTTGGCTATAGGTGATTACAATCCAACTGCCACGACGGGCCATGCTCCTACCACTACAAAAAAATACACTTCCGTGATGATACGTGTTTGTCACAGTTGGTCACGTTTTCTATCATGCATGTACATCCATGACGATTTTATGACAGAATCAAGATAGTCATACCTGTGCTGTCGTAGAAGTGTTCCATGACATTACCAAATTTATCATCACGAAAGTGTCCACTTCCAGGATGATAAATCGTGCATCACAGAAGTGCTTTCATCAAGGGTGACCGACACGTGGCATCCACCGTAACGGAACACCATTAAGCTACCGGGTCCAGTTTTGGATCCGATAACCCATTAACAACCCCGACCAATGGGGATTTTCCACGTGTAAAATCATCATTGGCTGGAGGAAACACGTGTCGGCTCACTGTTGGGACAGATGTCATCCACTCATTGGACCCAAAGCGCCTATGAAATGTCGACACGTGTCACGGCCCAACAAAGGCCCATTCCGGTGAAAAGGCCAGCCCGTTTGGCTTGGTCAAAAGGTTGTGGGCCGTCCCACGACAAGCCTGTTAACGACCTGTTCGCATATAGCCCATTTATAGCCCGCTAACCCAGGGCCCGTTTACGGCCTATCCGAATTAGGCCCAGTACCGTCATCTGGGCCGTCCAATATATTTCCAGCCCGTTTTAACTTCCGGCCCATGTATGGCCCATGATGTCTTTTGGCCCATATGAGGCCCTTAGTAACTCTCGGCCCATTAACGGCCCGTGGTAAAACTGGTCCGTAATGAATAGTGTATCACTTTATACCCATTAACGACACGTGGTGAAACTGGCCCATAATGAACAGTGTATCACTTTATACCCATTAATGGCCCATTATTCCGCTGGGCCGTTTCCAGCCCATGTTATCTTTCGGCCTTCTCAGGGCCCATTTATTCTTGGGCTCATTTCCAGCATTCGTTTACTTACGGACCGTTACTGTCATTTTCTGCTTGTGGGCCAAATTCAGCCCATGGTTACAGTCGGCCCGTTTGTGGCCCATTAATACGTTGGGCCGTTTTCATAGCGTCATCAAATACGGCCGATTAACGACGGCCCATTATGGTCGGCCCATGAACGGACGATTTCAACTCTAGCCCATTTACGACCATAATGTGGTCTATTATTGGCCCATGTTTGGCCAACCGATCATACGTCTCGTAGAAGGCCCATTGATGATACGACCCGTAGAAGGCCCATTGTGTCTACGGCCAGTATAAGGCCCATTGTTTCTACGCCGCAGAAGGCTCATTGTTTCTATGGCCCTTAGAAGACGCATTGTTTCTACGGCCCGTAGGAGGTCCATGTTAACTACAGTAAATATGTAGCCCATGGTTATTGTGGCCTAGTTTTAAAAAATAGGTTATTGCGGCCACTAGCAAACCGCGGAAAAAGAACTGCACTGACTACAAGAAAAGAAATAAACAAGACAATAAGGAAATAAATAAGTAAGCAACTTACACTAGGCTATCACGGCTATTACACATATTACATCCACTGGGCATCAAAGTTCGCCACCAGTGCAAATATAGGGAACAAAGCAGCATATAAATGCCGCAGCAAAACAAGTCCAGAACTGAAACCACTTCAGAAGAGCTCAAGAAACAATATCCTGGGTACCCATAATGCTGGCAAGATGCTTAGCAAGCTTATTAACTTTCTCTTGTTTGGCTCTTAAATCCTCCAGCACTTGCTGTTGCACTAGAAAGTATGCATCTAAATTCTGCAGGGACTTCCTCAGTCCTTCAGCTTCCTGTCGCATAACATCTGATCGATGTCTTTCAACTTGAAGTTGAGAATCAAGAAGCCGAAATGATTCAGGCAGCGAGTTCGAAGAGCTGGTGCCATCAGTAGTAGCCAGTAACTCGAACACTACATCAAGACAGGACTTTGGGGTTGTCTCAGTGTCTTCAATATAGTTTTTATCAGCTTTCTTGGCGACCAACAGGGATGTCTCACTATCTTGAACCTTATCTGCATTACTTCCTTTACCATTGCATATCGGGGTACTCTTCTCCAATATTTTATCCGCGTTCTAAAAGAGAAACAAACAAACACATCACATGTTTAGGATGTAGTATATGAAACTCATTTTGGTAAACCAGTTCAGTAGTAAGGTGGTCAGGATAACAACATGAAACATACATATATCTATGTAGTATGGTCACTGTATGGTCTATATCATTCTAGTTTATGTTGCCAAATCAAGATAGATACATTTCGAATCATATCTATTTAAGACAAAGCAGCATAGACATAATATAAGTGTGGGAAACTACACAGCAATAACAACACTTGTAATGTGCATGGCATGAGAACATAACTGTTTATTCAATTGAAACTGAAATCAACATAGAGCAAGTTACAACAGCAAACACGTTAAAGAAACAGGTTTAAAACATACCTGTTGCGCCATTGGAGTTTCAATTGCATCCTTCAAATTTGAAATTAGTTGGTATGAGTAAATACAGTGATGCAAGAGCAAAGTAGTATGAACCATAGCTATGGAACCTGACCTGAGAACAATTCTTCTTCTGCTTTAAGCATTGACTTGGGGTTCAGAGTGGTGGTCCTCGTGCTTTGGGCACTGCAGTTGCCTTACTAACTGCTCGTGTTTCGGTGCTTTGTGGTGGAGACGGTGTTGTGTCAACGGGAACTGGGTTACTATCTGCTGGGGTTGGGGTTAGAAGGGGTGTAGCTGGTTCTCTATCCAACTGGGTAGGGGTACAATCTGCGTGAGTCTGGGTTATGTGTGGTGGGGCTGGTTCTTGGGCAAGTACAACCGTAGTTCTATCTCCATTGATAGGTAGCACGATATTTTCTGAAGATCGTGTTTTTACTCCCACAGATACTGCCATCACCCCCTCCAATTGAAATGGCTGATAAACAATAAAAGTAATTGAATGTACAAACATTGTAAGATAGACAGGTGCAATGGATAGTAGGTAAGAAAACAGGGCATGAAATAATTCACCTTTATGTTGTCTAACCAAACAGAATAGCAGGATATAATTTCACATATATGATGGCTAATTAAACAGGATAGCATGACACAATTTCACATCTATGATGGCTAACTAAACAAGATATAATGACATACTTCAAAATATGATGACTATGTAAACAGGATGACATGATATAACTATACGACATGTCCATTAAAGTGGTTGGCATGCCATAAATCACAAACATGCCATCGATGGAAACATGATGGCATGATATAATTCATGGATAGAATGACATAATTCAAAATATGATGACTATGTAAACAGGATGAGATGATATAACTATATTATGTCTTTAGAAAATGGGTTGGCATGCCATAATTCAGATACATGCTGTCTATGTAAACATCATGGCATGATATAATTCAAATATATGATTTATATACTAAGGAAGTGAGCAGAGGGCAATCACATATATGATGTGTCAACTAAGGAGATGGCATTCAATATCGCGTATATGATGTAAAAACTAAGCATTGCAATACAACATATGCATGATATGAGTAATATAACCATGCCAAATTTGAGCATACACCTCAGGGGGATAATAGGGCTGGTCATCTGCCTCTGAATCCTCCTCTGAAGAGCTATCTGTAACCAACAAGATATCTGCTTCAGCAGGTAGCATTGTCTGCTCTGAAGACCTTGTTTTCACTCCAAATTTCTCCATCACCAATTCAAATGGCTGATGCACAGGAAGAGCAGTTGAATATACAAACATTGTCTACAAAAGTAATGAGAAATACAAAAAAGGTCGGCATGATATAATTCACATATATGACGCTTGGCTAAACAACATGGCATTGCATAATTCACATATATAATGCCTTGCAACAAGATAGCATTGCATAATTCACATATATAATGTCTTGCAACAAGATGGCATTACATAATTCACATATATGGTAATTAGACACTAAATAGGTGGCATTCACACAAAGCATGTCTAAACTAAGCAAATGACATAGCAATGCAAGATACCATACGCACGATATGAGCAACATAACACTGCCAAGTTAGAGCATGCACCTCGGGGGGGGGGGAATAGGACTGGTCATCTGTCTCTGAATCCTCCTCTGAGGAGGTATCTGTAACCAGCAAGACATGCGCTTTGTTAGATAGCATTGTCTGCTCTGAAGACCTTGTTTCCACTCCAGATTTTTCCATGACCGTGCCGAATGGCTGATGCACATGAAGAGTAATTGAATGTACTAAAATTGTTGACTAAATTAACACATAATAAAAATGACGTCATGATATAATTCACATATAAGATGACTAGCTAACCAGGGTGGCATTGCAAAATTAACATATATGATGCCTGGCTAAACAAGATGGCATTGCATGATTCACGTATACGATAAAGAAACTAAACAGTTGGCATTGACACAAAGCATGTCTAAACTAAGCAGATGACATCTTTGATGTATACAGTAAGCAATTCAACGCACCATATGCATGATATTACCAACATCAGCATGCCAAGTTAGAGCGAAAACCTCATGGGGTAAATAGGAGTGGTCTTCTGCTTTTGAATCCCCCTCAGAACAGTTATCTTCCTCTTGATTATGATCCGAAATGGGTGGAGGGGGGGGGCTGCCTTTGCGCCCACCATGGAGCGACATCTGCATGAAATTTTATTGCCACGCAAGGCTCATCTCTTTTTCTCTACATGTTCAGTTCCATTGTGTACAATAACTGACATGCATAGGAATAAAACATAGTGAGATTATGTAAGGAGTGCATGCACAAATCCAGAGTGATGGTAGCAAACTATGGATAGACCCAAAACCATTGATAGCAGGCAGATAATAGCTTTAGTTAAAAAAATACAGACAATGGATCCTTTAATGTTTGTTTGCACCCAACATGAAACTCATAGTAGACACTCGAGATTAACCTATAAGCAACATCCGCCGATCCCTGGTCGGCATCGTTTATGGTTGAGACTAGGATGGTATCTGATCGTCTTCGAGCCCCCAACTTTCGTTCTTGATTAATGAAAACATCCTTGGCAAATGCTTTCGCAGTTGTTCGTCTTTCATAAATCCAAGAATTTCACCTCTGACTATGAAATACGAATGCCCCCGACTGTCCCTATTAATCATTATTTCGATCCTGAAGGCCAACACAATAGGACCGGAATCCTATGATGTTATCCCATGCTAATGTATCCAGAGCGATGGCTTGCTTTGAGCACTCTAATTTCTTCAAAGTAACGATGCCGGAAACACGACCCGGCCAATTGATAGTACTGATTGCTGCCCCAATATGTACCCCACAACCATTTAAAAACTCAAGTTTCAGCATAAGTTTGGACCTGACTCAGAGTCTAATAGGTGAACATGACGATAAAGTAGCATGTCATCATATTAAGCGATGCATAACGTAAGCAGACACGGAATATTGCGACCTCTCTTGCGGACCCGTGTAGTCCTCAAGGTCATCTGCTCAGTTGATGATGGTAATGCAGTTGTCATGGCTGTCGGCGACGGGGAAGAAGATCTAAGGCGGCGAAAGACAGTCTGGAGAGCGGATCCCTGCTGTGGTGAACCCTTCCGTCGTTGGAGCAGCTGAGCTGGGGTGGAACACAGCACCGCAGGAGCAGGACAAACCACACAAGGTTTTCTTTGACACATATTTGTAATAGAAGTAATTGTGTAAGGGCTTGTTTGAATTTGAGGATTCTAACAATGCAGGGATAGGAAATAGACACGAATAGGATAGGAATGCACGTGCAAAATAGAGAATTTAAAAACACAGGATTTCTGCCAATCTAGGTGTTTGGTTCACAAGAATTGGAAGATCACATGATGCAAAGAAGCATGGTGAGATTAAGTCAAACCACAAGAAAATGTACGGCTATAATGGTATTATGCTACTATCTCTTAGTCTTGTGCTTCATGAATAGGAATTTGAAAAGGAGGACAAGTGGAAATTAAAATTCCTAGTTTCCTATGGTTTTTCTTTCAAGGAGACACTAAAGGAACAAATCCTACAGTTTTCCTTTGCTCCATTCCTTTACACCAAATTCATGAAAAGTAGTACCATACGAAACTTTCCAATTCCTATGTTTTTCATTCACTTTTCCTTTCAAGCACCGGCGATTCTAGTAGGCAGGCTTGAGCAAGGAAAAGCCTACACTAAAAAAATGTTTTTGTGCTACTTCTATTACTTTGGACCCAGGCCACTGCCCTACTAGCTCAACTCCTAGGGCCATCGACAAATGCACAGCTCAAACACGCAGAGATAAATAATGATGTCGTTCAAGAGAGTCCATCAAGGATAGCTAAGTTGCCTGGTACCTCACTGCTTGTCATATAGTAGGATAAAATAATCGTATTTCCCGTTACTCCGTGTGCTCAATGGAGAATATATATAACATGTAGAGTAAAAAAGAGATGCAACAAGTGTACAACCTCTTTGGCGAAGCCATGTCGATCTCAACGTGATTGGGTTGGCCGGTGAGGATGCTCCGGCTGATTTGGCTGTCGGAGGAGGGGAAGAAGATCTTAGGCGTATGGAGATGGAGCCCAAGGTACTGCTCCGCTGTGATGGAGGGTTTTGTCAATGGAGCAGCTCCGGTGAGTTGTACGACACCGAGGCTAAAGCAGGACAAGAGAGACAACGTTAACCTGAGTGGAATTCTAATAGCATCTCCAATAGATGATGTAAAATACATAACCACAAAGTGCTAGATGTAAAATACATCAGCCGCTCATCTCTGAACTTAACTGCCGAAACTGAATTTAACTTTCGAAACTGAACTTAACTATCGAAACTGAATTTTGCCGTCGAAACTAAATTTTACTGTCGAAACTGAACGCACTAGAGGTGAGGCTACACGTCAGTCGACTGACTTTTTCATCTCTGGTTAGTCGACTTTGCAGCCATTGGATACGAAATCAAGGGCCTGCGGTTCATCTTCAACCTCCAGTCCTCCACCCCCCTGAGCTGCCAGCCACCACCGGCCAAACAGCCGCCCCCGCCGCCAGTGACCGGCGGTGCGTCGCCCCACCCACCCCGAAAACACTCCCCACCGCCGATCCACCGCTGCCCCGGCCATCCCTCTAGGCCCCCCGTGCCGAGCTTTTTCTCTGGCGATCCCCACGCCACCGCCCCACCACCGCCGGCGACCATCGCCCCACCCTGAACCCTAAGATAGATAGTGGGGTACCTCTCCAGCGAGCCCCCCTCCACATTGTGGCTGGTTCTTCCTTAACTCCGGCGAGCCCCCTGAGGGAGTCCTGGACTAAGGGGTCCTCGGGCGTCCGGCCTATTATCAATGGGCCGGACTGGTTGGCTGTGAAGACATGAAGGCCGAAGACTGTACCCGTATCCAGACTGGACTCTCCTTGGCATGGAAGGCAAGCTAGGCGACCAACTATGAAGATTCCTTCTTATGTAACCGACTCTATGTAACCCTAGATCCCTCCGGTGTCTATATAAACAGGAGGGCGTAGTCCGGAAAGGATATACTCATTACCATAGTCATATAGGCTAGACTTCTAGGGTTTAGCCATTACGATCTCGTGGTAGATGAACTGTTGTAATAATCATATTCATCAAGATCAATCAAGCAGGAAGTAGGGTATTAACTCCATAGAGAGGGCCCGAACCTGGGTAAACATCGTGTCCCCCGTCTCCTGTTACCATCGACCTTAGACGCACAGTTTGGGACTCCCTACCCGAGATCCACCGGTTTTGACACCGACATTGGTGCTTTCACTGAGAGTTCCACTGTGCCGTCGACAAAAGGTTCAATGGCCTCTTCAATCATCGATAGTGACGCTGTCCAAGGAGAAACCTTCCTCCCTAGACAGATCTTCGTGTTCGGCGGCTTCGTACTGCGGGCCAACTCGCTTGGCCATCTAGAGCAGGTCGATTGCTACGCCCCTGGCCATCAGGTCAGATTCGGAAGCTTGAACTACGTCGCAGAGGTCCGTGGAGACCTGATACTCGATGGATTTGAGACCGCGGCTGTCGCTCCCCCTTGCTCCGATAAACATGACCTAAATCTGTCATCGGATCACATCCAGGAGATGGTTCATGTTGCTGCAACGACCTTAGAGCCAGAGCAGATCGTGCCATCCAAGGCCTTGGAGTCCACGGTGTTGGAGGCGCACACATACTCGGCACCATGCAATATTTGCGCCAACGGAACTCCGGACTCGTCTTCAGCTATAAGTTCTGGACCACGTACGCCTACTGACACTGAGCTGGATCGCTTATCGGTTTTCGAATTCAGCGCCGCAGACATCTTTCAGCACTCACCTTTGGGCGATGTGCTAAACTCTTTTAAGAACCTGTCCATGGCAGAGCTTACAGCCGAACTATGTCCGGTTCGAACTAGGGGCTGAGGATGGAGAATTTAGCTTCCCACCCGCCACCCACTTCATAGCGACTGTCGAAGACTTAACCGACGTGCTTGATTACGGTTCCAAAGATATCGACGGTATGGATGACAATGCCGACAAGGAGCAAGACCAGGACCCGCCATTCACTGGGCGATGGACGACAGCTTCCTCATATGACGTCTACATGGTAGATACGTCGAAAAACAATAGCGGCGATGACAAGGAAAACCCGGCAAAGGAGGACCCTCCTAAAACACAACCAAAGCACCGTCGTCAGCGGCGCCGCTCTAAGTCCCTCCGCAGCAGGTACAACAACACCGGCACAGGAGATGACTGTTGGGGAACATAGTAATTTCAAAAAAATTCCTACGCACACACAAGATCATGGTGATGCATAGCAACAAGAGGGGAGAGTGTTGTCTACGTACCCTCGTAGACCGGCAACGGAAGTGTTGACACAACATAGAGGAAGTAGTCGTACGTCTTCCCGATCCGACCGATCCAAGTACCGAACGTACGGCACCTCCGAGTTCTAGCACACGTTCTGCTCGATGACGATCCCCGGACTCCGATCCAGCAAAATGTCGGGGAAGAGTTCCGTCAGCACGATGGCGTGGTGACGATCTTGATGCTCAACTGTCACAGGGCTTCGCCTAAGCACCACTACAATATTATCGAGGATTATGGTGGAAGGGGGCACCGCACACGACTAACAAAATGATCACGTGGATCAACTTGTGTGTCTAGGGGTGCCCCCTGCCCCCGTATATAAAGGAGCAAGGGGAGGAGGCCGGCCGGCCCTATAGGCGCGCCAAGGAGGAGTCCTCCTCCTAGTAGGAATAGGACTCCTACTAGGAGGGGGAAGGAAGTGGGGAGGGAGAAAGAAAGGGGGGCGCCCCCCCCCCCCTCTCCTAGTCCAATTCGGACCAGGGGGAGGAGGCGCGTGACCGACCCTGCCTGCCCCTCTCTCTCTCCACTAAGGCCCATATGGCCCATTACTTCTCCCGGTAGGGTTCCGGTAACCCTCCGGCTCTCCGATTTTCTCCGAAATCACCTGAAACACTTCCGGTGTCCGAATATAGCCGTCCAATATATCAATCTTTATGTCTCGACCATTTCGAGACTCCTCGTTATGTCCGTGATCACATTCAGGACTCCGAACTAACTTCGGTACATCAAAACTCATAAACTCATAATATAACTGTCATCGAAACCTTAAGCATGCGGACCCTACGGGTTCGAGAACAATGTAGACATGACTGAGACATGTCTCCGGTCAATAACCAATAGCGGAACCTGGATGCTCATATTGGCTCCTACATATTCTACAAAGATCTTTATCGGTCAGACCGCATAACAACATATGTTGTTCCCTTTGTCATCGGTATGTTACTTGCCCGAGATTCGATCGTCGGTATCTCAATACCTAGTTCAATCTCGTTACCGGCAATTCTCTTTACTCATTCTGTAATACATCATCTCGCAACTAACTCATTAGTTGCAATGCTTGCAATGTTTATGTGATGTGCATTACCGAGAGGGCCCAGAGATGCCTCTCCGACAATCGGAGTGACAAATCCTAATCTCGAAATACGCCAACCCAACATGTACCTTCGGAGACACCTGTAGAGCTCCTTTATAATCACTCAGTTACGTTGTGAAGTTTGGTAGCACACAAAGTGTTCCTCCGGTAAACGGGAGTTGCATAATCTCATAGTCATAGGAACATGTATAAGTCATGAAGAAAGCAATAGCAACATACTAAACGATCGAGTGCTAAGCTAACGGAATGGGTCAAGTCAATCACATCATTCTCCTAATGATGTGATCCCATTAATCAAATAACAACTCTTTGTCTATGGTTAGGAAACATAACCATCTTTGATTAACGAGCTAGTCAAGTAGAGGCATACTAGTGACACTCTGTTTGTCTATGTATTCACACATGTATTATGTTTCCGGTTAATACAATTCTAGCATGAATAATAAACATTTATCATGAAATAAGGAAATAAATAATAACTTTATTATTGCCTCTAGGGCATATTTCCTTCAGTCTCCCACTTGCACTAGAGTCAATAATCTAGTTCATATCGCCATGTGATCTAACATCAATAGTTCACATCTTTATGTGGTTAACACCCATAGTTCACATCGATATGTGACCAACACCCAAAGGTTTACTAGAGTCAGTAATCTAGTTCACATTGCTATGTGATTAACACCCAAAGAGTACTAAGGTGTGATCATGTTTTGCCTGTGAGAGAAGTTTAGTCAACGGGTCTGCCATATTCAGATTCGTAAGTATTTTGCAATTTTTCTATGTCTACAATGCTCTGCACGGAGCTACTTTAGCTAATTGCTCCCACTTTAAATATGTATCCAGATGAAGACTAAGAGTCATCCGGATCAGTGCCAAAACTTGTATCGACGTAACCCTTTTACGACGAACCTTTTGTCACCTCCATAATTGAGAAACATATCCTTATTCCACTAAGGATAATTTTGACCGCTGTCCAGTGATCTACTCCTAGATCACTATTGTACTCCCTTGCGAAAATTAGTGTAGGGTATACAATAGGTCTGGTACACAGCATGACATACTTTATAGAACCTATGGCCAAGGCATAGGGAATGACTTTCATTCTCATTCTATTTTCTGCCGTGGTCGGGCTTTGAGTCTTACTCAATTTCACACCTTGTAACACATGCAAGAATTCTTTCTTTGACTGTTCCATTTTGAACTACTTCAAAATCTTGTCAAGGTATGTACTCATTGAAAAAAAACTTATCAAGCGTCTTGATCTATCTCTATAGATCTTGATGCTCCATATTTAAGCAGCTTCACCAAGGTTTTCTTTGAAAAAATCCTTTCAAACACTCCTTTATGCTTTGCAGAATAATTCTACATTATTTCCACATATACTTATCAGAAATGATGTAGTGCTCCCACTCACTTTCTTGTAAATACAGGCTTCACCGCAAGTCTATATAAAACTATATGCTTTGATCAACTTATCAAAGCGTATATTCCAACTCCGAGATGCTTGCACCAGTCCATAGATGGATCGCTGGAGCTTGCATATTTTGTTAGCACCTTTAGGATTGACAAAACCTTCTGGTTGCATCATATACAACTCTTCTTTAAATCCATTAAGGAATGTAGTTTTGTTTATCCATTTGCCAGATTTCATAAAAATGCGGCAATTGCTAACATGATTTGGACAAACTTAAGCATCGCTACGAGTGAGAAAATTTCATCGTAGTCAACACCTTGAACTTGTTGAAAACCTTTTTGCGACAATTCTAGCTTTGTAGATAGTAACACTACTATCACCGTCCGTCTTCCTCTTGAAGATCCATTTATTTTTATGGCTTGATGATCATCGGGCAAGTCAACCAAAGTCCACACTTTGTTCTCATACATGGATCCCATCTCAGATTTTATGGCCTCAAGCCATTTCGCGGAATCTGGGCTCATCATCGCTTCCTCATAGTTCATAGGCTCATCATGGTCAAGTAACATGACCTCCAGAATAGGATTACCGTACCACTCTGGTGCGGATCTCACTCTGGTTTACCTACAAGGTTCGGTAGTAACTTGATCTGAAGTTTACATGATCATCATCATTAGCTTCCTCACTAATTGGTGTAGTAGTCACAGGAACAGATTTCTGTGATGAACTACTTTCCAATAAGGGAGCAGGTACAGTTACCTCATCAAGTTCTACTTTCCTCCCACTCACTTCTTTAGAGAGAAACTCCTTCTCTAGAAAGGATCCATTCTCAGCAAGGAATATCTTGCCTTCGGATCTATGATAGAAGGTGTACCCAACAGTTTCTTTTGGGTATCCTATGAAGATTTACTTCTCCGATTTGGGTTCGAGCTTATCATGTTGAAACTTTTTACATAAGCATCGCAATCCCAAACTTTAAGAAACGACAGCTTAGGTTTCTCGCCAAATCATAATTCAGATTGTGTCGTCTCAACGGATTTAGATGGTGCCCTTTTTAACGTGAATGCAGCTGTCTCTAATGCATAACCCCAAAACGATAGTGGTAGATCGGTAAGAGACAT
The DNA here is from genome assembly GCF_018294505.1 of Triticum aestivum. Lineage (NCBI taxonomy): Eukaryota > Viridiplantae > Streptophyta > Magnoliopsida > Poales > Poaceae > Triticum > Triticum aestivum. The sequence goes on from NC_057803.1 coordinate 537,263,024, forward strand.
CATAGATTGTACTATATCCAATAAAGTACGGTTATGACGATCGAACACACCATTATGCTGTGGTGTTCCAGGTGGCATGAGTTTGTGAAACTATTCCACAATGTTTTAATTGAAGACCAAACTCGTAACTCAAATATTTGTCTCCGCGATCAGATCGTAGAAACCTTATTTTCTTGTCACGATGATTTTCCACTTCACCCTGAAATTATTTGAACTTTTCAAATGTTTCAGACTTATGTTTCATCAAGTAGATATACTGATATCTGCTCAAATCATCTGTGAAGGTCAGAAAATAACAATACCCGCCGCGAGCCTCAACACTCATTGGACTGCATACATCAGTATGAATTATTTCCAATCAAGTTTGTTGCTCGCTCCATTGTTCCGCAGAATGGAGTCTTAGTCATCTTGTCCATGAGGCATGGTTCGCAAGTACCAAGTGATTCATAATCAAGTGGTTCCAAAAGTCCATCAGTATGGAGTTTCTTCATGCACTTTACACCGATATGACCTAAACGGTAGTGCCACAAATAAGTTGCACTATCATTATTAACTTTGCATCTTTTGGCTTCAATATTATGAATATGTGTAACACTACGATCGAGATCGAATGAACTATTTTCATTGGGTGTATGACCATCGAAGGTTTTATTCATGTAAACAGAACAACAATTATTCTCTGACTTTAATGAATAACCGTATTGCAATAAACATGATCAAATCATATTCATGCTCAACGCAAACACCAACACTTATTTAGTTTCAAGACTAATCCCGAAAGTATAGGGAGTGTGCGATGATGATCATATCAATCTTGGAACTACTTCCAATACACATCATCACTTCACCCTTAACTAGTCTCTGTTTATTCTGCAACTCCCGTTTTGAGTTACTAATCTTAGCAACTGAACTAGTATCAAATACTGAGGGGTTGCTATAAACACTAGTGAAGTACACATCAATAACATGTATATCAAATATACTTATGTTCACTTTGCCATCCTTCTTATCCGCCAATCACTTGGGGAAGTTCCGCTTCCAGTGACCAGTCCCTTTGCAGTAGAAGCACTTAGTCTCATGCTTAGGACCAGACTTAGGCTTCTTCACTTGAGCAAAAACTTGCTTGCTGTTCTTCTTGAAGTTCCCCTTTTTCCCTTTGCCCTTTTCTTGAAACTAGTGGTCTTGTCTACCATCAACACTTGATGTTTTTCTCGGTTTTTACCTTTGTCAATTTCAGCATTACGAAGAGCTTGGGAATCGTTTCCATTATCCCTTGCATATCATAGTTCATCACGAAGTTCTACTAACTTGGTGATGGTGACCAGAGAATTCTGTCAATCACTATTTTATCTGGAAGATTAACTCCCACTTGATTCAAGCGATTGTAGTACCCAGACAATCTGAGCATATGCTCACTAGTTGAGCGATTCTCCTCTATCTTTTAGCTCTAGAACTTGTTGGAGACTTCATATCTCTCAACTTGGGTATTTGTTTGAAATATTAACTTCAACTCCTGGAACATCTCATATGTTCCATGACGTTCAAAATGTCTTTGAAGTCCCGATTCTAAGCCATTAAGCATGGTGCACTAAACTATCAAGTAGTCATCATATTGAGCTAGCCAAACGTTCATAACGTCTGCATCTGCTCCTGCAATTGGTCTGTCACCTAGCGGTGCATCAAGGACATAATTCTTCCGTGCAGCAATGAGGATAAACCTCAGATCACGGATCCAATCCGCATCGTTGCTACTAACATCTTTCAACACAATTTTCTCTAGGAACATATCAAAAATAAACATAGGGAATCAACAACGCGAGCTATTGATCTACAACATAATTTGCAAAATACTACCAGGACTAAGTTCATGATAAATTTAAGTTCAATTAATCATATTACTTAAGAACTCCCACTTAGATAGACATCCGTCTAATCCTCTAAGAGATCACGTGATCCAAATCAACTAAACCATGTCCGATCATCACGTGAGATGGAGAAGTTTCATTGGTGAACATCACTATGTTGATCATATCTACTATATGATTCATGCTCGACCTTTCGGTCTCCGTGTTCCGAGGCCATATCTGTATATGCTTGGCTCGTCAAGTATAACCTGAGTATTCCGCGTGTGCAACTATTTTGCACCCGTTGTATTTGAACGTAGAGCCTATCACACCCGATCATCACGTGGTGTCTCAGCATGAAGAACTTTCGCAACGGTGCATACTCAGGGAGAACACTTCTTGATAATTAGTGAGAGATCATCTTAAAATGCTACCATCAATCAAAGCAAGATAAGATGCATAAAAGATAAACATCACATGCAATCAATATAAGTGATATGATATGGCCATCATCATCTTGTGCTTGTGATCTCCATCTTCGAAGCACCGTCATGATCACCATCGTCACCGGTGCGACACCTTGATCACCATCGTAACATCATTGTTGTCTTGCCAATCTTATGCTTCCACGACTATCGCTACCGCTTAGTGATAAAGTAAAGCATTACAACGCATTTGCATTGCATACAATAAAGCGACAACCATATGGCTCCTGCCAGTTGCCGATAACTCAGTTACAAAACATGATCATCTCATACAATAAAATTTACTATCATGTCTTGACCATATCACATCACAACATGCCCTGCAAAAACAAGTTAGACGTCCTCTACTTTGTTGTTGCAAGTTTTACGTGGCTGCTACGGGCTTAGCAAGAACCAATCTTACCTACGCATCAAAACCACAACGATAGTTTGTCAAGTTGGTGCTGTTTTAACCTTCGCAAGGACCGGGCGTAGCCACACTCGGTTCAACTAAAGTTGGAGAAACTGACACCCGCTAGCCACCTTTGTGCAAAGCACGTCGGGAGAACCGATCTCGCATAAGCGTACGCGTAATGTCGGTCTGGGCCGCTTCGTCCAACAATACCGTCGAACCAAAGTATGACATGCTGGTAAGCAGTATGACTTATATCGCCCACAACTCACTTGTGTTCTACTCGTGCATATAACATCAACACATAAAACCTAGGCTCTGATAGCACTGTTAGGGAACGTAGTAATTTCAATTTTTTTCCTACGCACACACAAGATCATGGTGATGCATAGCAATGAGAGGGGAGAGTGTTGTCTACGTACCCTCGTAGACCGACAACGGATGTTGACACAATGTAGAGGAAGTAGTCGTACGTCTTCCCAATCCGATCGATCCAAGTACCGAACGTACGGCACCTCCGAGTTCTAGCACACGTTCAGCTCGATGACGATCCCCGGACTCCGATCTAGCAAAGTGTCGGGGAAGAGTTCCGTCAGCACGACGGCATGGTGACGATCTTGATGCTCAACTGTCGCAGGGCTTCGCCTAAGCACCACTACAATATTATCGAGGATTATGGTGGAAGTGGGCACCGCACACGGCTAAGAAAACGATCACGTGGATCAACTTGTGTGTCTGGGGGTGCCCCCTGCCCCCGTATATAAAGGAGCAAGGGGAGGAGGCCGGCCGGCCCTATAGGTGCGCCAAGGAGGAGTCCTCCTCCTAGTAGGAGTAGGACTCCTACTAGGAGGGGGAAGGAAGTGGGGAAGGAGAAGGAAAGGGGGGCGCCGCCGCCCTCTCCTTGTCCAATTCGGACCAGGGGGAGGAGGCGCGCGGCCCACCTTGGCTGCCCCTCTCTCTCTCTACTAAGGCCCATATGGCACATTACTTCTCCCGGTAGGGTTCCGGTAACCCTCCGGCTCTCCGGTTTTCTCCGAAATCACCCGAAACACTTCCGGTGTCCGAATATAGCCGTCCAATATATCAATCTTTATGTCTCGACCATTTCGAGACTCCTCGTTATGTCCGTGATCACATCCGGGACTCCGAACTAACTTCGGTACATCAAAACTCATAAACTCATAATATAACTGTCATCGAAACCTTAAGCGTGCGGACCCTACGGGTTCGAGAACAATGTAGACATGACCGAGACATGTCTCCGGTCAATAACCAATAGCGGAACCTGGATGCTCATATTGGTTCCTACATATTCTACGAAGATCTTTATCGGTCAGACCACATAACAACATACGTTGTTCCCTTTGTCATCGGTATGTTACTTGCCTGAGATTCGATCATCGGTATCTCAATACCTAGTTCAATCTCGTTACCGACAAGTCTCTTTACTCGTTCCGTAATACATCATCTCACAACTAACTCATTAGTTATAATGCTTGCAAGGTTTATGTGATGTGCATTACCGAGAGGGCCCAGAGATACCTCTCCGACAATCAGAGTGACAAATCCTAATCTCGAAATACGCCAACCCAACACGTACCTTTGGAGACACCTGTAGAGCTCCTTTATAATCACTCAGTTACGTTGTGACGTTTGATAGCACACAAAGTGTTCCTCTGGTAAATGGGAGTTGCATAATCTCATAGTCATAGGAACATGTATAAGTCATGAAGAAAGCAATAGCAACATACTAAACGATCGAGTGCTAAGCTAACGGAATGGGTCAAGTCAATCACATCATTCTCCTAATGATGTGATCCCGTTAATCAAATAACAACTCTTTGTCTATGGTTAGGAAGCATAACCATCTTTAATTAACGAGCTAGTCAAGTAGAGGCATACTAGTGACACTCTGTTTGTCTATGTATTCACACATGTATTATGTTTCCGGTTAATACAATTCTAGCATGAATAATAAACATTTATCATGAAATAAGGAAATAAATAATAACTTTATTATTGCCTCTAGGGAATATTTCCTTCAATGACAACACTCCAGATGGTGCCGAAGACACAGAAGAACCCGACGAACAAACCGCTGAACGAGACAATCGGGAATCAGGGCATGCCAGCCCAGACGAACAGGCCATAAAATAAGACTCGAAGGACGATAGTTACCGTGTACCCTCCGAGGAGGAAATGAGCCTCGGCAATGAAGACTTCATCGTGCCCGAGGATCCCTTGGAGCAGGAGCGCTTTAAGCTTCAGCTCATAGCCACTGCAAGGAGCTTGAAAAACAAACAGCAACAGCTTCAAGCTGAACAAGATCTGCTTGTTGACAGATGGACTGATGTCCTGACAGCCAAAGAATACGGCCTCAAGCGCCCAGCCAAGAGCTACCCAAAACACAGACTGTTACCTCAGTTCAATGAGGAGGCGCCGGAGCCCATACCTCCCTCGCGTAATGCGGAACGACCACCACATGGTCAGGACAGTGCGGCGGACCGACCACCCCGCGGTCGGGATAAAGCGGCAACTCAGGCCGAGCAGCAGCCTGCCCCACCGCCCCATAAAAATAGAGACGGAACAATTCGGAGCCACATGCACGACCTCCGGCAGACCCTGGATAGCAGAGCAGGACATACAAGATCGATCTACGGATCATGGGGACGTGCCTCGAGGCACGACAACGGCTACCTATTTGGACGTGATAAACCTAACCACGCCCGGGCCGAATGCCGCAGACGGACTCCGTCAGAGCTGCATCGCGATGTGGCCCGATATAGAGGCGCCGCACACCCTATTTGCTTCACCGATGAAGTAATGGATCACGAATTCCCCGAAGGGTTCAAACCCGTCAATATTGAATCATACGACGGAACAACTGATCCCGCAGTATGGATCGAGGATTTTATTCTCCACATCATATGGCCCGTGGAGACGATCTCCACACCATAAAATACCTCCCACTAAAGCTAAAAGGGCCAGCCCGGCACTGGTTAAATAGCCTGCCTGAAAATTCCATCGGCAGCTGGGAGGACTTGGAAGAACTTTTCTTGACAACTTCCAAGGCACCTATGTCCCGCCACCAGACGCCGATGACTTAAGTCATATAGTTCAACAACTTGGAGAATCAGCCAGAAAATTCTGGACTAGGTTCCTGACCAAAAAGAACCAGATCATTGACTATCCGGATGCCGAAGCCCTAGCGGCCTTCAAACACAGCATTTGTGACGAATGGCTCGCCCGCCACCTCGGCCAAGAAAAACCGAAATCCATGGCAGCCCTCACGGCACTCATGACCCGCTTTTGCGCGGGCGAAGATAGTTTGCTGGCTCATAGTAAAAACACAGCCAACGAGGCAGGCCCTTCCGAGGCCAAAAATAGCATCGGCAAACTCCGGCGCAACAGACACAAACGCCAAAGCAATGGCGATAACACCAATGAGACAACGGTTCACGCCGGATTCAGTGGTTCCAAGTACGGCCAGCGGAAGAAGCCCTACAAAAGGAACAGTGAGGGACCATCTAGCTTGGACCACATACTCGATCGTCCGTGCCAGATACATGGCACCCCAGACAAACAAGCCAATCATACCAACAAAGATTGTTGGGTTTTTAAGCAGGTTGGCAAGTTAAATGCCGAGAGTAAGGAAAAGGGATCACAAAGTGAGGACGATGACAAAGAGCCCCGGCAGCCGAACACTGGGGGGCAGAAGAAATTTCCCCCTCAAGTCAAAACGGTGAACATGATATATGCTACACACATTCCCAAAAGGGAGCGCAAACGCGCACGCAGGGACGTCTACGCGGTAGAGACAGTCGCTCCCAAATACAATCCATGGTCATCATTCCCGATCACCTTTGATCGTCGAGATCATCCAACTAGTATCCGTCATGGCGGTTCGGCCGCATTGGTCCTCGACCCAATCATCGACAGATTTCACCTGACAAGAGTTCTAATGGATGGGGGTAGCAGTCTCAACCTACTCTACCAGGATACAGTGCACAAAATGGGCATTAATCCCTCATGGATCAAACCCACAAAGACTACCTTTAAAGGCGTCATACCAGGCGTAGAGGCCCGTTGTATGGGCTCAATCACACCGGAGGTTGTCTTTGGTTCCCCGGACAACTTCCGAAGCGAAGAGTTAATCTTCGATATCGTCCCCTTCCGCAGCAGCTACCACGCACTGCTCGGACGAACCGCGTTTGCTAGATTCAACGCGGTGCCACACTATGCTTATCTCAAGCTCAAGATGCCCGGTCCACACGGCGTCATAACAGTCAATGGAAATACGGAACGCTCCCTCCATACAGAGCAGCACACAACCGCCCTAGCGGCAGAGGTACAGAGCGGCCTTGTCAAGCAGAACCATAATCCGGCTGCCGAGCCCCTGGACACAACCAAGAGGGTCCGGACCACACTGCAACAGGACAGATCGGCTCGTCAAGAGCTTGACTAGCAATTGGGCCTCCGTCCCAGTCCCAATGAGGTAGTGGCATTCATACCACGCGTACATAATTATGCACTCAAAATTCCATGGGCATCGACGGAGGCATAGCTAGCTCGTGATCCACAGTCCGGCTAGACCGATCCCAGGCTCACATATAACTTCACTATTTCCTTTTCCCTTTTTTCAGGTTTCTTTTATACAGGCCCCCTTCGAAGGCCTGATTACCGGTCCTGTCAAAGGATAAGTACACCAGATGGGCACAGAGCACAGGTATACAGGGGAAGCCCTAGAGGACAATCCAACGATCACTCTACCTTTTTCTTTTAGTACCCAACTGCAGCTCTCCTTTGGTTATGGCACGTTAAATAGCCGTTTGCTTTTCACACTATTTGTATAAATGCGCTTTGACGCATTAACCCAACTATAATGGAAACAGTTTACGGCCCAAGTCAAGGGGCCCCAGATATTACCTCTGCTCTCTTTCTGCTTTCCTTTGCCATTAATTACTTATATTCTCGCACCCATTGATACGTCTCCAACGTATCTATAATTTATGAAGTATTCATGCTATTATATTATCCATCTTGGATGTTTATTGGGCTTTACTATGCACTTTATATTACTTTTGGGACTAACCTATTGACCCAGAGCCCAGTGCCAGTTTCTGTTTTTCCCTTGTTTCAGTGTTTCGCAGAAAAGGAATATCAAACGGAGTCCAAACGGAATGAAACCTTCGGGAAAGTTATTTTTGGAACGGAAGCAATCCAGGGGACTTGGAGTGCACGTAAGGGAAGCAACAAGGAAGGCACGAGGCAGGGGGACGCGCCCACCCCCCTGGGCGCGCCCTCCACCCTCGTGGGCCCCTCGTGGCCCCCCTTACCGACTTCTTTCGCCTATATATCTCCATATACCCTAAAACCATCGAGGAGCAGAATAGATCGGGAGTTCCGCTGCCGCAAACCTCCAGAGCCACGAAAAGCCAATCGGGACCCTGTTCCGGCACCCTGCCGGAGGGGGGATCCCTCAACGGTGGCCATCTTCATCATCCCGATGCTCTCCATGATGAGGACGGAGTAGTTCACCCTCGGGGCTGAGGGTATGTACTAGTAGCTATGTGTTTGATCTCTCTCTCTCTCTCTCTCTCGTGTTCTTGAGGTGATACGATCTTGATGTATCACGAGCTTTGCTATTATAGTTGGATCTTATGATGTTTCTCCCCCTCTACTCTCTTGTAATGGATTGAGTTTTCCCTTTGAAGTTATCTTATCGTATTGAGTCTTTAAGGATTTGAGAACACTTGATGTATGTCTTGCGTGGGTTACCCGTGGTGACAATGGGGTATTCTATCGATCCACTTGATGTATGTTTTGGTGATTAACTTGCGGGTTCCGTCACCTTGGGAATCTATGCATAGGGGTTGACACACGTTTTCGTCTTGACTCTCCGGTAGAAACGTTGGGGCACTCTTTGAGGTTCTTTGTGTTGGTTGAATAGATGAATCTGAGATTGTGTGATGCATATCGTATAATCATACCCACGGATACTTGAGGTGACATTGGAGTATCTAGGTGACATTAGGGTTTTGGTTGATGTGTGTCTTAAGGTGTTATTTTAATACGAACTCTAGGGCTGTTTGTGACACTTATAGGAATAGCCCAATGGATTGATCGGAAAGAATAACTTTGAGGTGGTTTCTACCCTACCATAATCTCTTCGTTTGTTCTCCGCTATTAGTGACTTTGGAGTGACTCTTTGTTGCATGTCAAGGGATAGTTATACGATCCGGTTATGCTATTATTGTTGAGAGAACTTGCACTAGTGAAAGTATGAACCCTAGGCCTTGTTTCCACGCATTGCAATACCATTTACGCTCATTATTATTATTATTTACCTTGCTGTTTTTATATTTTCAGATTACAAAAACCTATATCTACCATCCGTATTGCACTTGTATCACCATCTCTTCGCCGAACTAGTGCACCTATACAATTTACCATTGTATTGGGTGTGTTGGGGACACAAGAGACTCTTTGTTATTTGGTTGCAGGGTTGCTTGAGTGAGACCATCTTCATCCTACACCTCCCACGGATTGATAAACCTTAGGTCATCCACTTGAGGGAAATTTGCTACTGTCCTACAAACCTCTGCACTTGGAAGCCCAACAACGTCTACAAGGAGAAGGTTGCGTAGTAGACATCAAGCTCTTTTCTGGCACCGTTGCCAGGGAGGTGAGTGATTGAAGGTATATCTTTAGATCTTGCAACCGAATCTTTTAGTTTCTTGTTTTAGCACTAGTTTAGTTTATAAAAGAAAACTACCAAAAAAATGGAATTGAGGGTGCCTCATATGCTTCATCTTTTTAATGTCTTCCGTGAAAATAAGGATTCCGATAATTGTGCTCAATTTCTAGAGGAAGAATGCATTAAAATGTTTGGCACTAAATCTTTGAATGATGAGCATGATTGCAATGTTGTTAGTATGAATTCTTTGAATACCCATGATGCTAATGATATACAAAGCCACAAGCTTGGGGATGCTATGTTTGATGAAGATAATATGTTTAGTCCCCCAAGTTTTGATGAGCAAATTTATTATGATGAAAGCATGCCTCCTATTTATGATGATTATTGTGATGACACGTATGCTATAAAGAATAAAGATAACCCTGAAACTTGTCATCATGATTTTAATTTTCAATTGGATTATGCTTCACATGCTAGTTATTTTTTTGAGTTTGCTCCCACTATTCCGAATGAGAAGAATTTTGCTTATGTGGAGAGTAGTAAAATTTCCATGCTTGTGCATCATGAAAATAATGCTTTATGTGCTGGTTATATTTTTTAATTCATTCATGATGCTACTGAAAATTATTATGAGAGAGGATCATATGCTTATAGGAATTGCAATAATATCAAGTTTCCTCTCTATGTGTTGAAAATCTTGAAGTTATGTTTGTTTTACCTTCCTATGCTAGTTGATTCTTGTTCCCATAAGTTGTTTGCTCACAAAATACCTATGCATAGGAAGTGGGTTAGACTTAAATGTGCTAGTCATATTCTTCATGATGCTCTCTTTATGTTTCAATTCTTATCTTTTATGTGAGCATCATTGTCATCATCATGCCTAGCTAGAAAAGCATTAAAGAAAAGCGCTTGTTGGGAGACAACCCAATATTTACCCCGACTGTTTTTGTGTGTCCACATGATTATGCTACTGTAGTAATCATGTTTTATAGCTTTTGTTTCAATAAAGTGCCAAGTAAGACCTTTAGGATAACCTACGGTGATAGTTATTTGATCTTGCTGTAAAAAACAGAAACTTTGCGCGCACGAGATTAGTTTTCATAAATCACAGAAGAGTGCAATTGATGTGATTCCTTTTGATCTGGATTGGTACACAAATTATCTAGGACTTCCTAATTTGGTAGAATTTTTTAGCTTCCATAAGTATACGTTTGATACAGATTACTACAGACTGTTCTGTTTTTGACAGATTCTGTTTTCTATGTGTTGTTTGCTTATTTTGATGAATCTATGAGTAGTATCGGAGGGTATGAACCATAGAGAAGTTGGAATACAGTAGATATTACACCAATGTGAATTTAGAATGAGTTAACAACAGTACCAAAAGTGGTGATTTATTTTCTTATACTAACGGAGCTCATAAGATTTTCTGTTGAGTTTTGTGTTGTGAAGTTTTCAAATTTTGGGTAAAGATTCGATGGACTATGGAATAAGGAGTGGCAAGAGCCTAAGCTTGGGGATTCCCAAGGCACCCCAAGGTAATATTCAAGGACAACTAAGAGCCTAAGCTTGGGGATGCCCCGGAAGGCATCCCTCCTTCGTCTTAGTTCATCGGTAACTTTACTTGGAGCTATATTTTTATTCACCACATGATATGTGTTTTGCTTGGAGCGTCATTTTATTTTATTTTGTTTTGCTTGCTGTTATTTATAATAATGTTTTTCATCTCTATTTTCAATAAAAATTTCAAGGATAGTCTTTACCATGCTTATTTTGCAAGTATACATGTTGCTGTTTCAAAACAGAAAGTTTACTGCTGTTGCAAAAATTCCCTAGAAAAGTAAGAATATCATAAAATGTTGAAACTTTTTGCATATTGAGATCTTATAAATTTATTACAGTGGGAATTTTCGTTCATAATTTTTGGAGTTAGGTAAGTATGATGAATCTTGCATTCTTTACAGACTGTACTGTTTTGGTAGATTGCTGTTATGTTTGCATTGTTTGCATATGTTTGCTTGTTTAATGATTCTATTTGAGGATAGGAGTATTAAATATGCAGAGACATTTAGTATGCAATGTTGAATAATAATTTTAGTGATTTGATACAGTAAAGTATGATAAGGTTTTTGCATTGGTTTATACTAACCTATCTCACGAGTTCTTGTTGAGTTTTGTGTGGATGAAGCTTTTAAGATTTAGGAAAACCGTGGTATGAGAGGAATTAAGGAGACACAAAAGTTCAAGCTTGGGGATGCCCAAGGCACCCCAAGATAATATTTCAAGAAGTCTCAAGTATCTAAGCTTGGGGATGCCCCGGTAGGCATCCCGCCTTTCTTCTTCAACAATTATCGGTTAGAATCGGTTGAACCTAAGTTTTTGCTTCTTCACATGATATGTGCTATCCTTGAAATGTCATTTTCTTTTGCTTTGCTTTCTGTTTGAATAAAATACCAATATCTGAAATTCTTAAATGTTAGAGAGTCTTCACATAGCTGCACAATTATTTAACTACTCATTGATCTTCACTTATATCTTTTTGGAGTAGTTTGTCATTTACTCGTGTGCTTCACTTATATCCTATGAGTAAATGGTTGAATGAATTGAATATCATAAATCTGAAATTATATATGTTTCATATGCTTATCCCATGGGGAGTAATGACTTTACATATAAGAAGTAGAGGTGGTAAATTTATTGAAGGTTAGCAAACATTGTATTGGTCACTTGAACAATTCATGAAAGAATATTGATGGAAGAGAGATTTCACATATAAATATACTATCTTGGACATCTTCTATGATTGTGACTTTGTGAGCCCCATTAATTATTTTCAAACTTGAGCAAATTAGTTGAAGTTGGACAAGGAAGACAACATAATGAGTTATGCTTGAGTATATTTGTATAGAAGTTATATTGTTATGGATCCTCTAACATGTGGTGCTTGCTATTTAGAATACTTTGCTAACCGAAATATCTGTACTAAGCGGGAATACTGCTTGTGCATCCAAATTCCTTGAACCAAGTTTCTTCCATGAGTGTCCACCATATCTACCTATATGCGGTATTTACCTGCCGTTCCAAGTAAATTTGCATGTGCCAAACTCTAAACCTTCAAATAATAATATGTTTTGTATGCCCGAATCGCTCATGTAGCGACTAGGGGCTAGCAGTATCTTCCATGCTAGGTGGGTTATTCTTACGATGAGTGGACTCCACTCATCATTCACGAGAAAATGGCTGGTAACTGGGATGCCCAGTCCTATGATCAAAAGATCAAAAACAAATTCACAAATAATTTAAACAAAACTCCCCTAGGATTGTTGAAAGTTGGATGGCACCCGTTGTTTCGGACAAGCCGTGGAGTGTGATTGTTGGTGGAGGGGGAGTAAAATCTTTACCTTTCTGAGTGGGAACCGCCTATAATGTATCTAGTATGGAAGATATTGGAAACTCTTGGTCGTTATGTTGACAATGAAAGCATACCTCTCAAAATTATTTTCGTCTTTGTTTTTGCTTCGAGCTCTGGCACCTCTGCAAATCCCTACTTCCCTCTGTGAAGGGCCTATCTTTTACTTTTATGCAAGAGTCGGTAGTATTCCTTCTCATTCCAACCTACTATTTAGTTGGCAAGCATCATATGATGGAAAGATCTAAGCATATATGGCCACTCAAATATATTTGATCATGAATTATTACTATTGACATTACCCTTGAGGTAAAAGGTTGGAGGTGAAACATTAAGCCCCTATCTTTCTCCGTGTTTGATGAATACTATTTGTTCTAAAAATATGCTTTGAGTGGTAGCAATCATGGAAGACTAAATGATAGTTGAGTATGTGGAGTTTTCTAAATCAAAGCTCTGACATAGACTCTTCTTGAAAATAAGATGAATTGAATTGTTTGATGACTAATAACGCGGTTTGTTAGTTTTCAAGAAAGTTTATGATCTATACTTTAACATGTGAAGAGTTTGTTACTTAATCATGCAAAGCTTTATGATATGAGCTACTGTTATGACATATAATGATGGTAGAAAAGGTGATTGAAATTATCATTGATCAAATTGTGCACCTGCTAGCTTTCACACTTCATAAATTCTTTCTTTTATCATTTACCTACTCGAGGACGAGCATGAATTAAGCTTGGGGATGCTGATACGTCTCCAACGTATCTATAATTTATGAAGTATTCATGCTATTATATTATCCATCTTGGATGTTTATTGGGCTTTACTATGCACTTTTATATTACTTTTGGGACAAACCTATTGACCCAGAGCCCAGTGCCAGTTTCTGTTTTTCCCTTGTTTCAGTGTTTCGTAGAAAAGGAATATCAAACGGAGTCCAAATGGAATGAAACCTTCGGGAAAGTTATTTTTGGAACGGAAGCAATCCAGGGGACTTGGAGTGCACGTAAGGGAAGCAACAAGGAAGGCACGAGGCAGGGGGACGCGCCCACCCCCTGGGCGTACCCTCCACCCTCGTGGGCCCCTCGTGGCCCCCCTTACCGACATCTTTCGCCTATATATCTTAATATACCCTAAAACCATCGAGGAGCAGAATAGATCGGGAGTTCCGCCGCCGCAAACCTCCAGAGCCACGAAAAACCAATCAGGACCTGTTTCGACACCCTGCCGAAGGTGGGATCCCTCACCGGTGGCCATCTTCATCATCCCGACGCTCTCCATGATGAGGAGGGAGTAGTTCACCCTCGGGGCTGAGGGTATGTACAAGTAGCTATGTGTTTGATCTCTCTCTCTCTCTCTCTCATGTTCTTGAGGTGATATGATCTTGATGTATCACGAGCTTTGCTATTATAGTTGGATCTTAGGATGTTTCTCCCCCTCTACTCTCTTGTAATGGATTGAGTTTTCTCTTTGAAGTTATCTTATCGGATTGAGTCTTTAAGGATTTGAGAACACTTGATGTATGTGTTGCATGGGATACCCATGGTGACAATGGGGTATTCTATTGATCCACTTGATGTATGTTTTGGTGATTAACTTGCGGGTTCCATGACCTTGGGAATCTATGCATAGGGGTTGGCACACGTTTTCATCTTGACTCTCCGGTAGAAACTTTGGGGCACTCTTTGAGGTTCTTTGTGTTGGTTGAATAGATGAATCTGAGATTGTGTGATGCATATCGTATAATCATACCCACGGATACTTGAGGTGACATTGGAGTATCTAGGTGACATTAGGGTTTTGGTTGATGTGTGTCTTAATGTGTTATTTTACTACGAACTCTAGGGCTGTTTGTGACACTTATAGGAATAGCCCAATGGATTGATCGGAAAGAATAACTTTGAGGTGGTTTCGTACCCTACCATAATCTCTTCGTTTGTTCTCCGCTATTAGTAACTTTGGAGTGACTCTTTGTTGCATGTTGAGGGATAGTTATATGATCCGGTTATGCTATTATTGTTGAGAGAACTTGCACTAGTGAAAGTATGAACCCTAGGCCTTGTTTCCACGATTGCAATACCATTTATGCTCACTTTTATTATTAGTTACCTTGCTGTTTTTATATTTTTAGATTACAAAAACCTATATCTACCATCCGTATTGCACTTGTATCACCATCTCTTCGCCGAACTAGGGCGCCTATACAATTTACCATTGTATTGGGTGTGTTGGGGACACAAAAGACTCTTTGTTATTTGGTTGCAGGGTTGCTTGAGACAGACCATCATCCTACACCTCCCACGGATTGATAAACCTTAGGTCATCCACTTGAGGAAAATTTGCTACTGTCCTACAAACCTCTGCACTTGGAGGCCCAACAACGTCTACAAGGAGAAGGTTGCGTAGTAGACATCACCCGTGCACTTTGGTACACTTGATCATATTCGCCAGGGGCTCCTTACCGCCCCATAATATGGCAACAAAGTCCGAACACTTCTTGATAAGTTCGACACCCTGAATTTAGCATTATATGCATTGGATCCGAATCATGTCTTTGGTCAATAGTTGGGTTGCCCGGCTCCTGTTCTTGCTACCCTACGTTCCGTTACATCGGCTAGGGTAGTAAAGGGAGAACTACTGCGATTGTGCCCTGGTCTAAACCGGATGACCACCTTAGTAGAGAAAGCCGAAAACTGACTGTCATGATGCGGCGAGAGCCGGTCAGCTGTTCGAGGGTTACAAATCGCTGGAGATTTTTTCCGCATTATGCGAAGGATCGGTACTTCCCGATCAAACGCTGACAGCACCCTGGTTCGTACACCAGGGGCTGCGCCCATGTTTTATTTTAAAACTCCTATGGCTAAGTGAGGGCATTTAAGCCGCATAGTCTGATTGCCTGGTTCGTTGCGCTAAACAACTCCTTCAAGGACCATATAATTGGATCAAGATTGTTTAGATTCCATCCCGAACACCTCCGTACTACCTACGTGAGGGCAGAAGCCGACGATGGCCAACCCTCAAATTCCATACACCACGGCCACACAGGAGGAAACACTCAAAACATAACAAATATTATATTAAAAACCGACTTTGTTTCAATCATACAAAGGAAGGACAACACAAATGTATTCATTCGAAAATGATGTCCTGCCCGCACAGCGCTGCTGCAAGTCGAGACCCTTCTAGGACATCCACAAAATATCGCTCGGGTGTGCGGTGCTCCTTGCCCTCTGGCGGCCCTCTGGCCACGTCGACGGCGTTCATCTTCGCTCACCATATCTTGCAACGGGCGAAGGACATGCGGGCACCTTCGATGCAGACTGATCGCTTGACGGTGTCCAGCCGCAGACAGGCTTCCACCAGCTGCTTCACGAGTCCGAAGTAGCTACAGGGCATAGCTTCGGCTGGCCACAGCCGGATTATCAAATCCTTCATGGCTAGTTCGGCCACCCTATGCAGCTCCACCAACTATTTCAGCTGGTCGGTGAGTTGCACCGGATGCTCTGGCACAACGTATTGCGACCAAAACAGCTTCTCTGTGGTGCTCCCTTCTCTAGCTCGTAAGAACTCCGTAGCATCGGACACACTGCATGGTAGGTCCGCAAACGCCCCTGGGCAACTCCGAATCCGGGTTAGTAAAAGGTACTTCCTCTCTGCATACTTGCTTTGCATGATAAATGCCTTACCTGCGGCGACCTTCTTGGCCTCCTGGATCTCTTGGACAGCATCCCGGGCCTCATTCCGTGCGGCCTCCATGCTCTGGCGAGCCTTGGTAAGTTCGGTCTCTCGAACCGACGCCTTGTGCTCCAAGGCTTCACAATTCTTCACCGCGTCCTGGAACTCATGCTGGACCTCGTTGACCCAGGCCTTGAGCTTCTTACGAGCGGCTTGCTGCCGGACAGCCTTCCCCTCGACTTCGCCCAGGGCCATTTTTAGGGCCTCGACCTCGGTCGCGGATCCTACGCATGTTACGACACTACGGTCAATATACACCGCTTATTCTTTCAGAATATTCAGCAAGTCGTCACTCACCTTGCTTCTCCTAGAGCCGAATCTTCACCTCGCCGAGCTCTTTCTCGGTCTGCTCCAGCCTCTGCTTTAGCTCAGAGACTTCGACAGCATGAGAGGTCGCAGCCAATAACGACGCCTGCTTATTCATACATATTAAGGTAGTCTCATATAACATAGGCTTGATCCTATGTCCGGTTCTTCTTGCCGAACACCGGACAGTGTCTCAGGGGCTACTGTCTACATGGGGTTTTTCTCTTTCTACGTCACTTACCTCAAAACCTGTCAACAGGTTGCTGCAGGCTTCGTTCAGTCCACTCTTGGCGGACCGAACCTTCTCGATCACCGCACCCATAAGGACACGGTGCTCGTCCACAATGGAGGCGCCTCGTAGCGCCTCCATCAGGTTATCTGGTGCCCCTGGTTGGACAGGCGACACCAGTGGAATCGGCACACCCCCCTCCTTTGAAGGGGGCTACTCGCCCGACTCCGGAGCTATATGGGTCTTCGGAATAGTATTCGGTTGAGGGCCGAACTGAATACGACCCCCTTTGCCAGTCTTCATGGGGATCTGCTTTCCCATATGTCCGGCAGCGGAGGTATCGCCTTATGGTGCCTCCCGGACAGTATCCGGGGCTCCTCCCCGGCTCGGAGCGGTCCTCCGGGACAACACTTTGGTGTCGTCCCTGGCCCCCGGGGAATAAGCGGGTGGCGGCGACATGCTGGCCATTTCCGCCGGATCCAACGAACCTCCAGATGAGGATCACTGGATGTGGTCGCGGGCCGGACTGCAATAGTATAGTTAACCATATCAATATGATAAAGAGAAAAGGCCGGATATACGGGCATGTATGAGTCATGACACTTACGATGCGGCCAGGGGCTTAGTGCGAGGGCGTCGTTCCAGACTGTTGTCGACGTCCCACGCGATGTTGACCGCTGGGGTGCCCTTCCCCTTCTTGGGCGTTTCTGCCTCCAGATGCGCGGAAGCCGCCCTCTTCTTCTTCTTCCCCTCCTCAGGGGGAGGGTTGTTCTCCTCCTCCTCCTCCTCCTCCTCCTCCTCTTCCTCGTCGTCCTCCTCCTCAGGAACGGAGGAATGGGTCTCTTCATCTGCGGACGTTATGTCTAAAGTACCCTTGCGGCAGGGGCCCTTTTGGCCCCCTTGGCTTTCTTCTCCGGTGCTTTGTAGGGCGCCGGCACCAGCATCTTCGCCAGATGCGGGATGACTGGTTCTTCAGGCAGCGGAGCCGGACACTGGATCCGCTTCGCCCTCTCCATCCAATCCTGAAAAAGCAAATGCTAAAAGCTCAGATACTATCCTCGAAACAAACAAGTAGGGGATACATTAAACACAACATACCTCGATGACGAGGTGTTTAATATTGTGCCCGTGGTCAGAATCTGTGGCTGGCGGTTTCTCGTTGCCCTTAAAGAGCAACTTCCATGCACCTTCGTGAGTAGTCTCGAAGAGCCTCACCAGGGTTTGGTGCTTCTTCGGATTGAACTCCCACAAAGGGCGACTTCAGCGCTGGCACGGGAGAATCCGGTGAACTAGCATCACCTGGATCACGTCAACAAGCTTGACGTTCTTGGTTACCATGCTTTGAATGCGCATCTGCAGCACTATTTGCTCATCAGGTGAACACCAGTCCGGACTCTTCTCGACCCAGGAGGTGAGTCGCATGGGAGCGCCGGAGCGGAATTCGGTAGCTGCGGCCCAGGTGGTGCTGCGGGGTTCTGTGATGTAGAACCACTATTTCTGCCACTCCTTTACTGTGTCCATGAAAGTGCCTTTTGGCCAGGAGACGTTGGACAGCTTACTCACCATGGCTCCTCTGCACTCCGCGTGCTGGCCATCCACCACCTTCGGCCTCACCTTAAAAACTTTGAGCCACAGCCCTAAGTGGGGTTGGATGCGGAGGAATGCCTCACACATGACGATAAACGCCGAGATGTTGAGGAAGGAATTCGGGGACAGATCATGGAAATCTATCCCATAATAAGACATTAGCCCACAGACAAAAGGGTGGAGAGGGAACCCTAGCCCACAGAAGAAATGAGGGATGAAAACCACCCTCTCGATGGGTTTCGGTGTGGGGACGACTTGCCCCTCGGCCGGCAGACGGTGGGAGATTTCCTTCGCCAAGTATCCGGCCGCCCGAAGCTCAGTAATGTCCTCCTCCTTGACGGAGGAGACCATCCACTTGCCCTGACCTCCGGATTCAGACATGGTTGAGTGCTAGCTCGAGTGGAGAGTAGATGAAAACTTGGGCGCTAGAGCTCGAGATTGGAAGGGCGGAGATAGAGAGAAGGCGTGGGAGAAGAAGAGGGAATCCTTATCCCCTTATAAATGGAGTGAATATTAAACGCCTTCCCACTCGCCTCGGAACTCGCCTATTCCCAAGGGCTGTGTAAACGGCATGTTTGGGTTACCCATGCCCGTGTTGATGAGAATCCCACAATAAGGGGACACGATCTCTGCTTTGACAAGACGTGCCAATGGCAACCGCGTCTCGAAACATGGAATGGCGAACACAAAACGGTCCGAAGTTATGACCGAGCTAGCGTGATGTCATGTTGTAAAAAGTGTCAGTGGATTGGACTCGTGCAAGTATAATATTCTCTCTGCGGTTGTGTGCGGTGTGTGTCACAGGACCGGATACTATCATCGCGTCCAAAGACTATCTTGGAGTTCAGAAAAAGGGGAACCCGCTTTGCAATGCCGAAGACAATATGTGGGTCGGACTCTTCGTCATTGAAGCCAGGTTCAGGGGCTACTAAGGGAGTCCTGGACTAAGGGGTCCTCGGGCGTCCGACCTATTATCAATGGTCCGGACAGGTGGGTTGTGAATACATGAAGGCCGAATACTGTACCCGTATCCGGATTGGACTCTCCTTGGCATGGAAGGCAAGCTAGGCGACCAACTATGAAGATTCCTTCTTATGTAATGGACTCTATGTAACCCTAGATCCCTCCTGTGTCTATATAAACTGGAGGGCGTAGTCCGGAAAGGATATACTCATTACCATAGTCATACAGGCTAGACTTCTAGGGTTTAGCCATTATGGTCTCGTGGTAGATCAACTCTTGTAATACTCATATTCATCAAGATCAATCAAGCAGGAAGTAGGGTATTACCTCCATAGAGAGGGCCCGAACCTGGGTAAACATTGTGTCCCCGTCTCCTGTTACCATCGACCTTAGATGCACAGTTCGGGACCCCCTACCCGAAATCCGCCGGTTTTGACACCGAGACCCCACACCCCCTGAAAATCGACTAACCCAAAAGTCGATTCAGTCGACTGAAGTGTAGCTAAATCGGAGCAGCATCGCAAGCAAGAGCAAGAGCAGTAGCGCGAGCAAGAGCAAGAGCAAGAGCAAACAAGGCAGGGGACCAAGAGCAAGAGCAGAGAAGCAGCACAAGCGAGAGCTAAAGCAGTAGCGGCTGCTACTGATGTGGATGTCACCGCCAAGGGAGCGACGCTGTGGAGGAAGTGGCCGGCGACGCCACCGTGGATGGAGCCGCACCGTGTCGGCTCGGGACCGAGTGCCGGCAACACCGTGAGATCGAATCAAGAAGAAAATGCGGCGATTAGTGTACAACCTCTTTGGTGGTGCTAATTAGGCTGCAACTTCATTCGAGGAAACGGTGATGATGATGCTCTTCCGGTGGTGCAGGTGAAGACGGCGGTGTGGGAATGGAGGTGGCGCGAAATACGAGGGGAACGTCGGGGCAGCTCCTTGGAGGTGGAGGACAGGGTGGCTGAACCGGCAGGACGACCAGATCGACGGCAGATCCTCATCCGGTACGATGGATGAGGGACGTCGAGGTGTTGCTGTGGATGACGTCGTCGGGGAAGAGGCTCCGGCTGGGTGGCGGACGGAGGAGGGTGTGGGGATTCGCGGGTTTTCCCGGCCTCGGTGTACGAATGGGTGGGCGGATGGGATGGGAGTGGGGAACCATGTCTTAGGGACGCACTTGTCCAAAATGTGGGGTAAGTTACGAAAGTACCCGCACCGATTTGAGGCGGTTCTTTCGGTTCAGGGGTATCATGGGCATTTCGCGTGTTGGGATTTCACAGGAGGTGGGAGTTTTCGTGCACGTTGTAATTTTGGAATAGCAAGGCGCGGGTTGAGATGGAGGTTGTTGTCGGATCATAACG
The DNA here is from genome assembly GCF_018294505.1 of Triticum aestivum. Taxonomy (NCBI): domain Eukaryota; kingdom Viridiplantae; phylum Streptophyta; class Magnoliopsida; order Poales; family Poaceae; genus Triticum; species Triticum aestivum. Next base: position 537,284,025 of record NC_057803.1, read on the forward strand.
AGACAAAGATATATCTTAAATATTTCGGGCTAACAAGGCGCGGGTTGAAATTTCCAGACAAGACTAACGTGTACTGTACCAAATCAATTCGCACTACAAATGTCATTCAAAACTTTGAATTCATGTTATGTTCAATTAAAATATTTCGCTACATGTATAATGCATGCAACCTACTACTCAAATGAATGTTTTAGCGCATTCCAAACGTATATACTACCGCTTCAATATGAACTAAATTTGAATTCGTTTCTCTATTTGAATAAGATCTACAATAATGATTGTTGTGAAGTCAAAGCATTTGAATTCATTTCTTTATTTTAATGAGATCTACAATCATCATTATTTTCAAGTTAAACCATCATTTGTGTATTATCTTCACAGCACACCACATGATTAGTCTTGAGTTACATATGAACTATGTGTACTATATGAACTCGAACTCGATTTTTTGAATCCACTTTATGTTGATTTCAAATCACAGTACATTTCAAGCTCTAGCTAGATCTTCATAATCTAAACCATGTCTCATATGTATAATGTGTTTATTACATTATGTATGGTTCCCCGCCCCCTACGCCTACAAGTATTTAGATGTGAGTTGCAAACACCACACATTACCACAAATTCAAATAAAATGTGAGAATGTTCGATATATAGTTGTAAGCTACAAAGGCCACACATTATCACAAATTCAAATAAAATGTGAGATTGTTCAATGTATAGTATGGTTTAGATTGTTCGAATTTAGCTGTGAGCTGCAAACACTACAAAAAAAGACACATCCGTGACATTTTGGGCCGAATGAAATTTTTTTCTGTCATACTTATGACACTTCTATGACGATAATTGTGACAAAACCCGGTATCATCATAGATGTGGTGGGGTCCTACTTCTATGAAAAAAAATCATGACCGAAAATGGGCTTTTCATCCTGGGCGGGCCGGAGAGCAGCTGCATGACATTCTTTGGGCTGTCCATGACGGAAAAAAACATGGTAGAAGCGAGGGCGAGGAAAATATCGGGGTGTTCCCTGTTACGGTGGGTGCTCGGGCCGAGCGATGCGCGTTTCTCTCGTACACGCATGCGCGTTGGTGCGAGGCGTTGGGCTCTAACTGAACCTAAGCGATTGAACTACAGGCTATGCGTTACTGAACCCGAGCGATCGATCGATGGCTGTTAACTGAACCCGATCGAGCGATTCCTTCGCTACTGCTGCTAACTGAAGCCGATCGATGCTGCCTTCGTTTTGAACAGTGAGCGTTGCTGGGGGGGTTGGATGAACAGTTCCCGGTGGGGGTGGATGAACAGGACCCCGTGGTGTTGCCTCTGGATGAACAGGACCCCGGTCGATCGAGCCGGTTGGGGATAGATGAACAGGACCCCGTGGAGGGCAGGATGAATAGGACCACCCCGTGGAGGGCAGGATGAACAGTAGACGGTGGAGGGCTGGATGAACAGTAGCCTGTGGAGGGGTGGTTGAACAGGAGCCCATGGAGAGGGCTGGTTGAACAGTAGCCGGTGGAGTAGCTCGCGGTGGAGGCTGGATGTACAGGAGCCCGTGGATGAACAGTCGCAGGTGGAGGCTGGAGGAGGTCGACGGTGGATGAACAGTAGCCCATGGAGGCTGGAGGGGGTCGACGGTGGAGATGAACAGTATCCCGTGGAGTCCCGTTTTGCGGTACGCCACACCCCTCCCGATGAACAGGACCCTCGTTTCGACCGTAGCGCTCCAACACAAGTCCGTTTCCTCCGTTTTGCGGTACGCCACACCCCTCCCGATCAACGGGACCCCCGTTTCGGTCGTAGGAGGTCTGTTTCCTCCATTTTGCAGTACGCCAGACCCCTCCCGATGAACAGGATCCCGTTTTGAACGTGGCCAGTTGAACACAATGCCATTTCCTCCGTTCTGCGGTACGCCAGGCCTCGTTTCCATCGGCTGTTCTGTCCAAGCTGGTTGGCTCCCACGCGTTCCGTTGCCTCTCGATGAACATGACGCATTCCATTGCCACCCCATGAACATGACGACGATGCAGTTTCTCCGTTCCGACCCAACCATGTACATGAGCCCTGGCCGTACGTATGCGCGAGTAGGCGTTCGAGACCCTGCCCGTATGTACGTACGTGGCCGTATTTTCTTTCTTGCACACTAGCCGCTGTACGTACGTGTACATGCTATGTGCGCGCCTCTACTACAACACGTGCGCACCTCTACATCGACCAGTATGTATGTACACGTTCGCGACCAGAATGACAACGCTACGTATGCTTCGACCAGGTGGGTCCCGACTGTCAAGCACTTCCTTGCCTGCGAAGATGTAGCTGGTGGGTCCCAGCAGTCAGGGGGGTGAATCGTTTTTTTTGCCCGGACGCACTTCCTTGCATGCGAAGATGTTGCTGGTGGGTCCCAGCAGTTAGGGGGAAACGTTTTTTCGCGAAACACGGTGGCCTGTCCGGTGGGTCCCCGCTGTCAGGTGGAGGAATACTTATTTTGCGCGTATTAAGGAGACACTTCGTTGCTGCGGCCGTGGACCCAGCTGTCAGCCTCTCCAAGTACAGTCCACGTCTGATGGAAGCTGTTCCTTGACCATGTTGACCACGCTGCGCTGAGAGCACTAGGGCGGTGGACAACGGCGAGGCCTAGGAAGGGGACGACGCTGAGCCGGGGAAGACGCGACAGTGGAAGCCCGCGCGGAGAGGAGTATGAGGGTTCACTGGTTTGGCTGCCGTCGCCGCAGGGCCTGGCGAGCGGTGGGAATAGTAGGGGCGGTGAGGCCTCCGCGGCAGCACAGCTGGCCATGGGAGGCAGGAGCATGCGGCACGACCACCACTGCTTTGGGCGGTTGGAGCAAGAAGACCAGAGGTTGAAGAAGCACTACGGCTGTTGGATGGACATCGTTTGGTCACTGGAGCTATAATCGTGCATATTGACTAAGTTGACAAAGCCCTTCATCCCCGTCAACTTAGTAGGCACACAAGTCAGCCTCCCACTATACTGGGTCCCAGCTAGCAGGGGGAGTATTCATTTTTTTGTGCGTAATAAGGAGGCACTTCCGGTGGGTCCGAGCTGACAGCGGGGGAACGTTTTTTCACGAAATATGGTGGCCCGTCCGGTGAGTCCCAGCAGTCAGGGGGGAAACATTTTTTCGCCAAATACGGTGGCCCATCCGGTGGGTCCCTGCTATCAGGTGGAGGAATAATTATTTTGCGCGTAATAAGGAGGCACTTCCTTGCGGCCACCATGGACCCAGCTGTCAGCCTCTCCACGCACAGTACTCTTCCAATGGAAGTCATTCCTTGACCACGTTGACCACGCCGCACCGAGAGCACCAGGGCGGTGGACGACGGCGAGTCCTAGGAAGGGGACGATGTGGAGCCGGTGAAGACACGACAGTGGATACCCACGCAGAGAGGAGTATGAGGGTTCACTGGTTCGGCTGCAGTGTGAGGCTGCCGTCGCCGCAGAATAACAGGGGGTGTGGGTGAGTGGAGGGATGGCCTGGCCAGCGGTGGGAGTAGTAGGGGGCAGTGAGGCCTTCGCGGCAGCACAACCGGCCACGGGAGGCAGGAGCAGGCGGCACAACCGGCACTGCTTTGGGCGGCTGGAGCAAGAAGACCAGAGAAGAAGCACGACGGCCGTTGGATAGACATCATACGGTCACTACAGCTAGAATCGTTTATATTGACTAAGTTGACAAAGCCCTTGGTACGCGTCAACTTAGTAGGCCCATAGGTCAGCTTTCGAAACGGTGCGCCCCAGATGTCAGGGGGAGGAATCATTTTTTGGGCGGGTGAAGCTAGAATATCTGAGATTAAAGAAGAAGCATGGCATCCGTTGGATGGACATCCAACGGCCACTGCTGCTAGAACCGTGTGTTGACTATAAGTTGACAAAGCCTTGCATACGCGTCAACTCTCTTTTTTTAGGGGACGCGTCAACTTAGTAAGGCCACAAGTGTGTGACAGAGAACTTATAGCCCATTTGAGATTTGTAAGAATGTGCAACCAATTTTTGAATTCTAATGGAATTTACTACAGCCCATTTACAGTTTGTTAAAAGTACAGCCCATTTCAACCAACCGTCCAAAACACAATTCAATAAAATTTCCCACATTTGATGGGATCTGAAATATTTTTATCCCGAAATTTCTAGTCAGATTAACTACAATTTCAATATAAATTTATATTATGTAAAAATCCAACGAAACATTGCGCTCGCAAAAATTAATGAAATTAAAATTTTCAATATCCAAAAATAATATTTTATAAAGTAATTACGTGTTTGGTGATTTTTTTTATAGTTACTGCCGAGTTTTTGTAATTACATCCCATTTATTATTTCTTAAATCCCATTTTCTTGTTAAACCTAATGCATCCCTCCTAGGAAAGATTTGTAGCCTAGCGGGGCGGAGAATAACAACTTGACCTTGCCTGGGTATTCCTAAAAAAAGTATAGCTGGGCTAGCCATTTTCAGCTTGAAAAAAATTAATATCTGGGCTGGATATCTGGCCTGGGCTAGAAGGCCATAGCCCGCCAGTTAATACCTGCAGCGATGTTTTCGTTGTTGTTCAGAGGAGAAAAATTAATATCTGGGCTAAACATCGCTCAAGAAAAACTCTGCAGTGCTCACACCTGAAAAACAAAAATACTACTCGAGCTGCTTGGTCCCAGCTGTCGGCCGCTTCTTGTGCAATTCTCTCATTTATTGACTACATAGGTTGACAATGGTGTGGGACCGTGATGTCAAGAAACCAGGAGGAAGCAATAAAAATTATAGTTTTGTATACTAATAAGGAGGCACTTGCGTACGTGCGGCTATGGCCCCGGTGGGTCCCCACTGTCATCCTCTCCAAGTAAAGTCATCTCCTCATCCTCATGTTCATTGACCATGTTGACAATGCGAGACGGCAGCGCCACGGCGAGTGCAACAACTCAAAGGACAACGGAGAGGGCCTCAAGGAACCTATGGATGGTCTGATACAGCGCCTGCTGCTCATTCGAGAAGCCAGGATCATAGGGCCACAAGTCCGCGACGACATTGTCGTTCGCTTGTTCACCGGTGCTCATTGAGGAGACAAAGGTTGCATCACAGGTCCTCCTGGGCTGGTAGCTCTTCCGCCATTAGGGCATCGAAGTGCGGCCGCACCTGCTCTATGGTGAACACCGCATGAACCGGCTTGGACAGTGGCGCCGACTCCTAGTCGGAAGCTACGTCCAAAGTCTGATTATCGTCGCTCAGCTCGGCGAGCTAGCTGGCGAGCCAGCATGTCCATCTGCTGGACCGACCCGCTGCCAAGCACGAGTCTGGCTGCCCTGACCCACCTAGACCACCTCCCTCGCCCGCGCGCGCTTTCCGCCTAAAACGGTCAACGTCGCCCGCCCCGCTTCCCGGTGCAGGCGATTGCTCCGCCTTCAAACGACACAAGTGTCGTCCGTCCGTCCTTCTGCCGCCCACATTAATGATACACGGTTGCCGAGGCGGCTACTCCGGTGCCACACGTCCGTCCCTCCGCCGCCCACCATTGCTATAAAAACTGCTGCGCCAGCCATAGCCGCAGTCATCCGCATACGTTCCCTTTCTCCTGTCCACACCACTACTGCCCACCATGCATGGCTTCGTCGCGCTCCAGCGCTCTTCGGGACAGGCGAACAACGGACCACAAGGAGATGGCAGCCATTGCTGGCGACTGGCTGGCCAGCAGGCAGCCAGAGGACGACGACGTCCCAATGGAGAACATGGTAGTTGACGATCTGGCGCCAACCCCCTCCTCCGCGCCATCCTCGCTGGTGCATTGCACCATGACCACCGGCGAGGCCCGTGCCCAATATATGGACACGGTGAGGCAGAAGCGTGAGGAGCAGTTTCGGGAGGCGCAGGCCGACGCCGCCTACAACCACCATCTCCTCCAGGAGCACCTGCAGGCGGAGGAGCAGATCACCGCGGAGCGGGCGGAGCAGGAGGCGCTGCTCGACTCATACCGCTCCGCCCGCGAGGGCCGCCTCGAGCGCTGACGGTACCGCATGCGGGTGGTGGAGGTTGCGGCCGCCTACAAAGAAGGCAATGAAGTGGGCGAGGCATTGTTTGGCGAGACCGAGGACGAGTCAGAGGACAATGCCGGCTCCGACAAGTCCCCGCTCCGCTGGCGTCGACGAGGCCCTGCTCCGCCGAGGCTCCGCGGCGCCAACAACGAGGTAGAGGACACCGCCGGCTCCGCTGAGGCCCCACCCTGCCGGCAACGAGGGGAGGATTTCCCCCGCTCCGGCGAGGTGCCACCCACTGGCAACGAGACAGAGGACATCGCCAGCTCCGCCAAGGCCCTGCCCCGTTGCCGACGAGGCTGCGCTACACAAAAAACGAGGAAGAGTAGAACACGGTAGGTCGCCGCTGCTCGGGTCCAAGTAAGGCCACCGCTGCCACCCTTCGGTTGAAGCCAAGCTAGGTGGGTTGACCACTGATGGCCGGTTAGCTTCTTGGCGGCGACGTGGAGTCGGAGAGCTATATTGGAGAAGGACACTGCTTCTACTTAACTGCTGGTGCAGTTGGCTGACGGACACGTGGGCCCAACAAGCATCTGGGCCACATGTTAGTTACGCACCTGCACCTGCAGTTAAGTCACTGAAGCTTCTATTTGGCTCAGTCGAACACAGGTGGGTAGCTTTAGTTAATTAATTATACCTCCAGCGCACCCCTTTTTAGTTGAAGAATGAATGTAATGTAATGAAATCCGGCATGTTTATATGAAATCCGACCGTGTATGAATGAATTTATTTTGATTAGTTTGAATTCTTGTATCACTGGCATTGGATGAACATGCAAAACAATACGTACTAGCATTATTCCCAGGGTGATCACCTCGTTTGCAGCAGTTTCACATGTACTCCCTCCGGTCCTTTCTAGTCTGCATACAAGTTTTGTCTGCAGTCAAAGTATCTCTACTTTGACCAATCTTATAGAAAAACACAATGTGCGAAGTAATAAGGAGGCACTTCCTTGCGGCTGCCGTGGACTTAGCTGTCAGCCTCTCCACGTCCAGTACTCTTTCGATGGAAGTCGTTCCTTGACCACATTGACCATGCCGCGCCGAGAGCACCAGGGCAGTGGACGACGGCGAGCGGCGAGGCCTAGGAAGGGGATGGCGCGGAGCCGGGGAAGACGCGGCAGTGGAAGCCCGCGCAGAGAGGAGTACGAGGGTTCACTAGTTCGGCTCGGTGTGAGGCTGCCGTCGCCGTAGAATAACAGGGTGTGTGGGTGAGTGGAGGGATGGCCTGGCCAGCGGTGGGAGTAGTAGGGGGCGGTGAGGCCTCCGCGGCAGCATAGTCGGCCACGGAAGGCAGGAGCAGGCGACATGACCGGCGCTGCTTTGGGCGGCCGGGGAAAGAAGACCAGAGGTTGAAGAAGCACGATGGCCGTTGGATGGACATCGTACGGTCACTGCAGCTAGAATCGTTCATATTGACTAAGTTGACAAAACCCTTGGTACGCGTCAACTTACTAGGCCCACATGTCAGCTTCCGAAACGGTGCGCCCTAGATGTCAGGGGGAGGAATCATTTTTTGGGCGGGTGAAGCTAGAATATCCGAGATTGAAGAAGAAGCACGGCATCCGTTGGATGGATATCCAATGGCCACTGCTACTAGAACCGTGTGTTGACTATAATATGTTGACAAAGCCTTGCATACGCGTCAACTTCTTTTTTTAGGGGACGCATCAACTTAGTAGGCCCACAAGTGTGTGGGAGAGAACTTATAGCCCATTTGCGATTTTTAAGAATGTACAACCCATTTTTGAATTCTAATGGAATTTACTACAACCCATTTACAATTTGTTAAAAGTACAACCCATTTTATAGCTAGGACAACGATTAATAATTTCAACCAACCGTTCAAGATAGAATTCAATAAAATTTCCCACATTTTGATGGGATCCGAAATATTTTTATACCAAAATTTCTAGTCATATTAAATATAAATTTGTATTACGTAAAAATCTAACGAAACATTGCGCGTGCAACAATTAAAAATTAAGATTTTCAAAATCCATAAATAATATTTTATAAACCAATTTCATGCTTGGTGCCTTTTTTATAGTTACTGCCCAGTTTTTATAATTACATCCCATTTATTATTTTTAAAGCCCATTTTCCTGTTAAGCCTAATGCATCCCTCCTAGGAAAGATTTGCAGCCTAGCGGGGCGGAGAATAACAAGTTAACCTTGCCTGGGTATTCCTCAAAAAACGTATTGCTAGGGTAGCCATTTTCATCTTGAAAAAAATTAATATCTGGGCTGGATATCTGTCCTAGGCTAGATGGGCCACAGCCCACCCAGTTAATACCCTGCTCTCCTCTGAACAACAACGAAAACATCGCCAAGAAAAACTCTGCAGTGCCCACGCCTCAAAAACACAAATACTGCTCGAGCCGCTTGGTCCCAGCTGTCGGCCGCACCTTGTGCAATTCTCTTGTTTATTGACTTCATAGGTTGACAATGGTGTGGGACCGTGATGTCAGGAAACCAGGAGGAAGCAAAAAAAATATAGTTGTACATAATAAGGAGGCACTTGCGTACGTACGGCTGTGGCCATAGTGGGTCCCTACTGTCATCCAGTCAAAATAAAGTCATCTCCTGAATCCTCATGTTCATTGACCATGTTAACAATGCTCGACGCCACGACGAGCGCAACAACTCGGAGGACGACGGAGAGGGACTCGTGGGCCCTACGAATGGTCTGATACAGCGCCCGCTGCTCATTTAGGAAGCCAGGATCATCGGACACCTATGAGCACCTTCGAGAGACTGAGACGACATGAAACGGTAAGGCCGCGCTTGGGAGCTCTAGTTTATTTCACACCTGTATTAAGATACAAGTGTAATTTACTGTCATCAGAAACAACGCGTAAAATATAGGCGTAATGAAATCAAGGACCCAGGGTCTGTAGGTAAAACCGGCGGGTTACGCATGTAATTTGAGAGACCGGTGTATATTTTACTAGTCGAAATCGACCAACCAAGCGCTTCGCCCGAGACCATCTGCTTTTATTTACAAGCATCAGTTTTACAAGCGGTTTTGGTTGGAAAACGACGATCCAATCACGGCCTAAGATGATGAGTTGGTCGGAAGATCATATGGTTTCACGTCTAACCTACCCGACTTGTCGTATAGGCTATGAATGAAACATAAGACGATGAACTTCTTAAGCACGGAAACAACAGAAGAGGATGATCTTCCTAACAAGAAAATCACTGGCATTAGATCGACATGCAAAACAATATGAAGCATTATTCTCAGGAGGCACAGTGAACAGCTCGTGATGCCGCATGCCACAACATTCCAAGCTCAAGTTTGCAATCAAACACAAGGTCTGGCATTACATAGACAATATTCAGAACAAACTCTTAAAATATCTTACATAAGTCAACATTCATATGACTATGCATCTCAGCAGAGTAAATATTTACTTCTGAACTAAAGACATGAATAGGAAAAAACGATCGACGTTGCTCACAGCAAAGGGCGTCCCACTCAAAAAATATCAAATGCATGTCTTCTGGCTAACATCAATCAACAAAAATTGACAAGGTTTTCCAATTCCAATATATGAAACTAATGTGAACTTTGACAAGCTTTTCCCATTCAAAATATGTAATGCCTATGATTGTGGAACAGGCAGGGTTTGTCATCAGTTTGTCATCTGATAGTCCGGTGACTCAAGGTGACGATGAATGATTAGAGAACCATTCGATGTATTGTGCATGATGAAGTATTATTATGGAGGACACAAACCATCTGAACATTTTGTGTAGTTCCACTAAAATCAAGCTGAGCATCCCTATGGATTTCGTATTTATTTGCTGCCACAAAATAAAGACACATTAGCACACACATGAATATTGGCCCCAATGTCAACCCACCAATCGGTGGACTAACAAACTGAAAGTACGGTAAACATATTACCATACCCAGATGCCCCATCATTGTTGCTTAGAGTGACATTGACAGACTTGGAGTCCTGTCCTGGCTTCTTGGTACTTGTTTGGGCACTTGTTTGCCCAGTGTTCCTCCAAACCACAAGTAAAGCAGCCATCTCTACAGACTAGTCATGTAACCAGCGTCTACTAATACTCTGTAAAGCTTTTCGATCATTCCTTGTGTAATGTAGCACAAACAATGACTGCTTCTTTCTGCAAAGTGGTAAGACCAACTGGACCCACTAATGCAGCAGTTTGCCTTAGACACATTGGCTCCTTTTATGCAGTTCAACTAAAACCAAAGTCGGAATAAAACCCAGCTTTAATTTTGATATCCCTGTAAGCAACAATAGGTATAAGGGAAACAATTACTGAGAAATAACGGTTGATGACTTGTACTCCCAGAAGAAAAACATCTACTGATCCACCTTATCTTAATGGGAAACAAAGCAGGAGAGTAGCAATTCTCAATCAGTGTGATTCATTCATATTAACTGAGACATCATCTTAACAATGCCTTGTTTCAACATGTATAAAGAACGACAAAGCAGAAAAGTATCATTCCTAAAACAATGCGACTGATTCATTTTAACAGAGACATTATCTTAACAATACCTTGGTTAAACATGTAGAAATAAATACAAAGCAGGATAGTACCATTTGTAAAACACTGTAACTGATATATAATAACAGAGACATTATCTAAACAATACATTTCTTAAACATGTTCTCTGGCCGATCACTAACAGAAATGGTACTCCCGCCGATCCCTAACAAGTGTTGCATTTTTGAACTAAGATTCAGTAGTTAATTCCGAGGAAAGTAGGTACTGACTTCAAGACCAAGATTTGAAACAACGCTCGAGGAAGATCTAAAAGAGATCTCAACACATATATGGAAATCCGGACTCATTTTGTGCAGTTCCACCAAAATTAAGCGAAGCAAAATGTCGCAATAGCAACAAGTTGAATAGATATCCCTATTTTAACAGAGGCAAAAAAGGAATCAATTACTGGCTAATAAATGAGGATGAAACATGCGGCCACAAAAATGGTAATCCCGCCAATCCCTAACAAGTGTTGCAGTTTTGAAATAAGATTCAATAGTTAATTCTGAGAGTGGCATTGCTTAATTTACCAGCGGCATTAGATTAACAAAAAGCATAAACAGTTCCAGGGGAGAGTGGACGCAACAACAACATGTGCTTCCATCTACTTATAAAGGGGGTGATGCAGAGTTTGTTGTAACAAAGCAACAAGCATAATGTCTTGGTTGGTCCCATTTTTGTTCACTACTTAATGGGAAAAGACAACATTACAATAGCTTCAATTCAACATTTATTTAAAATAGTACCAATACAAGCAGCACATCATCTCAAAACACACTGCACGATCATGTGGATGAAGGCAAGTACCAACTTGTCATGACGCACACAAGATCATGTACGAATCTGCCAACATGAATTGGAAATCCAATCTCATTTTGTGCAGTTACTCTGAAATCAAGTAAAGTCGCTGGTGTGACATTTAAGTTTGCTATAGCAACAAGTTGAATAGATATCCCTGATTTAACAGAGGCAAAAAGGAAATAATTACTGCCAATAAAGGAGGATGAAACATGCGGCCACAAAAAGAAGCATCTACCTTATCTTGATGGAAAACAAAGTATAGGACAATAGCATTTCTAAAACGGTTGCATTGATTCATATTAACAGAGAAGTTCTCTTAAAATAGTTCAGTAGTTAATTCTGAGAGTGGCATTGCTTAAAATACAATAGCTTCAATTCAACATTTAGTTAAAACAGTACCAATACAAGTAGCACAACATCTCAAAACACACTGCACGATCATGTGGATGGGAGATGGGACATGCCAGCACCATGTGCGTCCACACGTATAAATGGGTGATGCAGAGTATGTAGCCAAGCAGCATATCTGCGTTGGTTCCATATTTGTTCTCTTTGAAACTTTTTTCGATGTGAGGGCAACAAATCTAGTCCTGCACAAACTAGCCGACCCCCCAGTTTCTTTCCCTTTTCAGCAAAGAGTTCGGTTCCTTACAAATGTGTGAACTGGGTTACCCCCCTTTTCCCTTTTTGACCAACAAAGTGGCTGGATAGCTAGTCTATACTACTTTCCCTCCTTCCTTTCCTCATTGAACCACGTCCTAGATTCATGCTCCACCCCACCGCACCCTTCTTTCCTCTTTGAACCAAGACCTAGATTCGACTACATAATCGAAAAAGATGAGCATGCAGCTAGACCAATGACGGTTTCAAAGAAACTTATACCTTGGGGTCGTCGGGATGTGGCAAGGCGTGTGGCGGGAGGTCAGATCTGCCCACACTATGTACGACAGTGAGGAAGAAGGGGTTGGTGGCCCTCCCGCACAGGCGCTGGGTGAAAGAGAAAAGCGCAGCCGGCAGTGGATTGCCACCCTCGCCGAAGGCGATAGAGTGAATGCTGCACCTCCTCCCCTTTCTGGTGCGACGGGATCCGTACGCCTCCTTCACCAACTATGAGAGGGGTGAGAGAGACAGAGGCCACAACGCAGTCTTGTTTAGATCTGGTGAAGAGGGTGAGAGACAGTGAATATAGCAAACCCTAGCAAAGGAACGCCGAGCCTCCAGCGTGTATATATATATGTAGTGCGGCGAGAGTGTGGAGAGTGCAAACCCTAGCGAACAAGCACTGAGGCTCCAGCTTATATATATACTGTAGTACGGACTGAGCTCCGGTGCCTTAACTGCACCTGCTTTTGGCTGTATGACAGGTGGGCCAGCCACATTTTGGGACCACCTGTCATAAACCCAAAGGCAGGTGCACTAAAGTCAATGAAGCTGCGTCCATATAGTACTCGTGTATACGACTAATATATAGTGGAGTGGTTTTCTTATTCTCTCCATAACAATCGTTTTAAATTGTGCAAGTACGAAACGAAACTCTTTATTTAACGTACCAGTGAAGAAAACTACTACTCCCTCTATTCCTAAATATTTGCCTTTCTAGAGATTTCAACAAATGACTACATACGGAGCAAAATGAGTGAATCTACACTGTAAAAATGTCTATATACATCCGTATGTGGTAGTCCATTGCAAACCACGCATCCTGGTCGCACTTCCTATCCTTCATGTGCGGTACACTACCCTCCCTTAAGTGAATAACCACACATGCGCCAAATTATCGGAAACATGTGAGAGTGTGTACAAATAAAGAATTTTAATTTCAATTATCGGAAAGGTTTGATAGTATGTACAGTTTGCCCTCTCTAATAATTATGGTTTGTTGTGTTCGGCCTAAACTTGGTCAAACTTTACAAAGTTTGACTTCAGTCAAATCTAATATGCGGAGTAAATAAAAATGGAGGGCTACTACGTCCATCCGGGTTTTTAGTCCACACCATTTTTTAATCAAAGTTAATAGCTGGACGAATAAAATTACAGGGGAGCTGGAGACAAAGTTGTTAGAAGGCTTAGAAATCAATACAAAACTTATGCTCTTAGTACCAACATCGATCCTTCTTCGAGGAAACATTTGGTTCATAGCCAATTGTGTGATAAAATTGCACCCAACGTGAAAGACGACTGCGTCTCCAACGCAACCAAGGTGAACTGATGAAGGATATCATCTTTGTAACAAGCAAAGAGCACTGATGGAAGATAACTTGTTTTTCATTGAAAATCGATCAGCTTGACCAGCTGATGCAACCATGAGGCGCAACCATGAGCATCGATAGGTCATCGTGGTGATAAATCATCCATTTGGCATCAAGTTTGGGTGAGGCACCTATGAAGTTTTACAAATCCTCACTGTGGTCTGTTTCTTCTCAGTAGTCAAGCTCGAGGAAGGAAGAACCACGTGGCAGAGGACAGTGAGGCGGAACAACAATGGCCATCCAATTTTGTGCAGTTCCACTAAAATTAAGGAAGACATGCCCGGTTATGGAGATATGCATCGCTGTTTCCAAAAATATAAGAAAGGGATATAGTGTTGTTACTTTATTTTACAAGATTAACAATGACATCTCAATTGTCAATAAGAATTATGAAAAGTACACCAACAAATAGAAGCATCATGATTATCTTGATGGGAACTAAACCAGGATACCCGAGAAAAAAAAGCATTTCTTCATTTAACCAGTGATAGTACTTAGATTAGCAGCAACAATAGGAGCATATGGACAATGACCGCACAACCACCATGTACTTTTTGTCGAAACAAAATGTATACCTCCACTGAGGCATAAATCAGGAAAACTTTTCGAGTGGCATTTCCTCTATAATAGTAGGTGATGTTGGACCAGCCGACGAACCCTAGCTACTATACACGGGGAGCTGGGGAGTAGTCGCATAGAAGAAAACCCGCATGCAGCGACCTGGGGAGCTGGACTAGTACAAGAAGTTATACCTTAGGTGGGCGAGATGTCGCTTAGGCGGGCGGGATCTGCCCACACTACGGCAGCAAACAAGGGCGTGGAGGACCTTCGTCTGCGCTAGCACCGGCTTCGAGAGGATGGTGCGCATCGGCTTCCTCCATCGCCGACGGCGACAACGTCAATGCTGCACCTCCTCACCTCCCGCAGCGGACGGGATTCGGCTGGATCTATGACCACCGGTGAGGAGAGAGATAGTGTGGACACTGTCATCTTGTTTTGATATGGAGAGTGTGAGAGAGCGAGATGCGAGAAACTCTATCAAACAAGAGGCTATAATGGAGTAAAACAATCTCTCCATAGCAATGGTTTTAAATAGAATACGTGCGTTCCCGGAAACAAGAAACGAAAACTGGCGGATAATTTTTTAAGGTACCAAGAAAGAAAACTTGATCAAAAACACGAGGGCTGAGCGTCCCTGTGCCAAAGATATTAAGTGTCCCTGTGCCAAACACGAGGGCTAAGTTGACAATTTTTGTAGTCACTGGGAAAAAAGTAGCTATCTGGAGCATGCAACATTCCGATCATTTTGTGCAATTCCACTAAAATAGAGCTGAGTGTCCCTGTTCCAAAGATATTAAGTGTGATTACGATAATAGAAGACTGCTAATGAAACAATAAACACACAAATAGAAGCCGATCACCTTTGTAGTCTCTCTTAAGACTAACTAGTTGCAGAAGATTAGGCTCGGAGTTGGATGAGGAGGATAGAGCAAAACCAATCTCCCTTTGTGCAGTCGCACTGAAATGTAGAGACGTTGCCCGTGTGACATTTTGGTAGAACTGCACAAAACACTCTTAAGAAAAAAGTGAGTTGTGCAGTTCACCAAAAGGTCGCAATAGCAACGAGGTGAAATGGATAGCCCTGTTTGCAAAAAAGAGGTGGAAAGGAAACAATTACTGGCCAATAACAGTTGATGAAACATGCGACGACAAAAAATAAGCATATTCCTTGTCCTAAGGGAAGATAACAACACAGTTGTGTTTGTCTAAAACAGTATGAGGACGAGATTGCAATATGGAAAGTACGCCGGACAAGCTACGTTTTGGGCAAAGAACTATTGAAGATCCACATGCAGCGACGTGGGAAGACTGGCAATGGAGCAAGGCCGGAGGGGATACCTGGAGGTCGTCGGGATGTAACTAGGTGAGCAACGGCGAGCGGAATCTGCCCATACTGCGGCAGTGAGCAGGTGGCGTAGGCCCTACCACGCCAGAGCTTGGTCAGAGAGAACGACGTGTACCGCAGATCGGGACGTGCTGCCTTGGTGCCGTCGAACGGAGAAACGATGCACGTCCTCCCTTTCCGCCGGCGGACGAGATGCGGCCGGATCAGTGACCAACGGTGAGAGAGAGAGAGGCCACTGCAGCCTTGTGTGAGATACTCTAAAGAGAGACAAACCAGGCAGGCAGGCTCCATTGTATGTAGTGGAGCGGACTACCTTTTTCTCCATAAAAATCGTTTTATATTCTATGTACGTGCCATTGAGCGATATAACTTTATTTAAAAATAACGCGCCAATGCATCATGTCGAATTTGTTTCGTGCACGCGTGGTACACGACCTCCGTACGTAAACAACCGCTACATGCGTTCAAATTAGCATGTGGGCTGCCATTTCGTACAGAAATGAGCTCCACCATGTACCCGCGCGGGTGTGGCTGGGCACAAAGCGTGAGTACGTGCACGGTGCACCTATTCTCTTCTTGTATACATACACCACCTACGTGGGGTTGTGTGAGAGACATACAAACGTAGAGAGATATAGTGTGTGGATTCGTGTGAGTTTTTTGGGGGGGGGGTGGGGTTAATAAAAAAATGTAACATATGCAATGTGTGTGAAATAGAATCCTAGATATATCATATATATAGAGGGGGTGATCCACGAGAAGAGAGTGGAGGTATCATCGGCTTGAGGTGTCCATAGAATCGATAAAGAGTGCCATCGAATTTGTGTGTGCCCACGTCAAAGATATAGAGTGGCTGGCCTACTGGAACGTGAGAGGGGACATGTGCAGTTTGTCTCTGTGGCATGGATACCTACCTACAGCGCTCGACTATTGGTGTGTGGTGGGGGGGGAGGGAGGCCTAATTAACTATAGAGGTACAATGGCTGGTGTATGTGTGGAGGAGGAGAGAGGTCTACCTCATGTATTAAGGGAGATCGATCTACCTCATGTATTAAGGGAGATCGACCGGCATCCATGCATATGTGTAGGAGAGGAATAAGGTTAGGAGAGAGACAGAGCTAGAGTGTTGGAGGGGGTGGTAGTGGAGTTGCTTCTAACAAATGGTGGGATAGGCTTGCTAGACAACCGGAGGGCACACCTGCAATATCAATAAGAGAGGGGATGGCTGCCTGTCTGTGCACGTGCGTGTGAGAGACAGGTGAGGAGGCATGCATGAATGATGAGGGGGGGTGATATGGCTATGGTAAGCAGACATAACTACATAGGAAGATCAATCGTCCTTTGTTAGAGAAAGGAGAGGTACGTCGATCGATGGGGGGGGGAATAGTTAAAGTCAGCCTAGGTATATGTTGGGAGATCGATCGGTATACATGCATGCGTGTTTTAGAAGCAAATGAGGCACAGGGAGAAGGATAGAGAGAGAGGGATGCATCTAGGAGGTGGTGCGAGAGTCATACTATATCGAGGGGGGAGGAGTGTGCGAGTACGAGATCGATGAAAAGAGTGGTGGGAGTGAGGCATGGACGGTGATAAGAGAAGAGGGAAAGCTTGTGTTTTGTGCTAGGCACACCTGGCTAGAGAGGCATATCGATCGATGTGTGCCGTAAAGAAGGAGCTGGGGGCCTACACACACCATGGGTGAACAACCTAAAGTGAAAAGACGAATTTGCGCGATGGAGCTAGAGAGTGCTGAGGGAGGGTGAGAGGGATGTGGGCATCTGCGTGCACGAGAGAAAGTTAGCGCTAGCTAGCTACAAATATAAGAGGATTGTGTGGGTGTAAAAGACGAATAGAGATCATACTTCAGTATAAAAAGCGAATTTAGATATTTGAAGAATTTATTAGTGTTTTAAACCGACGCATGGGTGAATATATATAACAGTGATACACATGGTGTGGTTATGAACATGTTATACTACATATAATATATTTTATCTCTACTCTTATAAAAAAACGGAGTTGTTGATGATGGTGCCATCCTGCAATATAGGCCGTCCGATTTATATCTGATGGATAGGAAGGAAACTATGGCAATTTTGAAAAAAGATACCCACACCCCTCTCCATATTTGCAAATTAGGCCTCCCCTTGATCATGTTGATGTTCTGTGGAACGCATGGGCATCTTGCTAGTACTACGTATAACATATAGAACATTGATCATAATTTGGGCTAATGTGTGGCTTTTGCAGCTCAGGTGTAAATACTTGTCATAACGTAGGGGGCGGGGCACTATACTATGTGTGATAAACACGGTGTACACGTATGGAACATGGTTTAGATTATGAATATATAGTTAGTACATCAAATGTACTATTATTTGGAATCAACATCAAGTGTATTCAAAAAATAGAATTCGAGTTCATGTAGTACACATAGTTCGTATCTATCTCTATAGTAATCATGTGGTGTGTTATTAAGGTAATACATGAATGATGGTTGAAGTTGGAAACAATCATGATTGTAGATTGTTATTGGAATAGAGAAACGAATTCAAATTCAGTTCGAATTGCAGCAGTAGTATAGACATCTGGAATGCACTAAAATGTTGGTATGAGTAGGTTACATGCATTACACAGCAAGCGAAAAAATTTAATTGGACATAACATGGATTCATACTACTGAATAGCATTTAATTTCACTAAATTGTTGGTATGAGTAGCTTTAATTAGCATTTTTATAGTAAAACGGGGCAAGACTCTCTCTGTGTGATGTGAATAGTTTTATTTTTTTTGTTTTCTTTTTGGTTGAGGGAAGTGCGAATTGATTTGGTACGTACAAGTACAATATTACACGTTCGGCTTGTCCCTAAAATTCAACCCGCGCCTTGTTATATCGCGAAATTCAGATATCGTGCTCCCAAAACTGGCGCCTTCACAACCCGCGCCTTGCTATCCCGAAATTACAACGCATGCGAAAACTCCCTCCAGCTGCCAAATCCCGACACGCGAAACCCCCTTCTAACCCTGAGCTGAAAGGGCCACTAGTTCAAATTGGTGGGGGGTACTTTTGTAACACACCCTACATTTTGGACAAGCGCGTCCCTAAGTCATGGTTCACCCCTCCCATCGCCTCCTTTTTGCCATTCGAAATCCCAGGCCGCCATAACCTCTCTGCTCCAGCCGCGAAACCCCACCCTCCTCCGTCCGCCACCTAACCGCTGCCCAGCTGGAGCCGCTTCCCCGATGATGTCGTCCACCGCAACAGCTCGACGTCCCTCGTCCACCTCCCCGGATGAGGATCCATCGTCCATTTCGTCGTCTCGCCGGTTCAGCCGCCCCGTCCTCCACCTCCAAGGAGCTGCTCCGACGATCACCACGTCTATCATGGCTACTCCATCCCCACAGCGCCGCCTTAACCCGCTCCACCGGAACCGCAGCATCCTCACCGACTCCTCGGATGAATCCGAGGCCTACTAGGAGCCAACAAAGAGGTTGTACACTCATCGCATCGCACCTTCTCCTTAGCTCGACCTCCCGGCGCCGACGGTTCTCCATCCCGCACCCCCATGGAGCAGCTACCTTGAAGCCGGTGCCGCGGGCGACATCTCCATGGAGGCTCTCCCCCAGTGCGAGCCCCCTTCGATGGCGGCATCCATACCAGCCGGATCTGCTACTGCTGCTCCGGCTCCCGCTCGATCGCTCGCTCGCCTAGCTGCTGCTGCTCCGGCTCTCGCTCGATCGCTCGCTCGCCTAGCTGCTGCTACTTCGGCTCTCGCTCGCTCGCTCGCGCTGCTGCTGCTGCTCTCCCCCTCGCTCGTGCTGCTGCTCTGCTCCGATTTAGCTACGCTTCAGTCGACTAAATCGACTTTTGGGTCAGTCAATTTTCAGGGGGTGGGGGGGGGGCTCGCCGGAGTTAAGGAAGAACCACCCGCAGCAGGGACAGGGGCTCGCTGAAGAGGTACCCCACTATCTATCTTAGGGTTCAGGGTGGGGGGCGGGGGGCCTATAGGGCTGGCCGGGGCGGCGGCGGACCGGCGGTGGGGAGTTGTTTCGGGGCGGCGAGGCGGCGCTGGGGCCGGCGGTTCGGCCGGTGGTGGCTGGCGGCTCAGGGGGGGTGCAGGTTGAAGATGAACTGCAGGGCCTCCCTAAACTACATGTCAAGTGCCTCTCTGCTACCATTGCGTTCAGTTTCGACAGTAACATTCAGATTCCACAGTAAATTTCAGTTTCGACAGTTAAGTTCAGAGTCAACAGTTTTTACCTCATCTGTTGTAGTCAGGTGGTTTTTGGTGATGTAAATTTTACATCTATTTTACATCATCTATTGGAGATGCTATTAGAATCCCACTTGAGATTGACGATGTCTGTCTTGTGCTGCTTCAGCCTTGACGTCTTACGGCTCACCGGGGCTGCTCCAACGACAGAATGATCCATCACAACAGAGCAGTGCCCTGGACGCCGTCTACAGATTCCTCAGATCTTCCTCCACACCTCTGACAGCCACCTCTGCCTCAACTGCTTCAGCGACCAACCCAATGATGTTGAGGTCGACACGGCTACGGCAAAGAGGTTGTACACTTGTTGCATCACTTATTACTATACAATCATGTTGATCCATTAGGGCTATTTTGGTTCGACGGAAAGACATAGCAATAGGGAATTTTCCAATGGCACTCTACTATTGAATTATTCATGCATTTTGTTGAAAGGAATGAAGCAAAACATCCACCTGGACCTACTTATCAAAATCCTATGTATGAAAACAAGACCAAGTGCATTAGTGGCAGAATAACATTCTAACTGTACACGCTTTCATATGGTTTCACTTTATTTTGGCCATGTTTCTTTGCACTCCCCTGCTCTTCCAATTCCTGTAAACCAAACACCCAAGTTGACAGAAATCCTATGTTTACAAATGTTATATTTACCATGTGCATTCCTATCATATTCCGGTGTTTTTCCTATCCCTGCGTTTTTAGAATCATGCAAGCCAAATGAGCCCTTACAGAATTACTTCAGTTACATGCAGGTGTCGAAGGGAACTTTGTGAGGTTTTTCCTGCTCCTGCCACGATGTCGTCCACCTCACTTGAGGTGCTCCATCGATAGAAACATCCACCAAAACATACATCATGACTACCGTCTTTCGCCGCCTCAGATCTCCTTCCCTGCCGCCGGCACCCACCACAACGGCATCACCATCATCAACTCAGCAGATGAACCTGAGGAGCACACAGGTCCACAAGAGAGTTCACACTCTTTTGATTCTGCTTATGTTATGCATTGCTTAAAATTACCTGCTACTTTATCATCCTGTTCACCTCTTGGACTCCTAGTCAGGTCCAAATTAATGTTCAAACTTGAGTTCTAAATTAGTTGTGGGTCACATATCGAGGAAGCAATGAATAGTATCTCTGTCTAATATCTGGTTCACCTAGGGTATGCCTATGTTGTTCATCTTGGATGGGAAACAAATAGTAAAGCAATCAACATCTGTCTTTTTGTTAAATTAAAGCAATCATCAACCTGCTATCATTATTTTTGGATCCATCCACTAGTTGTTACCATCACTCTAAATTTCTGCATGCTCTCCTTACATAATCTCACCATATTTTTTTGTATGCATGTCAGATATTGTACACAGTCATGCGGAACATGTAGAGAAAAAGAGAAGAGTTTTGCGCGGCAATACAATGTCATGTAGACATCACTCCATGGTGGGTTCAATGGAAAACCCTCCCCACCCCTCTCCAGATTGTAATCTAGAGGAAGATATCTGTTCTGAGGCGGATTCAGACGCCGCTGACCACTCCTATTTACCCCCAAGGTGTTTGCTCTACCTTGGCATGATGATGTTAGTCATATCATGCATATGTTGCCTTGCAGTGCCTACTTTTGACATCATATATGTCATCTGCTTAGTTTAGACATGTTCTGTCGCCACCTGTTTAGTTTCTATATCATATATGGGAATTATGCAGTCTCATGTCTTTTAGCCACCCATAATATATGTGAAATGTGCAATGCCATCCTGTTTAACCAAGCATCATATATTTGAATGATATCTTGCCCATCCTTTTCTTGATTACATTTCCATTTGTCGACAATGTTTGTACATTAAACTACTCTTCCTGTGAATCAACCATTTGGGTGGGAGATTGAAAAATCTGGAGTCAAAACAAGGCCTTCAGAGCAGACAGTGCTACATGTCGAAGCAGATCTCTTGTTGGCCCCGATAGCTCCTCAGAGATGGATTCAGAGACAGATGACCAGTTCTATTACCCCACCGAGGTGTATGCTCTAACTTGGCACGACGTTTTAGTTATTCATCATATCTTTGAATTATGTTATGCTATGCTATCCAGTTTAGATAGACATCATATATGTGAAATTATGTCATGCTATCCGTTTTAGTTAAACAATATACATGTCAACTATTTCATGTCCTCTTTTTTCCACACTATCTATTGCATCTGTCTCTCATACAATGTCTGTGCATTCAACTATGTTTCCTATTTATCAGCCATTTGAATTGGAGCGGGTGATGCCAGCATCTAGCGGACTAAAAACACGGTCTTCAAATAAAACAGTGCTACCTCTTGGTGGAGATAGCACCCCGGTTGTACATGCACGAGAACCAGCCCTACCACACATAACCCAAACTCTCACAGATTGTACCCCTACTGCGATGGACAGAGAACCAGCTTCACCCAGTCTAACCCCAACCCCAGCAGATAGTAACCCAGTTCCTGTTGACACAACACCATCTCCACCATAGAGCTCGCAAATAAGAGCAGTTAGTAAGGCAGCTCCAGTGCCCAAAGGGCCAGTACTACCACGGTGAACCCCAATTCCACCAGTTAGTATGCCTATTCCTGTGGAGGAAGCACAACCAGCTAGTCGTAGTTTAGCATCTATCGCATTTGATGTTGTTAAATCATATGTGCGTTTCTTCCCATCTTGGAAATATTATACTGAAGATGAAGGAAAATGCCAGTTGCAGGTGTTTGTCCAGGAGTTATGTGTAAGTAGTGTTATTCATGGCAATTACTTTGCTTTGTCCCATACATCCTACCTCCATGATGGTTATAATACAACAAATTTTCCCATTTTTCTCTATAGAGAAGGACCGATTTGGAAACTCGGGATGAGGTAACCTGTGCTAATACCTCTGCTATCTTCAAGAATGCTTGGTGGCAGTATCGGAATGACCTGAAGAAAACGTACTTCACCGGCAAAGAAACTCATCAAATTCCCTTACGTTCCCCTGAGACACATTTATTGGACGATGACTGGGAACGCCTTGTTCTGTACTGGTCCCGAACCAAGAATGTGGAAAGGTCTATGAGCTCATTTTCTATTTTAAGTACTATATTCTTGCGTCTTACCGTACTCTGTTCATGTAGAACAAGTGCCTAAACCTGAAGAACAACTATTCTAATTCAAGATTCCATTTCTATCATAGTTCCAAAGAGCGTGTAACGCCCTCGATGCGGCTATATCTCCCACGTGTCAAAGCACGACTTAGAGGCATAACCGCATTGAAAGCAATGTCGCAAGTGAGGTAATCTTCACACAACCCATGTAATACATAAGGGGAAAAGATACATAGTCGGCTTACAATCGCCACTTCACACAAATACATGAATAAAGCATTACAACATCCAAATACAATCAAGGTCCGACTACAGAACCAAAATAAAATAAGAACCCCAAATGCGACAAGGTCCCCGATCGACCCCAACTGGGCTCCACTACTGATCAACTAGAACGAAACAACACAAAGGACAAGATCTTCATTGAGCTCCTCCTTGAGCTTGGTTGCGTCATCTGCACGGACTCATCGGCACCTGCAAGCTGGTTTTGGGAGTATCTGTGAGCCACGGGGACTCAGTAATCTCGCACCCTTGCGATCAAGACTATTTAAGCTTAAGGGTAAGGTAAAGGTATGAGGTGGAGCTGCAGCAAGCGACTAGCATATATGGTGGCTAACATACGCAAATGAGAGCGAGAAGAGAAGGCAAAGCACGGTCGATAAAAGTATGATCAAGAAGTGATCCTATAGCAACCTACGTCAAGCATAACTCCAACAACCGTGTTCACTTCCCGGACTCCGCCGGAAAGAGACCATCACGGTTACACACGCGGTTGATGCATTTTAATTAAGTTAAGGTTCAAGTTATCTACAACCGGACATTAACAAATTCCCATCTGCCCATAACCGCGGGCACGGCTTTCGAAAGTTCAAATCCCTGCAGGGGTGTCCCAACTTAGCCCATGACAAGCTCTCACGGTCAACGAAGGAATAAACCTCCTCCCGAGACATTCCGATCAGACTCGGTATCCCGGTTCTTCAAGACATCCTCGATAATGGTAAAACAAGTCCAGCAAAGCCACCCGATGTGCCGACATCCTGATGGGAGCTGCACATATCTCGTTCTCAGGGCAACACCGGATAGGTCAAGCTACGAGTAAAACCAACCCTCAAGTTTCCCCAAGGTGGCCCCGCAGGCTGCCCATTTCGGACCAACACTTAGACAAGCACAGGCCCGGGGGGTTAAAATAAGATGACCCTCGGGATGCGCGACTCCCAAGGGAAAAAAGGCTAGGTGGCGAATGGTAAAACCAAGGTTGGGCCTTGCTGGAGGAGTTTTATTCAAAGTGAACTGTCAAGGGGTTCCCATTATAACCCAACCGCGTAAGGAACGCAAAATCCGGGAACATAACACCGATATGACGGAAACTAGGGCGGCAAGAGTGGAACAAAACACCAGGCATAAGGCCGAGCCTTCCACCCTTTACCAAGTATATAGATGCATTAATTAAATAAGAGATATTGTGATATCCAAACAAGTAAACATGTTCCAACAAGGAACGGTATCTCCATGTTCCAACAAGGAACAAACTTCAATCTTCACCTGCAACTAACAACGCTATAAGAGGGGCTGAGCAAGCGGTAACATAGCCAAACAACGGTTTGCTAGGACAAGGTGGGTTAGAGGCTTGGTTCAACAATATGGGTGGCATGATAAGCAAGTGGTAGGTATCGCAGCATAGGCATGGCAAAAGAGCGAGCAACTAAGCAAAGCAAAGATAGAAGTGATTTCGAGGGTATGGTCATCTTGCCTGAAATCCCGCAAGGAAGAAGAACGAGTCCATGAAGAAGACAAACGGACGTAGAGGAACGGTTCCTCACAAGCACGACATTACCGGAACCAACCCGAAGAAGCAAACACCGGAAAGAAGCACACAACATAGTAAACAACCACCACATAGACACGACATGATGCGCAAACAAGTATGATGCATGTCTGGTTTAAAGAGGGCATGGCATGGCAAAGTGCAACAACCAAAACTACAAATTAAGTGGAGCTCAATATGCAACGAGTTGCATATTGACGGAGCACCACATCAATTATTTAGTTCTCTCTCGTTTATGTACCCCAACAATATTAAATGTTCTTAACATGGCAAGGGTGAAGCAAAGTAAACTACCTATCCAGTCAAGTTTAAATGAGGCCGGAAGCAACGAACAACAATTCCGGTAATCCCCATATGCATATATTAGGGTTTGGTACTGTTCTGCCTTAATCATAATTTTAGAGTTATTAAACATGCAAAGTAAGTGAACCCAGTTAAACTAGGCATTTTTCTACCCCATTTACATATAAAGATTATTAAATTCCGAGTTACGGTTATTTAGTTATGAATTAAATCATTTTAGCATGGCATAGGAGTAAATTTAGTCAAACAACATCTTAGACATTTTAAACATGGATGAAAGTGACATATTATTAAACTAGATGAAAATCTAAGCAAGTTTCATATATAATTTATTTAGATCCGATGCATGGTTGTGAAGTTATTAAATGCATGAAGCTTGGGTTTTTTTGTAAAACTGCAGTCTCCGGATAAATACTAAAACGTTCAGAACTGGAAAAAAAACTACGCGGGCTGAAACTAGCCGGGCCAAAGTGCTTAGAGGGGCGGGCGCTCACATTGGGCCATGGGCCTTGCAGGAAGAGTGCAGCCCACGCGAGTGGCGAGGCCGCTCGGTCCAAAACGGAGGGAGTCGATGCGGGCACGACTCGCTCGTCTTCAGCGCAGAGGAAGCAGGGGCGCGGCGCCTGGGAGCAGAACTCCGACAAGTGGGGCAAACGAGCGGCAAGGCGAGGGACTGCGGCAGGCGATAGCGCATCTTGGCTGGCGGAGCTTGTCGCGGAGGGGCGACACGGCGGCTCGTGGTGGCCAACACGCAGGAGCGGGTCATGGCGCGTCGCTCATCTCCTGGACGAAGCAGAGGAGGAGGCGCGTATGGACGGCGCTAGCACGGGATCCGGGTCGGGAAAGGTCATGGCTGGAGGAGTCCGGCCGGACCTGGAGGAAGTCGTCGAAGTGCTTGGCTCCTGCGGACCCGGCGAGGCGGAGGGAGGCAGACACGGCAACGGCGGCGTCGAAGCCCTGTCCATGGCGACAGAGAGGGAGCGGAGAGATTAGAGACATAGAGGGAAAAAGAGACGGTCAGGGGAGTGGCTACACTGGCCTGGTTTGGTCGCCGGTGGCACTCGGCGGAAGGAAGGTCCGGTGGAGGAGAAGAAGACGGCAGGGGCAGAGCTCTCCGGTGGCTTGCGTGCTCGGGAATGGGAGGCCTCGGGCGCGAGCTCTTGCTCGATTCAACCGAGAGGAAGACAAGCAGGGACGAGGTGTGAGGGGACGAAGGCGGTTCATGATCGGCAGCAGAGGAGGCATAGGCGGACGAGACTGTGGCCTTGATCCATCCTGGATCGGGCGCCGACTGGCTGCGGGAGAGATCGAGCGTGGGGGGACTGCCAGCGGATCCATTGGTCAGGGGAGGATACGGGATGGATCCTGATGTGGATTCAGAGTGGTGGCGGCAAAGAAGGATGGATGGGACATCTCCCTAAAATTTAGGGTTTTGGTCTGATTTGTTAGGGGTTGCCCACTATATATAGTAGGTGGCTAAAAAGAGAGGGGATTAGAGCCTCTAGATTTTGATCGAACGGCTTCGGGTGGTCCAAACAAAGAACGGATGATGTTTAGGATAACTCGGGATTGTTTCGGACCCACTGGTCATGACCGTGCGGATTCGGGTTCGGGGAAGTTTCGAACATGGTTGCGAAGGGTTTTGATGCACTGTGCAAAGAGGGATTCCGACAAAAGGCCACGGAGGCAAGGGGGGGTTAGGATGGGTTTCGGAGCCTCTGATCACGACCGATGGATCCGATCGAGAGGGGGGGGATAGGTAGGCCTAGGTGGGATGATTGTGACTGTGTAGAAGGCCGAGGGCTGCGGGAGAGAAGAGAGAGAGAGAGACTCGGCAACAGTTTCCGGAGACTGAAAACGTCCGACATTAGACCGGCTACTATTGCCGCTATATTTATCCGTTGGGCTATCAAACGAACTCCGAACGGGATGAAACTTGGCGGGCGGTCTACTGACAACAAAACAACACCACACACCAACTTTCATCCCATTCCGAGAACATTTTCCGGCCACTAATAAAATAATATTACGGACAAGTCGCGGGCGCGTGCAAGTGTGGTTGGGCTCAGAACGGACAACGGAGAGAACGAGGAGGCCGAGACAGATGCAAGTTTTGAAAACATGATGATGCAATGCACATGATGACATGATAAGATGCAACACGCAAGAAAATGACAAGGCAACAACAACGAATAACTGGACGACACCTGGCACATCGGTCTCGGGGCGTTGCAGAGCGCTAGGCGTTAATTGTGCGTTTTGCCACCTCCTTGCGCTTTACTGACCATAGCGCATGCTTATGCGCAGTTATGCACAAATTAAGCATAGTTATGCACAATGTGTTTCACCAACGCCTAGAGCCTAGGCGCGCTTAAGCGCTCGCTTAGGCGCGCCTTTTTAACTATGATTACTATTGTGCATACTGCTTTGCTCTTGTATCACTATATTTACTCATAGAAACTTATTTTTAAATTGAAGGATCCAATCGAAACTCCAATGGCACAACAGGTATGTTTAAGGATGTTTCTTTAACAGGCTTGCTCTTATCAATAGATCTATTGATTTCAATTTCAATTGTGTATACAGTTGACTTCTCATATCATGCACATTACTAGCATCACAACAGAGCAAATAGTGTTGTTGTACATGTAGACCCATGGTACCCATCTGAAATCTTGTTGTGCCGTGTAGTTTCCCACACTTTGTATTATTTCACTGCTGCTCTGTCTTGAACTGATATGATTTGAACTGTGTCTCTATTTTGATTCGGCAAGACAATGCAGTGACCATAGGACATAGATATATGTTTGTTTGATGCTTTTATTATGTACTAGTACTTGGCAATAGAAGACTTCGTAGTTTAATCCTGTCCACCTTACTAATGAACTGGTTCACCGAAATGAGTTTCATATACTAGTACATGTTAAACCTATTATGTGTCTACTTGTTTCTTCTTTTAGAATGCTGATAGAATATTGGAGAAGAGTGCCTTATTAAGCAATGGTAAAGGAAGTAATGCAGATAAGGTTCAGGATAGTTACACATCCTTGTTGGTCTCCAACAAAGCTGATAAAACAACTAAGGAAGACTGTCTCGATGGCAGTGAAACAACCCCAAAGTCCTATCTTGGTTTAGTGTTCGAGTTACTGGCCACTACCGCTTGCACAAGCTATTCAAACTCACTATCTAAATCAGTTCGGTTTCTTGAGTCTCAACTACAAGCTGAAAGACATCAATCAGTTGTGATGCGACAAGAAGCGGAAGGACCGCAGAAGTCCCTGGAGCATTCAGATGCATACTTTCTGGTGCAACAACATGCGTTGGAGGATTTTAGCGCCAAACAGGACAAAGCTAATAAGCTTGCTAAGCTTATTGCCAGCATGGTGGATACCATGTTTCTTGAGCTCTTCTGAAGTTGTTTCAGTTATGCTCTTGTTTTGCTGCCGCGTTTATTTGCACTGGTGGCCAATTTTGATGGCCAGTGTATGTAATATGCTGCTTTGTTCCCTATATTTGCACTGGTGGCGAACTTTGATGCCCAGTGGATGTAATATGTGTAATAGCAGTAATAGGCTAGCATTAATTGCTTGCTTATTTATTTCCTTATTGTCTTGTTTAGTTGTTTTCTTGTAGTCACTCAGTTCTTTTTCTGTGTTTTTCTAGTGGCCACAATAACCTATTGTCGGATCACGGGTTTCGGCAAAACCCTCAAGGTTCGAACACTGGGGTGCGCGCGAAGATTTCCTCCCTACCGATCTACGCCCTAGCTCGCTAAGATCTCGCGGACGAACTTGACGAACTCGCAACACAAAGACACAAGATTTATACTGGTTTGGGCCACCGTTGTGAACACCTACTCAAGTGTGGTGGTGGTGGATTGCCTCTTGGGCTGATGATGAACAGTACAAGGGGATGAACTACCTCCTGAGGTTGAGGTGTTCTTGTTGTCGGTGTGTGGCTAGGGGTTTGCTCAAGATCAGATCAGTTGCCTCCTACTGTGGTGGCTAGTCCTATTTATAGAGGCCCTAGTCCTCTCCCCCAAATATTGAGCGGGAAGGGAGCCAACAACGATGGCCAATTTGAAAGGGGACAACTAGTACAGCTTATCCTGACAAAAGCGGTCTTCGCCCGCAAAAGGCTCTGGCGGTGACGCCGTTTTGGGCTCCATGGTGACCTCCTTCTTGCCGTCCTGCTGGTCTTGGTCTCGTTGCACAGATATGGAAACCTTTGCTTGATGACTTGGTACTCCGCGCTTGCACTTGCCTCCTTAGCACCGAAGAGGAAACAAGGACGCTGGGCACGCTGGTGCCCGCCTGGCGCCCTCATGATCCTGATCGTCATGGCTTACATCACGAGAGCCTCGCGAGGTTTGCCCTACCTTGATATCTCCGCTCCTCATGAGGCAGCCTGGTGAGGCCGCTCCTGAGGAGGTCCTACGTCGTCCACCTCGCGAGGCTTGGCCCCTCGCGAGGGTCTTGAATGTCTCGCTGATGAAGATGGGTCGTACAAGCCTGCTAGCAAAGCCACGCCATGGGCCGCAGGCAGGCAAGTCTGGGGACCCCCGTTCCCAGAACGCCGACAGTAGCCCCCGGGCCCAAGGTGTGCTCGGGCTTGGCTTCGCGGTGAAGCCAAAGGTCAAGCACGGAGCACCGCAGGCCCCAAAAGCCTGCGGCCTTGGTCAACGCGTGGTGGTTGATTGGACGTGGGCATCTCCGCTTCCCCATGCTGCCTCGGCAACTGCTCGACTTGACAAGTCCCTGCGACATGCAAGGAAAACCATCATTACCTGTGATCATGGGAGGTGCCGGTTGGCCTTCTTCCGCTATAAATGGGGAGGGGGGCAGAACCCCCGTCGCCCATCTCTTCCTTGTTCGCTTGCTTCTTTCCTCCTTGCTCCTTTGCCAGCAGCAATGGCGCCACCGAAGAGGTTCTCTGCCGCAGAGAAGGGCAAGGCCCCTTAGGAGGGGCCCGGTTCCTCGGCGCCCAAGCGTGGACGCGGCCGCCCTCGTAAGCACACCGCGGCCCCCGCTGCGGCCCCCCGATCCGGTGGTGGTACTGCTGCATGCGGGAGAGGTCGTTCCATCCGTGGGAGCCCTGTTGATGAAGGGAGGCGCGCCGTGGTGGCGTGGCCTCCCCGGCCGCTCTTCCATTCTGCAGAGGTGCTGCCGGAATTCGTTGTCTGGTCGGAGGATCCGGCCGGCAGCTGGCTCCAGCTTCCCCGCTTCTTTGACGACGAGCTATCGGCCTCCGGTCCAGGTGGGCTTTGGCTGCAGGCAGATGGCTGCTGCAGCCGGGCCTCTTGGTTTGCGGTCGAGGTCTCCTTCACGGGCAACATAGCTCTGGCCCGCGGTTGGCAGACGTTCGCCCACGCGTGCGGCCTGGGCAGGCGGTGCACCCTCCACTTCAAGTTTGACGGCGACGCGACCCTCTTCGTGAGGGTGTTCGGGGAAGATGGTCACCGCACCGGATGCTTCCCCGAGGTGAACGATGGGGAGGAGGTGCTCGGCCTTGGCGATGGTCGGGACAAGGAGGAGGGCAAACCTGCCGGCCATGCCTCATCCGGATATGGTGGCTCCTCCCTTGGCGACAGTTCTAGCAGTGGCGGCTACGACCAGCCGCCACGCCGCCGCGCCCGCTTCGAAGGTGGTAGCAGGGCGTCTCGTCGTCGCGCATCCGTGAAGCGCGAGGAGGGGTCCGACCAAGCCCGGGACGTCGTCAAGGGCCTGCCCCCGCGGACTGCTGTAGGGGCGAACGTCGCTTTTGTTTTGTTCCTCTTTTCCTTCCTGCACCAAAACGAAACCAGTATGGGCCCGGAGGGGCGTGTATCGAACCATGACTCCTTAACTATTATGCTATGTTTGTTGCTCTCGTGTTGTGTCATTTTTCTGTCAGAGATAACTTAGCTTGGCGTGTTTGGGGGCAACCTCCTCTTCACGAGGCACTTGTTTCCTCGTGCCCGTCTTGACTTAGAGGTCGCTCAGGAACTGCAAAAAATTCGTTAGGAAGCTCGCTAGGAGACTTATCGTTCGTCCAAGCCTTGATCCAGCACTTCATATCGCGGTACCCAAGGGGCATGGATTAGGAGAGATGCACCAAATTGTGGGCTCACGCGAGGGCGCCTCGCGAGAAAGCAGACGGCAAGAAAGTAGACGGAAGGCAGAGAGAAGGAGAAATGCTCGCGAGGGCACCTGCCTAGGTGTGCGAGAGAGAGAGAACACATGTCAACTAGAGCCGGAAATAGCGACAAAAGGTGACATAACCAAATCAACGAGGAACACCAAAAGCAAACTTCGATTAAGAGAAGGCGAGCCAACTACGGAAAGCAAATGAAAAGCCGCGTCCGGCACCTAATCTAGTCTCCAGTCTTCTCACCAGTGCGGATCTAAGTGCTGCTACTAGGCATGGAAGGGAGCCCCCGAGGCCCGAGGGCGGCACTCCTGAGACTCCGGGGCGTGTACATCCCCACTCATTATTACGTGAGAGTGTCACGGGCGGCAATTCTTCACAGGCATCGGGCCTTCTTCACACGCACTGTGCCTTTCTTCACGGGCACTGGGCCTTGCTTCACAGGCACTGGGCCTTGCTTTATGGGTAGAACTTCCGAAGGAGCTGGATGTTCCAGGCGTTCTGGATGGGTACCCCGTCCTGCGTCTCCAGGCGCGCGGCGCCAGGCCTGGAGACCTGGACAACTCTGAACAGGCCCTCCCACATAGGTGAGAGCTTGTGCAACCCTTCCGTGGAGAGGACCCGCCTCAGGATGATGTCACCCGTCTTGAGCGAACTGGAGCGGATGTTGCGGCAGTGATATCGCCGCAGCGCCTGCTGGTACCTTGCCGCCCTCAGTGCAGCTTTGAGACGACGTTCCCCTCCCCCAACACAAGGTCCATCCCCCGCGTGGCGTCCTACTGCGCTTCATCAAATGCCAGGACCCGTGCGGAGTGATGCTTGACCTCGTGAGGAAGGACCGCTTCGGCTCCGCAGATGAGGAAGAATGGGGTCTCACCCGTTGGCTTGGTGGCGGTGGTGCGGATGGACCACAACACGGACTAGAGCTCATCGTGCCAGCCCCTGCCACAGGCCTCGAGCTTCTTCTTGAAGGTCCTGGTCTTGAGGCCCCTCAAGACCTCTGCGTTGGTGCGTTCGGCCTGACCATTGCTCCTGGGGTGTGCCACCGAAGCGTAGAAAATCTGCGTTCCAAGGTTAGCGTTGTAGGTTTTGAAGAGGTTACTAGTGAACTGCGAGCCGTTATCTGTGATGATGCGGTTGGGAACCCCAAAACGGCTCACGAGGCCCTTGATGAACTTGACAGCGGAGCCAGCTGGGATGGTGCGGACGGCTTCCACTTCCGCCCACTTGGTGAACTTGTCAATGGCGATATATAGGTAGCGGTAGCCCCCAGGCGCTCGAGGGAACGGGCCCAAGATGTCCAGCCCCCAGACTGCGAATGGCCACGTGAGTGGGATGGTCTGGAGGCCCTGAGCCGGCTGATGAATCTACTTGGCGTGGAACTGGCAGGCTTCGCAGGACTTCACCAGCTCAGCTGCGTCGTTGAGCGCAGTGGGCCAGTAGAACCCACTACGGAATGCCTTGCCGACGAGGGTCCGCGATGACGAGTGGTGCCCGCAGTCCTCACCGTGTATATCAATTAGCAGCTCCTTCCCCTGGTCCCTGGAAATGCAGCGTAGAGTAACGTCATTGGCCGCTTCCTGTATAACTCACTGTCCTAGATGCAGTACGCCGTGGCTTGCCGGGCCACGCGCTCTGCGTCCTCATCCTTCTCTGGCAATGCCCCTTGCATCAGATATCCTTGAATTCCTTGATCCAGCATCCCTCCTGGGGCTCGAGCGCCAAGAGCAGGCGGGCTCCTGAGGTCGGGCCACAGGCCGGGGCTCCCATGACAGGTGGCTGCGGGAGCTCCTCCCGAGGCTGAGCTGTGCTTGAAAGTGGTGGTGCTGCCGATGGCTTGAAGAGCCGTTCCTCGAAGACGCCGGGCTCTTGTGGCTGCCGCTTGGATGCCCTCTTGGCGATGTCGTCAGCTTCCTTGTTGGTGCCCCGGGGCACATGCTGTAACTCCAGGCCCAAGAACCGCTTCTCCATCTTGCGCACCTCCGTGAGGTATGCCTCCATATGCTCGTCCCTCAGTTCGTATACTTTGTTGGAGAAGTTGGCGAGGAGCTGCGAGTCGCCCTTAACGGTAAGGCGCTTCACCCCCAGAGCTGCCGTGGCCTTCAGGCCAGCTATGAGGCCCTCGTATCCCGTGATGTTGTTGGAGACCTTCTCGCCCTGCTGAAAGCAGAGCTGCACGATGTAATAGAGCTTGTCCTGAGTGGGCGAGATGAGTACTGCTCCAGCCCCCGTGCCCTGATGCGCGAAGGTGCCATCAAAATACATGACCCAACCGTCTGGTGCCTCGCCCCCTGGTGAGGTGGACCGGTCTTCGCCTACTTCAAGTGTTGGGGCATCCGTCCATTCCGCCACAAAATCAGCGAGCGCAACTCCCTTGATGACCCTGGTAGTGCTGAACTCCAACTGGAATGCTTGCAGCTCGATGTTCCACTCAGCGACCCTTCTGGCAGAATTGGGGCTCCTGAGCACCCTCTCCAATGGGTAGGCTGAGACAACCTTGATGGGGTAGCCCTGGAAGTAGTGCCTCAGCTTGCACGAGGCCACCAAGAGCGCGAGCAGGAGCTTCTGGGGCATGGGATATCGCGCCCTCGCGTCCCGCAACACTATGTTGACAAAATACACCGGGTGTTCGACGAGGGCTGGCGCGCTGTTGAGGCTCGTGCCTTGCGAAGGTTGGGACGTCACCTGAGGTGGAGGGACTCCTGATGCCTGATTGCTTGCAGGAATCTCGGTGATGTTGTCCTGCCGAGCTTAGTCTTCTATTGATGCTGCTAAGGCTCTTGCGATGCCTTCCTGATCTTGCATTACTTCAGCTGTAGCTTGGTGCAACGCGCCCTTGGCTTGGTGCTCCTCCCAAACCGCCACCAGCGCTGCGCTGGCAGAGTACGGGGTAGCAGCAAGGTAGAGCACTAGGGGCTTGAGAGGTCATGGTGCCACCATCACCGGAGGGCTGGTCAGGTATCTCTTGAGATCTTGGAAAGCTCGGTCGGCCTCCTGGGTCCACTTCAATGGGCCCTTCTTTTTCATCAGCTTGAAGACAGGTAGGGCGCGCTCTCCTAGCTTGGAGATGAAGCGTCCCAACGCAGTTACCCGACCAGCCAGCTTTTGTATTTCCTTAAGGGTCTGCGGTGGGCTCATGTCCTCAATGGCCTTGATCTTCTCTGGGTTCGCCTCGATCCCTCTGTGGGACACGAGGAAGCCCAGCAGCTTGCCGGAAGGGACGCTAAACACACACTTTTCCTGGTTAAGCCGCAAGTTCACCTGGCGCAGGCTCGCGAAGGTCTCCTCCAGGTCTTGAATCAAGGTCCTGGCCTCCCAAGATTTTACCACAATGTCGTCGACGTAGGCCTCCGTGTTTCTCCCGAGCTGCCGCCCCAAGGCGATATGCATCAACCGCTAAAAGGTTGCGCCCGCGTTGCGTAGTCCGAAGGGCATGCAGGTGTAGCAGTACACCCCACACGGGGTCAGGAAGGCCGTCTTCTCCACATCTTCTACCGCAATCTTGATCTGGTGATACCTTGAGAACGCATCCAGGAAGCATAGTAGGTCGCACTCGGCGGTGGAGTCGATGATCTGATCGATGCGTGGGAGCGGGAACGGATCTTGGGGGCAGGCCTCGTTGAGGTTGGTGAAGTCGACGCACATTCGCTCCTTCCCGCCTTTCTTCGGCACTACGACGGGGTTCGCCAGCCATTCGGGATACCAAACCTCGCGAATGGCACCCGCCGCCTCCAGCTTGCGGGTCTCTTGGACGATGAAGGCCCGCTCCTCAGTGGACTACCGTCTCGCCCGCTGCTTCACAGGGCGTACGCTGGGGCATACCCTTAAATGAGTCTAAATCACCTCTCTCGGGACCCCCACCAGCTGATTGGGCTCCCACGCGAATGTATCCTTGTTCGCGTGCAAGAATTTCACCAACGCTTCCTCTTGGCTTGGGTCGAGACTGGCACCTATGGTAAAGGTGGCTCCTGAGGGCCCGTCCTCGTCGACCGGCACCTACTTGGTTTCCGCCTTGTCTTGTGTGAACAACTACTTCTCTTGGTCGGTGCGGCTCCCTTGGGCTCGGAGGTGCCTGCGTCGGCAGGCTGCTGTGCCGCAGCGGACTTAAGGGCGAGCTTGAGTGTCGCCAGGGCCTCCTTGGCGCCCCCTTGACAGTGAGGACGCCTTTGCTTCCGGGCATCTTCATGAGGTTGTAGGCCGGATGGGTCGCCACCATGAACTGGGCCAGAGCTTGGTACCCGAGAATGGCGTTGTACGGGAGGCTGATGCGGGCGATGTCGAAGTCGACCAACTCGGTGCGGTAGTTGTCGTGCGTGCCGAAGGTGACGGGGAGGCGGATCTGCCCTAGGGAGCGGGCAGTGCCACCACCAACTCCTGAGAAAGGCTTGCTGAGGCTGAGCCGCTCGAGTGGCACATGAAGAAGGCTGAAGGCCTCCAAGGAGAGCAAGTTGAGGCCGGTGCCGCTATCGATGAGGGTCTTGGTAACAACCATGTTGCAGATGGTGGGCGTGCAGAGCATTGGAAGCATGCCTGAGCCGGCGGTGGAGTCGGGGTGGTCTTCTGAATGGAAGGTGAGGTCGGCCTCTGGCGCAGCCCAACCCGGCGGAGCCCCCGAGCACTTGGAAGCGGCACCAATCTGGCGGAGGAATGGCTTGACGTGGCGATCTGAAGGCGGTGCTTGAGAGCCGCCCAGCAGGGCCGCGATCGCGTGGTGTGCCGGTACCATGTAGCGCGCAGTGAAGAGGTCACAGAGTTCCTCCCAGGATGCCACCGTGGATCCAGGGAGGGTTGAGCAGCCAGGTGCGTGGCTCGCCGGCGAGGGCCATGGGGAGCCAGTTGGCCATGACCTTGTCATCACCCCAGCCTCGAGGACGGCCTCCTCGTATGCCAGTAGGAAAGCCAATGGGTCCGCTGCGCCATCATAGCGCGGCGGCATCTCCGGCCTAAACTTGGGTGGCCATCGCACCTGCCGCAGGGCGGGGCCAGGGCTCGGAGCCCCTGGCCCCATCGTCAGCGCTGACCATTGGTGTCGGTAGCGGGGCGCTTGCCATGAGGGCCAAGTACGGTGGCTGCGGAGCGTAGGTTGGCGGAGAGGAGCTACGGTGCACCCCTACCTGGCGCACCAAATGTCAGATCACGGGTTCTGGCAAAACCCTCAAGGTTCGAACACTTGGGTGCGCGCGAAGATTTCCTCCCTACCGATCGATGCCCTAGCTCGCTAAGATCTCGTGGACGAACTCGACGAACTCGCAACACAAAGACACAAGATTTATACTGGTTTGGGCCACCGTTGTGGTGTAATACCCTACTCCAGTGTGGTGGTGGTGGATTGCCTCTTGGGCTGATGATGAATAGTACAAGGGGATGAACTACCTCCTGAGGTTGAGGTGTTCTTGTTCTCAGTGTGTGGCTAGGGGTTTGCTCAAGATCAGATCAGTTGCCTCCTACTGTGGTGGCTAGTCCTATTTATAGAGGCCCTGGTCCTCTCCCACAAATATTGAGCGGGAAGGGAGCCAACAACGGCGGCCAATTTGAAAGGGGACAACTAGTACAGCTTATCCTGACAAAAGCGTTCTTCGCTTGCAAAAGGCTCTGGTGGTGACGCCATCTTGGGCTCCATGGTGACCTCCGTCTTGCCGTCCTGCTGGTCTTGGTCTCATTGCACAGATATGGAAACCTTTGCTTGATGCCTTGGTACTCCGCGCCTGCGCTTGCCTCCTTAGCACCGAAGAGGAAACAAGGACGCTGCGCGCGCTGGCGCCCGCCTGATCCTGATCGTCATGGCTTACGTCACGAGAGCCTCACGAGGTTTGCCCTGCCTTGATATCTCCACTCCTCGTGAGGCAGCCTGGTGAGGCCGCTCCTGAGGAGGTCCTGCGTTGTCCGCCTCGTGAGGCTTGGCCCCTCGCGAGGGTCTTGAATGTCTCGCTGAAGATGGGCCGTACAGGCTTGCTAGCAAAGCCACGCCATGGGCCGCAGGCAGGCAAGTTTGCGGACCCCCGTTCCCAGAACAACGACACATATCTTTGAAAACTAGG
The DNA here is from genome assembly GCF_018294505.1 of Triticum aestivum. Taxonomy (NCBI): domain Eukaryota; kingdom Viridiplantae; phylum Streptophyta; class Magnoliopsida; order Poales; family Poaceae; genus Triticum; species Triticum aestivum. Next base: position 537,321,221 of record NC_057803.1, read on the forward strand.
CCAAAATAATCATGGCAACACATGGACTGTTGTAACCATGGGCCTCCTGTGGGCCGTATGATCCATGGGCCTTCTACGGGCCGTAGGATCCATTGGCCTTCTATACGGGCCGTACGATCCATGGGCCTTCTACGGGTCGTACGATTCATGGGCCTTTTACGGGCCGTAGGATCCATGGGCCTTCTACGGGGCGTATCATCATTTCGCCGATCATGGGCACTACTATTCGTGGACAATAATGGGCCGTTAATAGGACGTATTTGATAACTCTATAAAAACAGCCCAACTGATTTTTTTACATGAAAACGGCCCAACGTATTAACGGGCCACAAACGGGCCGACTGTAACCACAGGCTGAATTTGTCCCACAAGCAGAAAATGACAGTAACGGGCCGTAAGTAAATGAATGTGGAAATGAGCCCAAGAATAAATGGGCCCCGAGAAGGCCGAAAGATAACATGGGCTGGAAACAGCCCAACGGAATAATGGGCTGTTAATGGGTATAAAGTGATACACTGTTCATTATGGCCCAGTTTCACCATGTGCCGTTAATGGGTATAAAGTGATACAATGTTCATTACGAGCCAGTTTTACCATGGCTCGTTAATGGGCCGAGAGTAATAAGGGCCTCATATGGGTCGAAAGACGTCATGGGCCATACATGGGCCAAAAGTTAAAACGGGCTAGAATTATATTGGACGACCCAGATGACGCTACTGGGCCTAATTCAGATAGGCCGTAAATGGGCCCTGGGTTAGCAGTCTGTAAATGGGCTATATGCGAACAGGCCGTTAATAGGCTTGCCGTGGGCCGGCTCGCCACCTTTTGACCAAGTCAAACAGGCTGGCCTTTTCACAGGAATGGGCCTCTATTGGGCCGTGCCACGTGTCGACGTATCATAGGCGCTTTGGGTCCAATGAGTGGATGACATCTGTCCCAACGGTGAGCCGACACGTGTTTCCTCCAGCCAATGATGATTTTACACGTGGAAAATCCCCATTGGTCGGGGCTGTTAACGGGTTATCGGATCCAAAGTTGGACCCGATAGCTTAACGGCGTCCCATTACGGTGGGTGCCACGTGTCGGTCACCCTTGATGAAAGCACTTCTGTGACGTGCGATTTATCATGGAAGTGGACGCTTCCGTGATGATAATTTTGGTAATGTCATGGAACACTTCTAGGATAGCACAGGTATGACTATCTTGATTCTGTCATAAATTTGCCATGGATGTACATGCATGACAGAAAACGTGACCTACTGTGACAAACACATATCATCACGGAAGTGTATTTTTTTTGTAGTGAAACGTCATGCATTATCACATTATGGTATAACATGTGCAAAACCACAACACGCGTATCACCGCTATATTGATGCATGCATATGTTTAAAACACTATGATCTCCTATTCAAATATATGAATCCACTTTTATATCAAATTATGATCTTTGTTAGTCTCTTACACCCAGACAATCCTCTAACCTTTGTAGCTACCACTAACTTTCTCTCGTGCATGCACACACCCTCCTCGCCCTCCCCCTCCCTCAGCATTTTATCCATCATGCACATTCATTTTTTTCTTTAGGTCGTTCTCCCACAGTCTCCACATCCTTTCCGACACACACCGATTGATAAACCTCTCCAATGATGTCTGCCTACAACATACACACGCACCTTCAATCTCCTCCTTTATGTGTCCTTGCCTCGTGTCTCTCATACGGTCCCACACACATGTAAACTCTCACCCCTCTTTTCATCGATCTCACAACCGCACACTCCTCCCCCTATATAGCTAGTAGCTGGGCCTCTTGCACCACCTCCTAGCTCCATTCTCTCTGTCTATCCGTCTCGCCGGGCCTTATTTGCCTCTAACAAATGGACGTACACCGACCGATCTCCCGCTATACATATATCTAGCTAGGTCCTTATAAATCATTTTCCCCATGCGTCGATCGATCTACCTCATTAGTTATGTCTCTCCGTTCCTCCGGCAAACAACAATTGATCTACCGATCTAGTTAGGTTTGCTTACCAAACACATGGTTCCCCTACATCATCCATGGATGCGTCCCGACAGATCTATCACGCACAGGCACACACAGGAACACATCCCTCCTCGCGCCTGCCTCCCGGCATCGCTCCTTTCCTTCGACGCCGGCGCCGCCCGCCACCGCATCGAGCCGAGCTCACCGCCGTAGGGCTCGCCGGCGCCGCCCGCGCCCCGCGGCGACCACCGGAAGCCTGCGCGCCCGCACGGCCGTGGGGGAGCACACCGCCGCCGCCTCTCCCTACCTCGGTGGCGCACCTCCTCGGCCCTCCCTCATTCACTCCAGCGACCTTCCTCCTCCGGTGAGCTACAGTGGAGTCCGGTCAACCTCGGTCCGCGTGCCACCGGATCTAGATCTGAGATTTGTCTCCGGTTGACTTTTGCCCGAAACCCTAATCATTTTGCATATTTCATCGTGCTATAACTCCGCATCCGTAGCTCCGTTTTGGGCATATAGCATATCAAAATGTTCATCTCAGAGAGTACATCATTTCATTCCATTGAATCATTTTCATTTGAGTTCATCTTGATGCCCGAAATGCTGTTAGAAGAGGGCTACTTGAGATATTTGTCAGATCTGCTACTCCATCTAGATATTTGTCATTTTGCCATGATTATTGTGTGCATGATATGCCCATGAGCTCTACATATGTTTTGTTAAGGGTTTTGCCATCTTTCCAGAGGTGCAACCCGTGTATTTTTATGATGTGTGTGGTGACTAGCACAAGCTTGCAAAGTGAGGCACTAGGTAATTCTGATTTCAGGGACTTAGCATTTCCACTAAGTCCTTGAGTTGTTTATCTCATGTTGCCATATGTTCATGCTGTTTCCTAGTGAGCCGTGCCTCTTTTGAGGATGATCAGTAAGGATGTTTTGTTAATCTTGTAGTGCTCTATCCATCCATGTCTTTGTTTGCAATTATGGAGGACCCTAGCTTGAGTCAATCGAGATCTACTTTTGCTACTTCGTGAATCTGGGCAGATTGTCTACTTGTTCGCAATTTTGCCGATGATGTTGTAGTTGATCCGTAAATGCTATGCTATTGTTCTTGCCATGTCTAGCTTGCATTTTGTGTATTCTTGATGGGTGTATGCTTAGATTGTCATTACTTGCTCCGTAGTGAGTGCATCGAACTTGTAAACATGCCTACTTGATATATATTTCAGCATGTCTCAGTTTTCACTGTCTGAAAACTGATTTTGTTTTAGCTATGTTCGTGTGCCCGTTAGTATATGTTGTGAACCCTTTTGGCCCCAGGTCACTTTGGGTCTTTTGTTAAACTTGTGGAGTAGCTCCATGCCATGTTCTTACTTGTCTTAATCAGGTCATGCATCATGTTGTTTTGCTGCTCCGAAGAAGGCTTCGTGATCTGAAATTTCAGACAAGTGTTAATTTCACTAAGTCTGGAATCTGTTTTGCATTTGTGTTTTGCCATGCTTGTCTGAACCTCTTAATGGATGAATTGGCCGTGGCTTAGTGCTAGTCTTTTGTTAAGCATCTTGTGTGCATCCTTGCCATGCATTTTTTTGTCATGTTTGGGTGCTGTAGCATGTTCATTTCGTTGCATTTAGATGCCTACTTTTTGTAAATCGCAGACCGGTGTCATTTTTGAAATGCTTGCCATTTCCAAACCGTAACTCCGATTCTGGCGTTCTTTATATTGTTTTCAAGCGATTTAATCTCGTCTTTCCGGTGGCACCCTTGGAATTCCAAGTTGAGGCCAGGTTCATGCATTTCCTGTCATATCTTGCATTTTGCATCCCGCATCGCATCCCGCATAGCTTATCATCATTGCATCGTATCGCTTGATCCTTGCACATGGTTAATTGTATCCTTGTTGCTTGTTTGTCTTGTTTGGGTAGAGCCGGGAGACGAGTTCGCTATCGAGGAGCCCATTGAGTTTGCTTGTGAGGATCCAGTCAACTCTGACAACTGTGCAGGCAAGATGATCATACCCTCGAAATCACTACTATCTTTGCTATGCTAGTTGCTCGCTCTTTGCCTATGCCAATGCTACGATGCCTACCTTTTGCTTGTCAGCCTCCCAAATTGCCATGACAAACCTCTAACCCACCATTGTCCTAGCAAACCGTTGATTGGCTATGTTACCGCTTGCTCAGCCCCTCTTATAGCGTTGCTAGTTGCAGGTGAAGATTGGAGCCGTTCCTTGTTGGGACATTTATTTACTTGTTGGGATATCATTATATTGCTATGTTATCTTAATGCATCTATATACTTGGTAAAGGGTGGAAGGCTCGGCCTCTCGCCTAGTGTTTTGTTCCACTCTTGCCGCCCTAGTTTCCGTCACATCGGTGTTATGTTCCCAGATTTTGCGTTCCTTACGCGGTTGGGTTATAATGGGAACCCCTTGATATTTCGCCTTGATTAAAGCTTTTCCAGCAATGCCCAACCTTGGTTTTACCATTTGCCACCTAGTCCTTTTCTTTCCCTTGGGTTCTGCAGACTCAAGGGTCATCTTATTTTAACCCCCTCGGGCCAGTGCTCCTCTAAGTGTTGGTCCACCTGTCAGCTACCGGTGGCCACCAGGGGCAACTCTAGGCTGGCCTACCCGTACCTAAGACAATCTGAGTGTGCCCTGAGAAAGAGATATGTGCAGCTCCTATAGGGATTTGTCGGCACATTCGGGCGGTGTTGCTGCTTTGTTTTAACCTGTCGAAGTGTCTTGAAGAACCGAGATACCGAGTCTGATCGGAACGTCTTGGGAGGAGGTCTATTCCTTCGTTGACCGTGAGAGCTTGTCATGGGCTAAGTTGGGACTCCCCTGCAGGGATTGAAACTTCGAAAGCCGTGCCCGCGGTTATGGGCAGATGGGAATTTGTTAATGTCCGGTTGTAGATAACTTGAACCTTAATTAATTAAAACGAATCAACTGAGTGTGTTACCGTGATGGCCTCTTCTCGGCGGAGTCCGGGAAGTGGACACGGTGTTGGAGTAATGTTTGCGCAGGTTGTTCTCTAGTTTCTCGCTCGCGCTTTGCCTCCTCTTCTCGCTCTCTTTTGCGAATAAGTTAGCCACCATACTTGCTAGTCGCTTGCTGCAGCTCCACCATATTTACCTTGCCATTACCTATAAGCTTAAATAGTCTTGATCGCGAGGGTGCGAGATTGCTGAGTCCCTGTGGCTCACAGATTACTATTACACCAGATGCAGGGCCTGATGATTCCGCTCCAAATGACGCGCTCGAGCTCAAGTGGGAGTTCGACGAGGACTCTCAACGATACTATGTTTCCTTTCCCGATGATGAGTAGTGGTGCCCTGTTGGGGGTGATTGGGACCGTGTCGCATGTTGGGTTATCTTTTATTTTGGCACCGTAGTCGGGCCATGAGTGTTTGGATGATGTAATGTTATTTATGTACTTGATTGGCGTGGCGAGTGTAAGCCAACTATGTTATCTCCCCTTTTATTATCTACATTACATGGGATGTTGTGAAGATTGCCTAACTTGTGACATATGCCTTCAATGCGATTATGCCTCTAAGTCGTGCCTCGACACGTGGGAGATATAGTCGCATCGAGGGTGTTACAAGTTGGTAATCAGAGCCTTCCCCGACCTTAGGAGCCCCATTGCTTGATCGTTTTTAGCGGCCGAGTTGTGTCTAGAAAAATGTTTTGAGTCATTTAGGAATTATATATCGGAGAGTTTAGGAATTCTTTTTTACTTCCTAGTCTCCTCATCGCTCTGGTAAGGCATCCTGACGTAGAGTTTTGACTCTTCTCTTCTCAAATTTCACTAAAAAAAATTTAGGATCACGCGGGTATCTTGGAATCGTTCCGATGGTTTTATGATGAGAACATTGTCTTGGTGCCTCCTGTCAGGGGTATTGTGGAAGTGTCCCGGGGAGTTGAGCTCTGAGGTGTTGTCGTCATAATTTTATCGTTGCAGTTCTGGAATACCCGAGTTTAGTACGCCGACATCGAAAATATCTTTTATGCAGTTTGTTGGTGAGATAACCTCGACGCCACCCAGTACTGGAGCGGGAGTTCGGGAGTATCGCCATAACTTGTATAACAGATGCTTTTCGAAGGTTGAGGTAGATGGTTTCTGAAGTTTTTCTCGGCTATGTGTTGAAGGATGGATACAGCTGGATGTAGGATTTGCTAGATTTGGGTGAGATATCATGCTTCCCCTGTATCCCCAACACCTGATTGCATAACCGAAAAGGTTTGGGAGTTTCATAGGTGGGAATTCTCGTAGCTCTAGTTCTTCTTCCACGGATATTGGTTTGAGATTGGGATTTCTTACGGATTATTCATTCTTGATCCATACCTTGTTGATTTATTACTCTACCTGAATTCTGAGTGGCTTCTCAATTTATGGATATGTGACCATTTCAAGAGGAATGCATTCGTTCATTTTGTTCGGATGTGAAGACTTTATGTTGCAATTTTCATTCCGTTGGATTCAGCTTCAATATTTGTCTATCAATGTGCTAATGGATGTCAACCTCTTCAGGATGGCTCCTCCAACGCGCACGACTCCAAATCCTGATCCGCCACCACCTCCACCTCCTCCAGAGGCATGGCAAGCTGTGATGGCCACAACCAATGCAAACACACAGTTGATCTTGCAAATTCTCCAAGAGCGCAATCAAGGCAACCAAGGGAACCAAGGCAACTATTAGAATCACTCTGCTACACTCAACCAGTTCCTTGCTAACGGGCCAAAGACTTTCAGCAATTGTGTTGAGGCAACCGATGCTGACGATTGGCTTGTGGATCTGTGCAAGCATTTCGAGTGCAGTAACGTCAGGCCTGAGGACTTTGTCAAGTTCGCTTCCTTCCAACACAAAGATCAAGCTGCAGAATGGTTCCATCAGTACAAGGATTCCAGAGGTGGACGTGTTATTACCTGGGATGAATTCCGTCAAGATTTCAGAGCTCACCATGTCCCTCAGAGCGTGGTTGAAAGCAAGCGTGAGGAATTCCGCAACCTGAAGCAAGGCTCTTTGTCTGTCTATGACTACAACAAGTTGTTCCAGAAGCTCGCCCATTTTTCCAAGCAGGAAGTCCCTGATGAGAAGAGCATGATATACCAGTTCAGGGGTGGTCTTAGAGAAGAAATTCAGCTAGCTCTTGTCCTCTTTGAGCCCTTGAGGTACGATGAGTTCTACAACATGGCATTGAAGCAAGAGGCCGCTCAATTGAGGTGTGATGCTTCCAAGAAGCGAGTCAGGGATGCTACTCCTTCTTCCTCTACTCAAGTGGCCAAGCAACAGAAGTATTGGCTTCCTCCTCCTCCGTTCCGTCAGCCATATCAGCAGAAGAGCAAAGGTGGCAGTGGATCTTCCCACCCACCCAACCCTGGCTTTCAGAACAAGACTTCGTCTCAAGCTCCAAGATCGAGTGCTCCGTATCACCGTCTGCTTTCAGAGGTCACGTGCAACAAGTGCCAACATAAGGGTCACTATGCCAACAAGTGTTTCAACCAGAGGCGTCTTCCTCCTCCTCCTCCTGTCAGATCGGCAAGTACAGTTGTGGTAAAGCATAACCCCAAGTACGCCAAGGTTAATATGGTGAATGCAGCTCAGGCAGAGGATTCATCAGATGTCATCATGGGTAACCTTCCTGTTAACGATATTCCCGCAAGAGTTCTTTTTGACACTAGTGCATCGCATTGTTTCATCTCGAGACCTTTTGCATCTAAGCATGATTTTGTTACTCAAGTGTTGCCGAAACCGTTGGCTATTGTCTCTCCGGCCCGTCAAATGACATCTCGAGTATGCGTTCCGGATGTCACAATCACTTTGGGTGACTATAAGTTCTTGTCCTCTCCAAATGTTCTGGGTGACTCGGATATTGATCTTATTCTCGGAATGGATTGGCTTTCTAAGCACAAGGCTCAGCTTGATTGTGCAGCCAGGCAGATTCAATTGACTCATTCGTCTGAGGATGTAATTGTGTTTGCCGCTCGTGATGATACTATTCGTCTGTTTTCTCTCAATGAGAAGGGTGAACTCGATGCTATCTCGCAGATTCCAGTCATTTGCGAATATCAAGACGTCTTTCCAGAAGAGCTTCCAGGAATGCCTCCGCACCGGCCAGTTGAATTCGTTATTGATCTTGAGCCTGGCACGGAACCAGTGTGCAAGCGTCCTTACAAGCTCGGACCTGAAGAGTTGAAGGAGTTGAAGAAGCAACTCGATATTCAAGAGAGAATGGGTCTCATCCGGCCTAGTTCTTCTCCGTGGGGTTGTGATGTTCTTTTTGTGAAGAAGAAGGATGGAACGGACCGACTCTGTGTTGATTACCGTCCATTGAACAAGAAGACCATAAAGAACAAATACCCACTTCCCAACATCAACGAGCTGTTCGAACAACTCAAAGGTGCCCAAGTATTCTCCAAGCTTGATCTCCGTATGGGTTATCATCAGATTCGAATCCGTGAGCAAGATATTCCCAAGACGGCTTTCAGGAGAAGCTACGGTTCATATGAATACACTGTCATGTCTTTTGGCCTCGTCAACGCTCCTCCGACGTTCTCTCGCATGATGAACTTCATCTTCAATGCCTACACCAATGACTTCGTTTTGGTCTATCTCGACGACATTCTGGTTTTCTCGAAGAACAAGGAAGATCATGCCAAGCACTTGCGTTTGGTTCTCGATAAGTTGAGGGAACACAAGTTCTAAGCCAAGTTCTCCGAGTGCGAATTTTGGCTCGATGAGGTTCTTTATCTTGGTCATATCATCTCTGCCAAGGGCATCGCAGTGAATCCTGAGAAGGTGTCTGCAATTGTGAATTGGGAACCTCCTCAGAACGTGAAGCAACTCCGTAGCTTCCTCGGTCTCGCAAGCTATTGCTGAAGATTCGTTGAAAACTTTTCTAAGATCGCAAAGCCTCTCTCAAACCTTCTCCAGAAGCACGTCAAGTACGTTTGCTCTCCGGAGTGTGACATTGCTTTCAACACTTTGAAAGAGAAATTGATCACTGCTCCAGTTCTGACTCCGCCTGATGAATCCAAGCCGTACGAGGTCTTTTGTGATGCCTCTCTCCAAGGTCTTGGCGCAGTGTTGATGCAAGAGAAGAAAGTTGTTGCTTATACCTCTCGCCAGTTGAAGCCCAATGAGAAGAACTACCCCACTCATGATCTCGAGTTGGTGGCAGTTGTGCATGCTCTTTTGACTTGGAGACATCTCTTATTGGGAAGAAAAGTGGACATCTTCACTGACCACAAGAGTCTCAAGTACATCTTCACTCAGCCTAATCTTAACCTCAGGCAAACTCGATGGGTCGAAATGATTCAAGAGTATAATCCGAGTATCGAGTATACTCCAGGCAAGGCCAATGTGATTGCTGACGCATTGAGCAGGAAGGCTTATTGCAACAGTCTGATTCTCAAGCCTTATCAACCCGAGCTTTGTGAAGCTTTCCGCAAACTTAATCTGCAAGTTGTTCCTCAAGGTTTCCTCGCCAACCTTCAAGTCTCTCCTACCTTGGAAGACCAGATTCGCCAAGCCCAGCTTCTTGATGCTATGGTGAAAAAGGTGAAGATTGGGATTGCCAAGAGTCAACCCAAGTACAAGTGCTACCGCCTTGATGACAAGGATACTCTCTTCTTCGAGGATCGTATTGTTGTACCCAAAGGTGACCTCCGTAAAGTGATCATGAACGAGGCTCACAATTCTCTCCTCTCCATCCACCCTGGGAGTATGAAGATGTATCAGGACCTCAAGCAGGCTTATTGGTGGACTCGAATGAAGCGAGAGATTGCTCAATTCGTGAATGAATGTGATGTCTGCAGAAGAGTGAAGGCAGAACACCAAAGGCCAGCGGGTCTCCTCCAACCTCTTGCCATTCCAGAATGGAAGTTTGACCACATTGAGATGGACTTCGTGACTGGGTTTCCAAAGTCCAAGCGTGGCAATGATGCTATATTCGTTGTCATCGACAAACTCACCAAAGTGGCTCACTTTCTGCCTATCAAAGAGTCAATCACTGCAGCTCAATTGGTGGAACTCTATACCTCTCGAATTGTCTCTCTGCACGGTATTCCACAAGTGATCTCTTCAGACCATGGCAGCATCTTTACCTCCAAGTTTTGGGATTCTTTTCAGAAGGCCATGGGCACCAACATCCGCTTCAGCACAGCTTTCCATCCTCAAACTAGCGGTCAAGTCGAGCGTGTCAACCAGATTCTTGAAGATATGCTCAGGGCTTGTGTGATCTCCTTCGGCATGAAGTGGGAGGATTGTCTTCCTTATGCTGAATTCTCCTACAACAACAGTTTTCAAGCAAGTTCGGGCAAGGCCCCATTTGAAATTCTGTATGGCAGGAAGTGCCGTACCCCTCTCAACTGGTCTGAAACCAGTGAACGTCAGCTTTTGGGTAATGACTTAATCAAAGAGGCTGAGGAAATGTGCAAAGTCATTCGAGATAACCTCAAAGCAGCCCAATCCCGCCAGAAGAGCTACTATGACAATAAGCACCGTGATTTGGCTTTCGAGATCGGAGATCATGTTTACCTCCGCGTCTCTCCTATGAAAGGTACTCGTCGCTTCGGTATCAAAGGGAAGCTTGCCCCCAGATACGTGGGACCTTTCAAGATTGTCAGCAAGAGAGGCGATCTCGCCTATCAACTCGAGCTTCCTTCAAACTTTGCAAATGTTCATGATGTGTTCCATGTCTCTCAGCTTCGAAAGTTCTTCAAGACTCCTGACCGCACCATCAACTTCGAGGACATTGAGCTCCAAGAAGATCTTTCCTATCGTGAGCACCCCGTTGCTATTCTGGAAGAGACTGAACGCAAGACTCGCAACAAGTCAATCAAATTCCTCAAAGTCAAGTGGTCACACCATTCCGACCGTGAAGCTACCTAGGAACGCGAGGATCACCTCCGTTCTGAGTACACGGCGTTCTTTTAGTCCTAGATATCGGGACGAGATCCTTTCGTAGTGGTGGAGTGTTGTAACACCCCAGATATGACTTTCCCAATTTGTACTCCAACTCTTGCCGTTTCCGGTGTTAAGTTATTTTATTTTCTTGGGTTCGGGTTTTTGTCTCCGTGTGTTGTTGTTGTTGTCATGCATCTCTTATCATGTCATCATGTGCATTGCATTTGCATACATGTTCATCTCATGGATTCGAGCTTTTTCCCCGTTGTCCGTTTTGCATTCCGGCGCTTCGTTCTCCTCCAGTGGTCATTTCTACCTTTCTTTTGTGTGTGGGGATTAAACATTTCCGGATTGGACCGAGACTTGCCAAGAGGCCTTGGTTTACTACTGGTAGACCGCCTATCAAGTTTCGTATCATTTGGACTTCGTTTGACGCTCCAACGGTTAACCGAGGGGCTGAAAAGGCCTCGTGTGTGTTGCAGCCCAACACCCCTCCAAGTTGGCCCAAAACCCTCTCCATCATCTAGAGCGTTCGATCACGATCGCGTGGCCGAAAACCGCACCTCATTTGGACTCTCCTAGCTCCCTCTACCTATAAAACTAGCCCCTCCTCCGAAATTTCGGGTCTCTCCTTCCTCAAAACCCTAGAAATCCGCTCTCCGCGCGCCGGACGCTTCGCCGCCACCACTCCCGTGCCGCCAAGTGTCGCGCCGCCGCCGTTCCACCGTGCGCCGCCGCGGGCCCGCGCGGCCCAGATCCGGCCCGCGCGGCCCGAACCGCCCGCCGCCTCCTCGCGCCTGCCTCCTCCCGGCGTCGCTCCTTTCCTTTGACGCCGGCGCCGCCCGCCACCGCATCGAGCCGAGCTCGCCGCCGCAGGGCTCGTCGGTGCCGCCCGCGCCCCGAGGCGACCACCGGAACCCTGCGCGCCCGCGCGGCCGTGGGGGAGCACGCCGCCGCCGCCTCTCCCTACCTCGCCGGCGCACCTCCTCGCCCCCCCTCGTTCACTCCGGCGACCTTCCTCCTCCGGCGAGCTACAGTGGAGTCCGGTCAACCTCGGTCCGCGTGCCACCGGATCTAGATCTGAGATTTGTCTCGGGTTGACTTTTGCCCGAAACCCTAATCATTTTGCATATTTCATCGTGCTATAACTCTGCATCCGTAGCTTCGTTTTGGGCATATAGCATATCAAAATGTTCATCTCAGAGAGTACATCATTTCATTCCATTGCATCATTTTCATTTGAGTTCATCTTGATGCCCGAAATGCTGTTAGAAGAGGGCTACTTGAGATATTTGTCAGATCTGCTACTCCATCTAGATATTTGTCATTTTTGCCATGATTATTGTGTGCATCATATGCCCATGAGATCTACATATGTTTTGTTAAGGGTTTTGCCATCTTTCAGAGGTGCAACCCATGTATTTTTATGATGTGTGTGGTGACTAGCGCAAGCTTGCAAAGTGAGGCACTGGATAATTCTGATTTCACGGACTTAGCATTTCCACTAAGTCCTTGAGCTGTTTATCTCATGTTGCCATATGTTCATGCTGTTTCCTAGTGATCCGTGCCTCTTTTGAGGATGATCAGTAAGGAGGTTTTGTTAATCTTTATTTCTCTATCCATCCATGTCTTTGTTTGCAATTATGTGGGACCCTAGCTTGAGTCGATCGAGCTCTACTTTTGCTACTTCGTGAATCTGGGCAGATTGTCTACTTGTTAGCGATTTTGCCGATGATGTTGTAGTTGATCCGTGCATGCTATGCTATTGTTCTTGCCATGTCTATCTTGCATTTTGTGTATTCTCGATGGGTGTATGCTTAGATTGTCATTACTTGCTCCGTAGTGAGTGCATCGAGCTCGTAAACATGCCTACTTGATATCTGTTTTCAGCATGCTCCAGTTTTCACTAAGTCTGAGAACTGATTATGTTTTTGCCATGTTCACATGCTTGCAACTGTATTTTCTGATCCCTTTTGGCTCAAGGTCACTAAGGGACTTTTGTTAAGATCTTTGAGTAGCTCTATGCCATGATTTACTTTGCCATGTTCAGGTCCTATAGCATATAGTTTTGTTGCTCCGAAGAGTGCTACCCGATCTGAAATTCCAGACAAGTGTTAATTTCACTAAGTCTGAAATCTGTTTACCATATGCATTTTTGCCATGCTTGTTTGAACCTGTTAATGGATGAATTGGCCGTAGCTCAGTGCTAGACTTTTGTTAAGCATCTTGAATGCATCCCTGCCATGTATTTTTTTTCCATTATTGGGAGCTGTAGCGTGTTCATCTCATTGCATTTAGATGGCTACTTGCTGTAAATCGCAGACCAGTGTCATATTTGAATCGCTTGCCATTTCCAAACCGTAACTCCGATTCCGGCGTTCTTTATATCGTTTTCAAGCGATTTCATCTCATCTTTCCAGTGGAACACTTGGTTTTCCAAGTTGAGGCCAGGTTCATGCATTCCTTATCAAATCTTGCATATGCATCCCGCATCGCATCCCGCATAGCATACCATCCTTGCATCATATTGTTTGATCCTTGCACGTGGTTGATTGTGTCCTTGTTGCTTGTTTGTCTTGTTTGGGTAGAGCCGGGAGACGAGTTCGCTAACGAGGAGCCCGTTGAGTTTGCTTTCGAGGATCCAGTCAACTCTGACAACTTTGCAGGCAAGATGATCATACCCTCGAAATCAGTACTATCTTTGCTTTGCTAGATGCTCGCTCTTTTGCTATGCTTATGCTACGATGCCTACCACTTGCCTTCAAGCCTCCCAAATTGCCATGTCAAACCTCTAACCCACCATGTCCTAGCAAACCGTTGATTGGCTATGTTACCACTTTGCTCAGCCCCTCTTATAGCGTTGCTAGTTGCAGGTGAAGATTGGAGACCGTTCCTTGCTAGAACATTTCTTTACTTGTTGGGATATCATTATATTATCTTGTTATCTTAATGCATCTATAGACTTGGTAAAGGGTGGAAGGCTCGGCCTCTCGCCTAGTGTTTTGTTCCACTCTTGCCGCCCTAGTTTCCGTCATATCGGTGTTATGTTCCCGGATTTTGTGTTCCTTACGCGGTTGGGTTATAATGGGAACCCCTTGATAGTTCGCCTTGATTAAAGCTTTTCCAGCAATGCCCAACCTTGGTTTTACCATTTTCCACCTAGCCTCTTTTTCCCTTGGGTTTCCGGAGCTCGAGGGTCATCTTATTTTAAACCCCCCCCCAACCTTGGTTTTACCATTTTACTCGAGTGCTCCTGTGAGTGTTGGTCCAACCTAGAGCCCCTTGCAGCGCCACCTCGGGGAAACTCGAGGGCTGGTTTTAGTTGTACGGATTGCTTATCCGATTGTGCCATGAGAAAGAGATATGTGCAGCTCCTATCGGGATTTGTCGGCACATTCGGGCGGTGTTGCTGGATTAGTTTTAACCTGTCGAAGTGTCTTGAAGAACCGAGGTACCGAGTTTGATCGGAACGTCTCGGGAGGAGGTCTATTCCTTCGTTGACCGTGAGAGCTTGTCATGGGCTAAGTTGGGACTCCCCTGCAGGGATTTGAACTTTCGAAAGCTGTGCCCGCGGTTATGGGCAGATGGGAATTTGTTAATGTCCGGTTGTAGACAACTTGAACCTTAATTTAATTAAAAAGAATCAACTGAGTGTGTTACCGTGATGGCCTCTTCTCGGCGGAGTCCGGGAAGTGGACACGGTGTTGGAGTAATGCTTGCGCAGGTTGTTCTCTAGTTTCTCGCTCACACTTTGCCTCCTCTTCTCGCTCTCTTTTGCGAACAGGATAGCCACCATATTCACTAGTCGCTTGCTGCAGCTCCACATATTTACCTTGCCTTACCTATAAGCTTAAATAGTCTTGATCACGAGGGTGCGAGATTGCTGAGTCCCTGTGGCTCACAAATTACTATTACACCAGATGCAGGGCCTGATGATTCCGCTCCAGATGACACGCTCGAGCTCAAGTGGGAGTTCGACGAGGACTCTCAACGATACTATGTTTCCTTTCCTGATGATCAGTAGTGGTGCCCTGTTGGGGGTGATTGGGACCGTGTCGCATGTTGGGTTATCTTTTATTTTGGTGCCATAGTCGGGCCATGAGTGTTTGGATGATGTAATGTTATTTATGTACTTGATTGACATGGCGAGTGTAAGCCAACTATGTTATCTCCCCTTTTATTATCTACATTACATGGGATGTTGTGAAGATTGCCTAACTTGCGACATATGCCTTCAATGCGATTATGGCTCTAAGTCGTGCCTCGACACGTGGGAGATATAGTCGCATCGAGGGTGTTACAAGGAGGCCGCACTAGCCGCGGCAGGGGAGCCCAAAGAGACCCCCTCTGGTAAGATACACTTCGAAAGATTAGTATCTTGCGAAGTGCGGCGTGGGTGTAAATCTGGCAAATCATATTGCAGATGGCGCCGGACTAGATCCGGAGAGGCAACAACTCTTACGCCGGCTAAAGGCCGGTGAGCGTATGCTGACAAGGGTGAGGTGGTTGAAGAATGATCTTCAAGATGCCAACACCAAGCTGGACGTTGAACTTAAAGATGTTCGAGGCCAGCTGTCGGACTCCGCTAAGGAGAATCAGTGGCTTTGACGCGGCATATTTAGTAAGTGCTTAAGCGAATCTTTGAAAGAAAAGAGTTCAGCGAGGAAGTCGACTAACAGAGTAATGTCTGTAGGTATGCTAACGGGTCGTCCTGCAGAGGAGATGCCCGGTTCTACATGTGACCTTCTTCCCGAGCTCTCACAACTGCACGAGCGAGTTCGGCAGGCGATGCGAGGCGTTGCCCAAGCCTTATGGCGTTCCCACTCCATGCCCGAGGGCCTTGGAGAGCTTTCGGAGAAGCTTAAGGGAGCTCGGCGGCGCTTCCGGTTGTGGAAGATATCGGCCTGCCGACAAGGCGCTAGGGAGGCCTGGGCCATGGTGAAGACGCGGTACACGAAGTCTGACCCAAACCACATGGCCGAGGTCGGACCTGTGGGGCCTGACGGGAAGGAGATCCCTGTAAGCTTAGTGTACGGCCAAGTAGAATTGGCCGCCAAGTATTCCCAGTAGGACTGTAAGTTAGACAGCCTGTTAGATGGTATTGAAGAGGAATACAATTAGTCAGTGTGACTATGTAATTTTTAATTGACATGTGTAATGCCTTCTAGCGGATTGTAGATCGTTTGTCGTTGCCGACCTTTTCGCTTCAACCTCAGGACCTGACGGTTCGGAGTGTGTCCGAATACCCTACTGGTTATGTAAGAACCAGGGTATGCATGGAGACCAGGCGTAGGGGTCATTAGTGCTTTATCAGACAAGTGCCCAACTAGTTATGTTATGTTACATGGTTAGTAAGAAACATCTTCCAGAGAGAATAGTTCCGTTAGGGGTTCCCTTCTCTGGGAGGCATGCCCTAAAGTGCATGTCCGGACTGCAAACACAGGAAAATCATCTGGGGGCATATATATATAAAAGGTCATCTTTTAGTTCGTCGACCGAATATTCCCTTAAGAACGCTAGCTTTCGGCTTCACCCAGTCTGAGGTACACATCCGGCTGATCCGGCAGTAACAATCTCAGAGGTGCTCCCTTTACCACCTAGCCGAACAATCGGGAACGTAGGGGTAAGCACAGGAGTCAGGCAACCCAGCTTGGCCAAAACTTAAGTCATATCGATGCATATAATGGTGAAGAAAAGGTGCATGCGGAAGTTTGACACATGTGGTGGGCATGAAGCCCGTATAAATAAGCTTCTGTTAAAGAAGCCCCCAGGTTTAATGAGCGCGAGTAGCACGTCACTTGAGGAGCCTTTAAGGGCTATAAAATAAAAGGGGGGAAGGAGAGAAATGTAAGACAGAAAATGTAAAAAATGGACAGAGGAAGGAGACAAACACAGAGTTCGGCGCTAGGTATAGAATCTTCGGAGATGGGCTGCGTTCCATGGGTTCGGCTCGAGTTGGTTATCTGACACATCTCGCAGGAGGTATGCTCCACCAGTCAGGACTTGGTCGATTATGAAGGGACCTTCCCACTTGGGCTTCAGCTTGTCCTTTTTCTTGTCCGGCAGGCGTAGAACTAATTTGCCAACATTGTAGTTTTTGGCCCGCACTTCTCTGCTTTGATATGTTCGAGCCTGCTGTTGATAGAATGCGGAACGGGCTTTTGCCACGTCACGCTCCTCCTCTAAGGCGTCCAAACTGTCCTGCCGATCAAGCTCGGCTTCCCTTTCTTCGTACATGCGCACTCGAGGTGAGTCATGAATTATGTCGCATGGCAAGACTGCCTCTGCGCCGTACACCATAAAAAATGGTGTGTATCCGGTGGTGCAATTCGGCGTGGTCCGCAGCCCCCAGAGTATGGAGTCGAGATCCTCTACCCAGTGTGTGTTAGATTCCTTGAGGGACCGCACTAATCTGGGTTTGATGCCGCTCATGATGGGACCATTTGCACGTTCGACCTGACCGTTAGTTTGTGGGTGATAGACGGAAGCATAATCGAGCTTGATGCCCATGTTTTTGCACCAGAGTTTTACCTCATCGGCCTTAAAGTTCGTGCCATTATCGGTGATGATGCCGTGGGGGACGCCATAACGGTGTACGACCCCAGATATAAAGTCTATCACAGGTCCGGATTCGGCCGTCTTAACAGGCTTGGCTTCTATCCATTTGGTGAACTTATCCACCATGACCAGTAAGTATTTTTTCTTGTGGGTTCCGCCTTTAAGGGGTCCCACCATGTCAAGCCCCCAGACCGCGAAAGGCCAAGTGATGGGGATAGTTTGGAGGGCGGTGGGTGGCATATGGCTTTGGTTTGCAAAAAGCTGGCAATCGGCGCATCGTTGGACCAAGTCCTGAGCGTCCGTCCGGGCCGTCGGCCAATAAAAGCCTGTATGGAAAGCATTGCTTACAAGGGACCGGGCTGCGGCGTGATGGCCACCGAGTCCGGCATGAATTTCAGCCAGCAGGTTCCGCCCTTCCTCTTTGGAGATGTACCTTTGAAGGACTCCGCTAGTGCTTTTCTTATAAAGTTCTCCCTCATGGACTTTATAGGCTTTAGATCACTGCACTATACAACGTGCCTTGTTTTGGTCCTCTGGGAGTTCCTGCCTAGTAAGGTAGGCTAGGAATGGTTCTGTCCACGGGGCGATAACGACCATTAGTACGTGGGCTGAGGTTGTGATTTCATTGGCAGAGCCTCTGATTATGTCAGATTGTTCGGCGTCGGACAGTGCGGTTGGGTCCGGGCTAATATTGCCATGTTCCCCTTCCCATACTACGGATGGCTTGAACAGCCTTTCTAGGAAGATGTTGGGGGGGCGATCATGTTTTGCGCCGATGCGTGCCAGGACGTCTGCCGCCTGATTGTTTTCTCGGGCTATATGGTGAAATTCGAGCCCCTTAAACCGAGCTGACATTTTGAGGACGGAGTTGCGGTAAGCTGCCATTTTTGGATCCTTGGCATCGAAGTCTCCATTTATTTGGGATATCGCGAGGTTCGAATCCCCGCGCACCTCTAGGCGTTGAATGCCCATGGATACTGCCATCCGGAGACCATGTAAAGGGGCCTCGTATTGGGCTGCATTGTTGGAGTCCGTGTACATAATCTGGAGTACATATTGAACTGTGTCTCCTGTGGGGGATGTCAAAACGACGTCGGCCCCAAGTCCGGCCAACATTTTGGAACCGTCAAAGTGCATGATCCAATTTGAATATGTGACGTACTCTTTAGGGAGTTCGGCCTCCGTCCATTCTGCGACGAAGTCGGCCAAAACTTGCGACTTGATAGCTCGCCGTGGCCTATAAGTTATGTCGAACGGGAGGAGCTCGATGGCCCATTTTGCAATCTGGCCCGTTGCGTCACGATTGTTTATAATATCATTGAGTGGTACTTCCGATGCTACTGTGATTGAACACTCTTGAAAGTAGTGTCGTAGCTTCTGGGATGCCATGAATACCGCATATGCAATCTTTTGATAATGTGGGTACCGTGATTTGCATGGGGTGAGGACAGTGGACACATAGTAAACCGGCTTTTGAAGGGGGAATTTGTGTCCGTCCGTTTCACGTTCAACGACGAGTACTGCGCTGACAACTTGATGGGTTCCTGCAATGTACAATAGCATTGGTTCGCCGATGTTTGGCGCGGCCAGGATGGGGTTTGTTTCCAATATGGCTTTTATTTCCTCAAGTCCGGTCGTGGCGGCATCCGTCCACTCGAAGTGTTCGGTGCGCCGAAGGAGGCGATAGAGGGGTAGCGCCTTTTCTCCCAACCGGGAGATAAAGCGGCTTAGAGCCGCCACGCATCCGGTTAATTTTTGTATTTTTTTGAGGTCCTTTGGGATATCCAATTGTGACAAAGCTCGGATCTTGGCTGGATTTGCTTCGATTCCTCTACCGGATACAATGAAGCCCAAGTGCTTTCCGGCTGGAACTCCGAAAATGCATTTTTCCGGATTTAGCTTGATGTCATATGCTCGGAGGTTGTCAAATGTAAGCCTCAAGTCGTCTACTAGAGATTCGACATGTTTTGTTTTTACGAACACATCATCCACGTATGCCTCTACTGTTTTGCCGATCTGGTTTGCCAGACATGTATGAATCATGCGCTGATATGTTGCGCCGGCGTTTTTGAGCCCGAAAGGCATTGTGTTGAAGCAGAATGGGCCGTATGGGGTGATGAATGCTGTTGCGGCTTGGTCTGACTTGGCCATCTTGATTTTATGGTAACCGGAGTATGCGTCGAGGAAGCACAACGAATCGTGTCCTGCAGTGGCGTCGATAATTTGATCGATGCGGGGGAGGGGGAAGGGATCCTTTGGGCAAGCCTTGTTAAGGTCTTTGAAGTCAATGCACAGGCACCAGGATTTGTCCTTCTTTGGTACCATCACCAAGTTTGCTAGCCAGTCCGGATGTTTTATATCTCTGATGAATCCGGCCTCCAATAGTTTGGCTAGCTCCTCTCCCATTGCCTGTCTCTTGGGCTCAGAGAAACACCGAAGGGCTTGTTTGACAGGTTTGAATCCCTTTAGGATATTTAAGCTGTGTTCGGCCAGCCTGCGTGGGATTCCTGGCATGTCTGAAGGGTGCCAGGCAAAAATGTCCCAGTTCTCCCGTAGGAATTCTTGCAGTGCGGCGTCTACATCGGGGTTTGTTGGATGGACCTGGAATTTGACTATTTCATCCACTGGTTTAAAAGAGGTGGACTTGGATCTTCTGTCGAGTATCACATCTCCCCTGTTTACCATGGAGCGCAGCGTAGTCAGTTCCTCAGCCGCTAGGGCTTCGGACAGTGCCTCAAGGGCCAATGCGGCTGTTTTGTTTTTGGAGCGGAGTGCTATGTCCGGATCACTAGCGAGAGTGATGATTCCGTTCGGCCCGGGCATCTTGAGCTTCATGTACCCGTAATGGGGTATTGCTTGGAAGATTGTAAACGCTTCCCGCCCCAGCAGAGCGTGGTATCCGCTACTGAACGGGGCCACTTGGAATGTGACCTCTTCAGACCTATAATTATTTGGCGTGCCGAGCACCACATCTAGTGTGATTTTTCTTGCATAGTGCGCTTCCTGACTGCGGATTATTCCTCTAAAGGTTGTGCTACTTCACTCAATGCGGTTCCAGTCTATTTCCATTTTTTGAAGGGTTTCCTCATAAATGAGGTTCAATCCGCTGCCTCTGTCCATGAGTACCTTGGTGAGGCGAAAGCCGTCCACTATAGGACTAAGTACCAATGCGGCTGGTGCTCGAGCTGTTCGGAATTTAGGTTCATCACTGGCATTAAAAGTAATAGCCGTGTCACTCCATGGGTTTATTGTTGTACTTGATAAACTTCGATGAGGCTGCGGAGTGTTCTTTTTCGCATATTATTTGATGCGAAAGTCTCGAAGACTGTTAAGACTGTACTAGAGTCCCTGAGGTGGCTTTCTGCGGCCTCCGGAATTAGGAGATATTCGCCCCTTTTGGCCACCTGCCGGAGTATCCAACATGCTCTAAGGCTATGAGTTGGTGTGGCGTCCTCTGTACTATGAATTTTACAGGGTCCATTAAGCCATCCCTCCAGTACGGTTCCATGCCCTGTAGAGGATTTTGGTTTTTTGGTTTTTAACCCGGGTGTCTGATGATGATGCACCCTTTTATTTCGGACGAGGTTTCTATTCAGGGCCGGATTGTCCCAAAATTTAGTTTCGGTTTTCCGGGCGCTTTCCATCGCACAGTACTTTTGTACTATGGACGCCAAGTCAGCGAAGCGTGTAAGATCACGACGACCTGTGGCATTGAGGATTCCCTTGTCCGTGCAATTATTGCAGAAGATTGAGATTGCGTCTTCCTCGCGGCAGTCCTTTATCCTGTTCATAACCAGGAGGAACCTTGCCCAGTAATGATGTACTGTTTCTTCGGGCTTTTGCCTGATTTGGGATAGATTGCTTATGTTCGGGTGGGTGGGTGGAATTAAGTCCGGAACTTCACCCAATCTAAGACTCAGAGGCCAAGGAGTTTCCGAACTCTGAAGTTTGGATTCTTGGATGTTGTCCAGTGAATCTAGCCCATTGCCTGATTCTAAGTTCAGGTCTTAAGTTACATCCTCCCCTCCGCGGGTATCCGGCTTGGAGGGATCGGGAATCCGGACGTAGCTAGTCCTTAAGATAGATGAAGAGTCGCCGCACTGTGCCTCTACCACGGCAACGTGATGGGTGACTTGGGGAGAATTAATTTCTCTTAGATCGGGTTTAAGCCCAATCTGGTCATAATCCGTAGTGACTCCCAAGGCGGCGATGCGATCCAAGAGCTCATTTACGGAAGAGAGCTCCATTGGATCTAACTGCTCGACGAGTTCCGAGCTGACATGAAGATTGCTTTTGATGACCCGAGAGGTCACCGTCGATGCAACGGCCGAACAGGCGGTCATGAGAAAACCGCCTAGCCGGAGAGTTTGGCCGACAGCCAAGGCTCCCTTACTAACGGCGCCGTCTTTAAAGACAGGAAGAGGCATCCTTCTTGATTGCGACGACACAGAGGAACTCTCAATGAAAGCACCAATGTCGGTGTCAAAACCGGCGGATCTCGGGTAGGGGATCCCGAACTGTGCGTCTAGGCCGGATGGTAACAGAGGCAAGGAACATGATGTTTTACCCAGGTTCGGACCCTCTTGATGGAGGTAAAACCCTACGTCCTGCTTGATTAATATTGATGATATGGGTTGTACAAGAGTAGATCTACCACGGGATCAAGGAGGCTAAACCCTAAAAGCTAGCCTATGGTATGATTGTTGTATGATGAAGTTGTTCTACGAACTAAAACCCTCCGGTTTATATAGACACCGGAGAGGGTTAGAGTTACACAAAGTCGGTTACAATAGTAGGAGATCTAAATATCCGCATCGCCAAGCTTGCCTTCCACGCAAAGGAAAGTCCCATCCGGACATGGGACGAAGTCTTCAATCTTGTATCTTCATAGTCCTGGAGTCCGGCTGAAGATATAGTCCGGCTACCCGGACACCCCCTAATCCAGGACTCCCTCAAGGAGTATATGGTAAGCATGGCCACCACAGTAGATAGCAACAGATGGTTCCGGAGAAGTGCTTCATCTGTATGCTCTACACAATAAGCCTCCTGACAAAGGTTGGTACTCGCCCACTGATTTCATCCATATGATTGAGCTTTGTCATCTCTATTGGTGTTGTGCTACTGCTTAGATACTGTCATGCAAAAGTGGTACTGTCCTTGAGAAGTGCTTCATCTGTGCTATTTTAAATATTTTGTTTCCTTTTTTTTCGAGCAAACATGGATGCTAGCATTTAGTTGTCCTCTTGTCTTTGCACAACAGGATTATCCTCCTCTGAAGAAGAATATGGAGTACGTGAAGTGACTAGTTCCGATTATTCCAGGATGAAGAAGCCTTGTCTATCTTCTCATCAGAAGGAGCAGTTGAAGGATGGTTACATTACTCCCCACAAGACCAAACTAACTTCAGCTCAGAAGGACTGACAAATCTCCATTTTCTTGCTGTGATGGGAGAGTACAATGTTGTTCTAGGATTCTTTCCTGTGAGTTCCATTTTTCTAAAAGTGTGCTCTACATGGACCATGTAGGTGCCTGTTTAAACTGCAATTCATAGTACAGTTTGCTTTATACTAATCACTTTTTTTGTATTTGTGCAAACAGGGGTGCTCAACTTGATTTCAATGGGAACTGCACAAAATGTTCATGAATACATCGAATCATTCATTTCCACCACAAGAAAGGAGGTGCCTATAAGTTCAAGGCGTTGCAACATATAAGGGCGAAATCATACAAGCTATGCACGAATTTGGTTGATTTTGGTGGAACTGCACAAAAAGAACAGCTGGTTTATTTAACATGAGGTGCCATGTCAATGTCCGAACTGATGGCAAACCCTGCCCATTCCACAATCGTAGGCATTTGATATTTTGGAATGGGACAACCTTGTCAAATTTTGCTCATTGATTTTAGCAAGAAGACATGCGTTTGATATTTTTGAATGGGACGCCCTTTGCTGTCAGCAGCGTCGATCCATTTTTTCTTTATTCTTTAGTTGTGAAGTAAATATTGGCTCTGACATGCGAATCGCTGAGATGCATAATCATCGATTGTTTTGAATGTTCTCTATGAATTGCCAGGCCTGTGTGTTTGATTGCAATGTACAAGAATGCTAAAAAGATGCTCAAACTCTTTGTACTCCTTCTATTCCTTTTTACTTCGCACATTGTGTTTTTCTATAAGATTGGTCAAAGTAGAGATACTTTGACTGCAGACAAAACTTGTATGCAGACTAGAAAGGACCGGAGGGAGTACATGTGAAACTGCTGCAAACGAGGTGATCACCCTGGGAATAATGCTAGTACGTATTGTTTTGCATGTTCATCCAATGCCAGTGATACAAGAATTCAAACTAATCGAAATAAATTCATTCATACACGGTCGGATTTCATATAAACATGCCGGATTTCATTACATTACATACATTCTTCAACTAAAAAGGGGTGCGCTGGAGGTATAATTAACTGAAGCTACCCACCTATGTCCGACTGAGCCAAATAGAAGCTTCAGTGACTTAACTGCAGGTGCAGTTGCGTAACTGACATGTGGCCCAGATGCCTATTGGGCCCACGTGTCCGTCAGCCAACTGCACTAGCAGTTAAGTAGAAGCAGTGTCCTTCTCCAATATAGCTCTCCGACTCCACATCGCCGCCAAGAAGCTAACCGGCCGTCAGTGGTCAACCTGCCTAGCTTGGCTTCAACCGGAGGGTAGCAGCGGTGGCCTTACTTGGACCCAAGCAGCGGCGACCTACCGTGTTCTACTCTTCCTCATTTTCTGTGTAGCGCAGCCTCGTCGGCAGTGGGGCGGGGCCTTGGCGGAGCTGGCGATGTCCTCTATCTCGTTGCCAGTGGGCGGCGCCTCGGCGGAGCGGGGGAAATCCTCCCCTCGTTGCCGGCAGGGTGGGGCCTCGGCAGAGCCGGCGGTGTCCTCTGCCTCGTTGTTGGCGCCGCGGAGCCTCGGCAGAGCAGGGACTTGTCGGAGCTGGCATTGTCCTCTGACTCGTCCTCGGTCTCGCCAAACAATGCCTCGCCCGCTTCATTGCCTTCTTTGTAGGCGGCCGCAGCCTCCACCACCCGCATGCGGTACCGCCAGCGCTCGAGGCGGCCCTCGCGGGTGGAGCGGTATGAGTCAAGCAGCGCCTCCTGCTCCACCCGCTCCGCGGTGATCTGCTCCTCCGCCTGCAGGTGCTCCTGGAGGAGATGGTGGTTGTAGGCGGCGTCGGCCTGTGCCTCCTGAAACTGCTCCTCACGCTTCTGCCTCACCGTGTCCATATATTGGGCACGGGCCTCGCCGGTGGTCATGGTGCAATGCACCGGCGAGGATGGCGTGGAGGAGGGGGTTGGCGCCGGATCGTCGACTACCATGTTCTCCATTGGGACGTTGTCGTCCTCCGGCTGCCTACTGGCCAGCCAGTCGCCAGCAATGGCTACCATCTCCTTGTGGTCCATTGTTCGCCCATCCCGAAGAGCGCTGGAGCACGAGGAAGCCATGCATGGTGGGCAGTAGTGGTGTGGACAGGAGAAAGGGAATGTATGCGGATCACTGCGGCTATGGCCGGCGCAGCAGTTTATATAGCAATGGTGGGCGGCGGAGGGACGGACGTGTGGCACCGGAGTAGCCGCCTCGGCAACCGCGTATCATTAATGTGGGCGGCAGAAGGACTCCATCTTAAGACGGTAAAATCCAAGATGTGTACATGTGTTTGCGGGATGAGCTTAATAAATTCTTGGATACCAGATTGAATAATGTTAGTAGTACTAATTAGAAGAAAAAACTCATAGATTCTATGTTAACCAGAAAGTTCGTCAAAGGATTGTGACGGACGACACTTGTGTCGTTTGAAGGCGGAGCAATCGCCTGCACCGGGAAGCGGGGCGGGCGACGCTGACCGTTCCGGGCGGAAAGCGCGCGCGGGCGAGGGAGGCGGTCTGGGTGGGCCAGGGCAGTCAGACTCGTGCTTGGCAGCAGGTCGGTCCAGCAGACGGACATGCTGGCTCGCCAGCTAGCTCACCGAGCTGAGCGGCGATAATCAGACGATGGACGTAGCTTCCGACCAGGAGCCGGCGCCACTGTCCAAGCCGGTTCATGCGGTGTTCACCATAGAGCAGGTGCGGCCGCACTTCGACGCCCTAATGGCGGAAGAGCTACCAGCCCAGGAGGACCTGTGCTGCAACCTTCGTCTCCTCAATGAGCACCCGTGAACAAGCGAACGACAATGCCGTCGCGGACTTGTGGCCCTATGATCCTGGCTTCTCGAATGAGAAGCAGGCGCTGAATCAGACCATCCGTAGGTTCTGCGAGGCCCTCTCCGTTGTCCTTTGAGTTGTTGCACTCGCCGTGGCACCGCCGTCTCGCGTTGTCAACATGGTCAACGAACATGAGGATGAGGAGATGACTTTACTTGGAGAGGATGACAGTGGGGACCCACCAGGGCCATAACCGCACGTACGCAAGTGCCTCCTTATTAGTATATAAAACTATAATTTTTATTGCTTCCTCCTGGTTTCCTGACATCACGGTCCCACACCATTGTCAACCTATGTAGTCAATAAACGAGAGAATTGCACAAGAAGCGGCCGACAGCTGGGACCAAGCAGCTCGAGCAGTATTTTTGTTTTTGAGGTGTGAGCACTGCAGAGTTTTTCTTGAGCGATGTTTAGCCTAGATATTAATTTTTCTCCTCTCAACAACAACGAAAACATCGCTGCAGGTATTAACTCGCGGGCTATGGCCCGTCTAGCCCAGGCCAGATATCCAGCCCAGATATTAATTTTTTTAGGCTAAAAATGGCTACCCCAGCTATACTTTTTTTAGGAATACACAGGCAAGGTCAAGTTGTTATTCTCTGCCCCGCTAGGCTACAAATCTTTCCTAGGAGGGATGCATTAGGTTTAACAAGAAAATGGGCTTTAAGAAATAATAAATGGGATGTAATTATAAAAACTGGGCAGTAACTATACAAAAATGCACCAAACACGTAATTACTTTATAAAATATTATTTTTGGATATTGAAAATTTTAATTTCATTAATTTTTGCGAGCGCAATGTTTCGTTGGATTTTTACATAATATAAATTTATATTGAAATTGTAGTTAATCTGACTAGAAATTTTGGGATAAAAATATTTCAAATCCCATCAAAATGTGGGAAATTTTATTGAATTGTGTTTTGGATGGTTGGTTGAAATGGGCTGTACTTTTAACAAACTGTAAATGGGCTGTAGTAAATTCCATTAGAATTCAAAAATTGGTTGCACATTCTTACAAATCTCAAATGGGCTATAAGTTCTCTGTCACACACTTGTGGCCTTACTAAGTTGACGCGTCCCCTAAAAAAAGAGAGTTGACGCGTATGCAAGGCTTTGTCAACTTATAGTCAACACACGGTTCTAGCAGCAGTGGCCGTTGGATGTCCATCCAATGGATGCCGTGCTTCTTCTTTAATCTTGGATATTCTAGCTTCACCCACCCAAAAAATGATTCCTCCCCCTGACATCTGGGGCGCACCGTTTCGGAAGCTAACCTATGGGCCTACTAAGTTGACGCGTACCAAGCGCTTTGTCAACTTAGTCAATATAAACGATTCTAGCTGCAGTGACCGTATGATGTCCATCCAACGGCCGTCGTGCTTCTTCTCTGGTCTTCTTGCTCCAGCCGCCCAAAGCAGCGCCGGTTGTGCCGCCTGCTCCTACCTCCCATGGCCGGTTGTGCTGCCGCGGAGGCCTCACTGCCCCCTACTACTCCCACCGCTGGCCAGGCCATCCCTCCACTCACCCACACCCCCTGTTATTCTGCGGCGACGGCAGCCTCACACTGCAGCCGAACAAGTGAACCCTCATATTCCTCTCTGCATGGGTATCCACTATCGCGTCTTCACCGGCTCCACGTCGTCCCCTTCCTAGGCCTCACCGTCGTCCACCGCCCTGGTGCTCTCAGCGCGGAGTGGTCAACGTGGTCAAGGAACGACTTCCATTGGAAGAGTACTATGCATGGAGAGGCTGACAGCTGGGTCCACGGTGGCCGCAAGGAAGTGCCTCCTTATTACGCGCAAACCAATTATTCCTCCACCTGACAGCAGGGACCCACCGGATGAGCCACCATATTTCGTGAAAAAACATTTCTCGCTGACTGCTGGGACCCACCAGCTACATCTTCGCAGGCAATGAAGTGCGTCTGGAAGAAAAAACGATTCGCCCCCCGGACTACTGGGACCCACCAGCTACATCTTCGCATGCAAGGAAGTGCCTGACAGTCGGGACCCACCTAGTCGAAATGTACGTAGTTTTGTCATTCTGGTCGCAAACGTGTACGTACATACTGGTCGATGTAGACGCGCATGTGTCATAGTAGAGGCGCGCATGTAGCATGTACACGTACGTACAGCGGCCAGGGTGCAAGAAAGAAAATATGGACATGTATGTACATATGGGCGGGGTCTCGAATGCCTACTTGCGCATACGTACGCCCAGGGCTCGTGTACATGGCTGGGTTGGAACGGAGAAACAACATCGTCATTGTGTTCATGGGGAACCAACCGGCTGGGTCGGAACGGAATGTGTCGTCGTGTTCACCGGGAGGGCTTGGACGGAACAGCCGATGGGAACAAGGCCTGTCGTACCGCACAACGGAGGAAACAGCCTTGTGTTCGACCGGCCATGTTCGAAACGGGATCCTGTTCATCGGGAGGGGTCCGGCATACCTCAAAACGGAGGAAACAGACTTGTGTTGGACCTCCTACTGTCGAAACGGGGTCCTGTTGATCGGGAGGGGTGTGGCGGACCGCAAAACGGAGGAAACAGACTTGTGTTGGAGCGCTACGGTCAAAACAGGGGATCCTGTTCATCGGGAGGGGTGTGGCGTACCGCAAAACGGGACTCCACGGGATACTTTTCATCTCCATCGTCGACCCCCTCCAGCCTCCACGGGCTACTGTTCATCCACCGTTGACCTCCTTCAGCCTCCACCTGCGACTGTTCATCCACGCGCTCCTGTTCATCCAGCCTCCACCGCACGCTACTCCACCGGCTACTGTTCAACCAACCCTCTCCATGGGCTCCTGTTCAACCACCCCTCCACGGGCTACTATTGATCCAGCCCTCCACCATCTACTGTTCATCCAGCCCTCCACGGGGTGGCCCTGTTCATTCAGCCCTCCATAGGGTCCTGTTCATCCAGCCCCAACCGGCTCGATCGATCGAGGTCCTGTTCATCTAGAGGCAACACCATGGGGTCCTGTTCATCCACCCCCATCAGGAATTGTTCATCCACCCCC
Source organism: Triticum aestivum (assembly GCF_018294505.1). NCBI lineage: Eukaryota > Viridiplantae > Streptophyta > Magnoliopsida > Poales > Poaceae > Triticum > Triticum aestivum. The sequence continues at coordinate 537,349,948 of NC_057803.1, forward strand.
ATCAGGAATTGTTCATCCAAACCCCCCAGCAACGCTCACTGTTCATCCAGAGGAAGCATCGATCGGCTTTAGTTAGCAGCAGTAGCGAAGGAATCGCTCGATCAGGTTCAGTTAACAGCCATCGATCAATCGCTCGGGTTCAGTAACGCGTAGCCTGCAGTGCAATCGCTCGGGTTCAGTAGGCGAACGCCTTGCTCGGGTTCAGTTAGATCCCAACACCTCGCACACACGCACGTACGTGTACAAGAGAAACGCGCATCGCTCGGCCCCGACCACCCACCGTAACCGGGAACACCCCAATATTTTCCTCGCCCTCGCTTCTACCACAGTTTTTTCCGTCATGGACGGCCCAAAGAATGTCATGCAACCGCGTCTCCAGCCTGCCCGGGACGAAAAGGCCATTTTCTGTCATGATTTTTTTCATAGAAGTAGGAGCCCACCACATCTATGATGATACCGGGTTTTGTCACAATTATCGTCATAGAAGTGTCATAAGTATGACATAATTTTTTTTGTTAGGCCCAAAATGTCACGGATGTGTCTTTTTTTTGTAGTGTACAAGCTTTCTTTTCGACTTAACTTGCACAACATGAGCTGTGTGGTTGCAGAGAACATCAGTCCTGGTTGAGCAAAAAAAAGACTGAACTTTTTATATCATTATTCCACAGGTGATCGAACACAACCTCGTGCTGGTCCAGTGGCCACGCACACTGGCCCTACTGTCCCGTCAGAGGCTGCGTCCCCTGCAGAAGCCTCTGATGATTTTGTGCCCAAGGATCCTCCAAGGTCTACTACAAAGGGTGGGGCAAAGACTCGATGATATAAATCGGTGCTGGAGCTAGACCCAAAGAAGAAAAACAAATGCAGCCACTGCCAATCTATAGAGCACACTGCCGGTGGATGCCCAATGAGGCTACTGTGATTCTCTTACATCATTTGTATGGGAAAAAGGAAAAAGGAAAAATAATGATGCTTCTTGAGCAATGTTGGCTCCAAGGGGACACATTCAGCATCTATGCTTTCTCTTCTCTAAGTTGTTTTCTTGAATTAGTTCATGCACTGTGTAGTGGTTGCTATCTGCGCCTTTGTTGGCAAATGGTTTAAGATTTAGTTGTTGACCAGTTGTATGCCCAGTGCTCCTAATGTGTCAACAGAATTGATGACAGAATTTGCAATAGATTTACTACTACTGTGCAACTACAATCTGTGCAAAATTGTGCAAACCAAGCAAAATGCATTGAAAAAAAGTAGAGCATAAAAAAGTACTGACCTAGTCCTTCTCATATCTCAACAACTTCCTCCATGGGGCGGAGTTGTGCACATTGGTGACCCAATCATGTGCCAGCTTCTTCCTGATGTTGAGTACTTCCTTGGGATCATAGTTGGGAAGTTGGCTACCGTTCCATTCACTTGCATTCAGCAGTGCGAATAGTCCACACTCATTGCTGCGGGGAAAAGGAAAATTGTCACAGAAATTAAAAATTGAAAAAGATGATGAACATTCTACCAACTGTGCAACTAATTATGTGTCATTGTGCAACTACTGATGTTCCATTGTGCAACTGGCTAGATAATCCATGTGAAAATCATAAAAATGAAGAGATTCTAGACTAGTTGTGTGTCTTAAAGAACTATAGATTGTACATCTAGAAAATGAGTAATTGTTTAAACAAAAGGAAGGGACTATAATGTTTGGAAGTCCATATGTTATTCACAAGTTCTTTAAGAAAAAAGCGTATGGACAGACAACTATAAAGACCTATAAGAAACAACAATCCAATCTGATCAGGACACCTAAATGCAAAAACTGCAGAACATATGGACATCCAAATGCTATAGTGATGTAGCCAACTAAGCAGGTGTCCAACTGAACCTTATATATACATCCAACTATAAGAAAACAGCAAGCTAACTAAGCAGGACAGCTAGTGCAACTGTAGAAACATATGGACAACCACCTACTGAAGTCGTGCAACCAGCTACAAATTGATGGAGTAAATTGAGAAGAATGTCATGCTTCTTGTCTTACTTGCTGATCTGCTTCGGTACATCGATGTAAATAATCTGGAAGTGCTCGATGCTGGACTTTAGGTAATGCTTCCTCCATAGCTGGCGTACTGCCCCCGCGATGGTAGAGGCGATGTTCATCAACTCAATGTTGTCTAGCTTCTTGCTTGAATCAAGAACTTCGAAACATTGGTCCCTCATGTTGAGGTTGAAGACCCAATAGTGCCTTGCTCCTTCGAGTTTGTTTATATGATCGCACTCAAGCACTGGCAGCATGACATGCACACGTGAACTTTCAGATACAGGAATACCCTGTAGCTAAGAAAAATAGTAAAAAAATGGTGAGGTTAAGCAAGGGGCCAGAAAGAATCTATGTTTGTGCCAACTAATAGATGTATCATGTGCAACTAAACATGTTATGAGTGCCAACTGAGATATGGTTCATGTGCAGACAACGCTGACCAAGTCTTGCTTGTCGAGACGGTTCTTGTAATCGAAGTGCTTGTTTATCTCATTCACATTGTGGACCCCTTGCTGTAAATTGATCTGCATAAATGATAAACATGTGGCAAACTACTTGTTGGATGAGAATGAATCCCTCAATTGGTCAAATAAAAGTTCAAAGCAAAAAAGGTGATACAAAAAAGAAGAGGGTAAAAGGTTTTGAAAAAACTTATGGATAGCCTCAGTGGCATAACGACCTTCTTTGACCCTTCTGGTAAGTTGTTCATGATGTGTAAGATTCCAGTCTCAACAACAATTCTTGACAGCCATTGAATAGGCTTCATGGAATCCACTAACTCCTTGAGAGAAATGTAGAAACGATCATACTTGATTATATCAGGGCTGAATTTTTTTTACAAGAATAAAAGGCAACTTAGCTTGGAAGGGCCACAACAACAACAAAAATTGTGTATTAAACAAAAAAAAGACAAAAAGTGTGCAACTAAAAACATTGTTCTGTGCAACATGCTCTGCTTTGCTGTGCAACTAGGTGGGTGGTGCTGTGCAACTAAAAATATGTATATAGTCAGTGGGGAGTTGGTTTACCTGGTTTCAGCATCATTTGCTTCTGGATGATGTCTGAACCAATACAAGAGGGTAGCGTAAAGCTTGTTCACTACATCAGTGCAATTGAACGTCTTGTTTCTATTGTAATCAATGAATGAGGACCTTTGAGATGCTCCGGGCCTTATTACCCTCCTCTATCTTCATGAAACAGGTGGTCCTGAAGAACTACTGCTGCCAACTGCTGGTTCTCCGCATATCGGGGTGTGGTAGCTATCTGGTGATACACATCTGGCAGGTGAGCTAATCCCTTGCCAGCATCAGCAGCAGCACATGCTTCATTCACAATTGCTGTATCCAAAACATCCTCATCTATGACAATCATTTTGGCTTCTCCCGTTTGGACTGCTGGAGCAGGTGCTGCAGCAGGCTCATCGCCATCATCTATACCTAGGTCAAAGGGTGGTGCATCGCAGTACCCGTCACCATGATAGCTATACAAGTTTGATCTGCGTATCGGTTTTAGGACCAAGGCATCTCCTTGCAGCACATTGACTGGTGCATCATTGGATGAATTGGTCCGCGAGAGTGTTGTAGTTGGCGTCCTAGGAGGCTTGCACCTGCTTATAATGTTGAACACCTGCTCTTGTGTTAGTGTGCACTCAAAATCAGCTCTTGGTGACGCAGGCTCGCTTGGCTGCTGTGTGTTAGCTCTTGTAGATGGTAGTTTGGCCGATTGATCACCTCCTTCCGTGTTTGGCATTGAACTATGTCTATGAGTTGGCACATTGGACCCTGCAGTTGCAGTGGTGGCTTCCTGAGAAACAGTGGTAGTTTTGACTATGACCCCGTTGCTGATTGACACTTCAGTTGACACATTAGTAGCCGCAGTTGGCATCTTTCCAACCCCAGTTGGCAGCAATCTGGCTGAACTTGGCACCCCTGCATCGATGGCTGTGACGCATTGCTCTGTCTCGTATCTGAACCCCACACCTTTTGTGCCATGTTTCCCCCTTTGTGCCCTTGGCAAACTTAACAACCTTTTGCTGCTTAGCTGGTTTAGGTGGGAGTGTTGACAGAGGGGTCTTCCCCTTGATTTGTTGAACTCCTATAATACTTGTAGGCTCAGCATGCATTGTTGTCCCCTGTTCAGTGGTGGTTGGCTCTCTATTCACAACAGTTGGCACCAAGTCAGCAGCTGATGTAGCTTCCCTCTCCACATTGATTTCAGCATCTTCTCTCAACACCTGTTGCTTGGTTTCAGGCAACTTGAGATTCTTCCTCATTGAAACTGTCTTGCGCTTCTGCACCACATGAGGGTTTGTCGCGGATGCTTCCTTCATCTTGCTACAACTTAGATCTGGCATGCTCTTCAGATATTCCTTATATTTTGCCTTCGTATAACACCAGTCAAGACCCTTTCCTGCTTCCTCCTTATCAACTTAGTTCTTTTTAGCCTCACTTTCAAAAAGTAGTTTCTGGTCAATGGCAAAATTGATCTTCTGACGCATCTCTTGGTCATGAAACTCTAGCACAGGAAAAGTGGTTGGCAAAGCTGGCTTCAAGTTGCACAGCTTAAACATATCAATGCTCCCCTGAGACTCCGCTTCGTCATTTTTATTTGACTTTGGTAAATGCTTTTGTTTCCAGCAAGTTTTGTCAATCAACACCTGTAGTGTGCTCTTGCTGCTCAATGAGTTGTTGTTGCTGCCAGGGTTGACAGAGTTGCTAGTTCCCCTGGTTGTGTTGCCGCCTGTACCCTAAGAACCAGGGGCATTGTCATCATTGTCATTGCTGCTATCGCTATCTCCATTGAATCCCCCTTGACCATCATGGCCAACATCCTCGTCTTCTTCCTCATCATCTTCTTCCACCTCATTGCCATCAACTCCTGCACCTTTGTCTCCGTCACCCTCTTTGGCCTCCTCTTCTTCTTCATCCTCCTCTGACTCATTATCTTCTTCTTTGCCCTCCTCCTCTCCTTTCTGGTCTTCTTCTTTGTCCTCCTCATCTTCTTTCTCCTCCTCCTCTTCTTCTTCTTCCTCCCCATCCTCATCCTCCTCCTCCTTCTCATCATCTTCTTTGTCCTCCCCCTCCTCCTCCTCCTCCTCCTCATCTTCTTCTTTGTCCTCCCCGTCCTCATCTTCTTCTTTGTCCTCCTCTGATTCTCCTCATCTGTGTCGTCATCATCTTCAACATCTTGTGCTGCTTCCATTTCATCTTCTTCTTCTGACTCCTCTTCAACAAACTCTACTTCTTGTATTTGTGAAACTCGTCTGTTTCTTGTTGGAACACGGCGTGGCATGCTGGTTCCCATTGATGGCTGCTGTATGTAGGGATCAATATCCGGCTCCTCGTCATCAATCTTGGCCACTGCTTGATTGAAGGTGCCAACCTGTTCAGTTAATGACTTGCACAAATCATGAACCACTTTGGCAATCTTTGCCTTTTTCTGCATCATTACAAAAAAAAGCATGTGGGAAAATACAAAGTGATCAGTACTGATTCAATTAGAAAATATCTTAAAAAATGTTTCAAACTCCTTTATGCAATACTTACCTGCGGATTGTAGGTTAGTGGTAACTTGGATGCCACGAATGCTTCAGCTTGCAAAAGACCACCAAACAGAGGTGTCTACTCCGTGCCCCTATACTCCTCTTTAAGCTGTTGTGAAAAGAGAAAAAGAAAAGAACACAATTATGAAACAAATTTGGCATTAAAAAGAAAAACAATTGTTGTAACCTGTGCAACTGAAACAATTGTTGGGGCCAACTGGATACTACATATGTGCAACTGTACAAAGCATAAAACTGTGCAACCCGCATGACACAAAACAAGATGATGTGCAACAAAAAAATAAGTAAAAAACTGTGCAACTTAAACAGATGATGTGCCGACAACATGTGTGTAGTTGCCAAACAGAAGCTACAAGTAGTGAAACTACATGCATTGTTGTGCCAACTGATCACACTTTTTGTGCAACTTCCAGCAAGTACCAAGAAGCTGATCTCAAAGCATTTGTGCAACTACCAAAATGAATTAAAAGCTGGGAAGACATGAGTAAAACATGAAGAGGCGCTATTGAAAAAGAGGCAAGAGAACTCACTTGTAATTTGCCAAACACACCAGGGGATATCAAGTCCTTCTTCATCACCTTGGCGATTAGATTGCTATTCCATGCATTCGCTCGTATGCCACAACTGCTTATAGGTATATCATGAACAAGCCAATCAAGGTATAGGATCTGCCGCAGAAAACAAAAAAAGAAATAAACTTCAGTTGTTAGGAGGAGAATTTTGGAAACTATAATTGTAGAAAGAATAAACATGTGGAAGTACTTGTTTTCACTCACCACCAAGTGATACAAGCAACAACAAACAGTTTGCTTGTTCTGGTCCATGTTGCGGAAAGCTTCGTTTATGTATTTGATGTCGCTTGAAGCTACGTCGGTATTTCCCCAAAGAGGAAGGGATGATGCAGCACAGTGGCAGTAGGTATTTCCCTCAGTAATGAGACCGAGGTTATCGAACCAGTAGGAGAACCAAGCAACACAACGTAAACATCACCTGCACACAAATAACAACCACTAGAAACCCGACGTGCTAAAGGGGTTGTCAATGCCTTTCGGGTAACGGCGCCAGAAATTGGCACATGGACGGGAGAAAGTTATAAAGATTGATAGATCGAACGCCAAATAAAATAAATTGCAACAAGGTATTTTTGTATTTTTAGTTTAATAGATTTGAAAATAAATGCAAAGGAAAAGTAGATCACAAAGGCAAATATATGAGGAAGAGACCCGGGGGCCGTAGGTTTCACTACTGGCTTCTCTCGAGAAAAATAGCAAACGATGGGTGAACAGATTACTGTTGGACAATTGATAGAACTTCAAATAATCATGACGATATCCATGCAATGATCATTACATAGGCATCACATCCAAGATTAGTACACCGACTCCTGCCTGCATCTACTACTATTACTCCACACATCGACCGCTATCCAGCATGCATCTAGTGTATTAAGTTCATGGAGAAACGGAGTAATGCCATAAGAATGGTGACATGATGTAGACAAGATCTATCTATGTAGAGATAGACCCCATCATTTTATCCTTAGTAGCAACGATACATACGTGTCGGTTCCCCTTCTGTCACTGGGATCAAGCACCGTAAGATCAAACCCACTACAAAGCACCTCTTCCCATTGCAAGATAAATAGATCAAGTTGGCAAAAAAAACCAAATATCGGAGAAGAAATACGAGGCTACAAGTAATCATGCATATAAGAGATCAAAGTAACTTTCATGGATATAAAAAGATAGATCTGATCATAAACTCCAAGTTCATCGGATCGCAACAAACACACCGCAAAAAGATTTACATCATATGGATCTCCAAGAGACCATTTTATTGAGAATCAAAAGAGAGAGAGGAAGCCATCTAGCTACTAACTACAGACCCGAAGGTGTACAAAGAACTACTCATGTATCATCGGAGAGGCACCAATGGAGGTGGTGAACCCCATCCGAGATGGTGTCTAGATTGGATATGGACTCTACGGCGGCTGAATCAATATTTTGTCGACTCCCCTAGGGTTTCTGGAATATTGGGGTATGCATAGAGCAAAGAGGCGGTCCGGGGGAGTCCCGAGGTGGGCACAACCCACCAGGGCGCGCCTGGGCCCCCAGGCGCGCCCTGGTGGGTTGTGCTCCCCTCGGAGCACCCCCCAGGTGCTGCCTTGGCCCATTTGGTGTCTTCTGGTCCATAAAAAATCTCCGTGAAGTTTTGTTGCATTTGGACTCTATCTGATATTGATTTTTGGTGTTGTAAAAAACATGCAAAAAACAGCAACTGGCACTTGGCACTATGTCAATACGTGTCGGTTCCCTTTTTGTCACTTCAAAACTTTGTCGAGGTATGTACTTTGTGTACTTTGTCGAGGTATGTACTATGTCAATACCAAAACTTTGTCCACAAAGTATCCGAGAGGCTTGCACCAGTCCATAAATGGATTGCTGGAGCTTGCACACTTTGTTAGGTCCCTTTGGATCTACAAAACCTTCCGGTTGCATCATATACAACTCTTCTTCCAGAAATCCATTCAGGAATGCAGTTTTGACATCCATTTTCCAAATTTCATAATCATAAAATGCGGAAATTGCTAACATGTTTCGGACAGGCTTAAGCATCGCTACGGGTGAGAAAGTCTCATCATAGTCAATCCCTTGAACTTGTCGAAAACCTTTTGCAACAAGTGGAGCTTTATAGACAGTAACATTACCGTCAGCGTCAGTCTTCTTCTTGAACATCCATTTATTCTCAATGGCTTGCCAATCAATGGGCAAGTCAACCAAAGTCCACACTTTGTTCTCATACATGGATCCCATCTCAGATTTCATGGCCTCAAGCCATTTCGCGGAATCTGGGCTCACCATCGCTTCTTCATAGTTCGTAGGTTCGTCATTGTCTAGTAACATAACTTCCAGAACAGGATTACCGTACCACTCTGGTGCGGATCTTACTCTGGTTGACCTATGAGGTTCAGTAACAACTTGATCTGAAGTTTCATGATCATCATCATTAACTTCCTCACTAATTGGTGTAGGTGTCACAGGAACCGGTTTCTGTGATGAACTACTTTCCAATAAGGGAGTAGGTACAGTTACCTCATCAAGTTCTACTTTCCTCCCACTCACTTCTTTCGAGAGAAACTCCTTCTCTAGAAAGGATCCAAATTTAGCAACAAAAGTCTTGCCTTCAGATCTGTGATAGAAGGTGTACCCAACAGTTTCCTTTGGGTATCCTATGAAGACACATTTCTCCGATTTGGGTTCAAGCTTATCAGGTTGAAGGTTTTTCACATAAGCATCGCAGCCCCAAACTTTAAGAAACGATAACTTTGGTTTCTTGCCAAACCATAGTTCATAAGGCGTCGTCTCAACGGATTTTGATGGTGCCCTATTTAACGTGAATGCATCCATCTCTAAAGCATAACCCCAAAAACATAGCGGTAAATCAGTAAGAGATATCATAGATCGCACCATATCTAGTAAAGTACGATTACGATGTTCGGACACACCATTACGCTGTGGTGTTCCGGGTGGTGTGAGTTGCAAAACTATTCTGCATTTTTTCAAATGAAGACCAAACTAGTAACTCAAATATTCTCCTCCACGATCAGAACGTAGAAACTTTATTTTCTTGTTACGATGATTTTCCACTTCACTCGGAAATTCTTTGAACTTTTCAAATGTTTCAGACTTATGTTTCATTAAGTAGATATACCCATATCTGCTTAAATCATCTCTTAAGGTGAGAAAATAATGATACTCACCGCGAGCCTCAACATTCATCGGATCACATACATCTGTATGTATGATTTCCAACAAATCTGTTGCTCGCTCCATAGTTCGGGAGAACGGCGTTTTAGTCATCTTGCCCATGAGGCACGGTTCGCAGGTACCAAGTGATTCATAATCAAGTGATTCCAAAAGTCCATCAGTATGGAGTTTCTTCATGCGCTTTACACCAATATGACCTAAATGGCAGTGCCACAAATGAATTGCACTATCATTATCAACTCTGCATCTTTTGGCTTCAATATTATGAATATGTGTATCACTACTATCGAGATTCAACAATAATAGACCACTCTTCAAGGGTGCATGACAATAAAAGATATTACTCATATAAACAGAACAACCATTATTCTTTGATTTAAATGAATAACCGTCTCGCATCAAACAAGATCCAGATATAATGTTCATGCTCAATGTTGGCACCAACTAACAATTATTCAGGTCTAAAACTAATCCCAAAGGTAGATGTAGAGGTAGCGTGCCGACTGCGATCACATCGACTTTGGAACCATTTTCCACGCGCATCGTCACCTTGTCCTTAGCCAATCTTCGCTTAATCCATAGTCCCTGTTTCGAGTTGCAAATATTAGCAACAGAACCAGTACCAAATACCCAGCTGCTACTGCGAGCATTAGTAAGGTACACATCAATAACATGTATATCACATATACCTTTGTTCACCTTGCCATCCTTCTTATCCGCCAAATACTTGGGACAATTCCGCTTCCAGTGACCAGTATGTTTGTAGTAGAAGCACTCAGTCTCAGGCTTAGGTCCAGACTTGGGTTTCTTCTCCTGAGCAGCAACTTGTTTGATGTTCTTCTTGAAGTTCCCCTTCTTGTTCCCTTTGCCCCTTTTCTTGAAACTGGTGGTCTTGTTGACCATCAACACTTGATGCTCCTTCTTGATTTCTACCTCCGTAGCTTTTAGCATTGCGAAGAGCTCGGGAATCGTCTTATCCATCCCTTGCATGTTATAGTTCATCACGAAGCTCTTGTAGCTTGGTGGCAGTGATTGAAGAATTCTGTCAATGACGCTATCATCCGGAAGATTAACTCCCAGTTGAATCAAGTGATTGTTATACCCAGACATTCTGAGTATATGCTCACTCACAGAAATATTCTCCTCCATCTTATAGCTATAGAACTTATTGGAGACTTCATATCTCTCAATCTGGGCATTTGCTTGAAATATTAACTTCAACTCCTGGAACATCTCATATGCTCCATGACGTTCAAAATGTCGTTGAAGTCCCAGTTCTAAGCCATAAAGCATGGCACACTGAACTATCGAGTAGTCATCACCTTTGCTCTGCCACACGTTCTTAACGTCATCAGTAGCATCAGCAGCAGGCCTAGCACCTAGCGGTGCTTCCAGGATGTAATTCTTATATGCAACAATGAGGATAATCCTCAAGTTACGGACCCAGTCCGTGTAGTTTCTACCATCATCTTTCAACTTAGCTCTCTCTAGGAACGCATTAAAATTCAAAGGAACAGTAGCACGGGCCGTTTATCTACAACAACGTAGACATGCAAAATACTATATCAGGTACTAAGTTCATGATAAATTAAAGTTAAATTACTCATATGCTCCATGACATTCAAAATTTCATTGAAGTCTCGGTTCTAAGCCGTAAAGCATGGCACACTGAACTATCGAGTAGTCATCAGCTTTGCTCTGCCAGACGTTCATAACATCTGGTGTTGCTCCTGCAGCAGGTCTGGCACCTAGCGGTGCTTCCAGGACGTAATTCTTCTATGAAGCAATGAGGATAATCCTCAAGTTACGGACCCAGTCCGTGTAATTGCTACCATCATCTTTCAACTTTGCTTTCTCAAGGAACGCATTAAAATTCAACGGAACAACAGCACGGGCCATCTATCTACAATCAACATAGACAAGCAAAATACTATCAGGTACTAAGTTCATGATAAATTTAAGTTCAATTAATCATATTACTTAAGAACTCCCACTTAGATAGACATCCCTCTAATCCTCTAAGTGATCAGATGATCCAAATCAACTAAACCATGTCCGATCATCACGTGAGATGGAGTAGTTTCAATGGTGAACATCGCTATGTTGATCATATCTAGTATATGATTCACGCTCGACCTTTCAGTCTCAGTGTTCTGAGGCCATATCTGCATATGCTAGGCTCGTCAAGTTTAACCTGAGTATTCCACGTGTGCAACTGTTTTGCGCCCGTTGTATTTGAACGTAGAGCCTATCACACCCGATCATCACGTGGTGTCTCAGCACGAAGAACTTTCACAACGGTGCATACTTAGGGAGAACACTTATACCTTGATAATTTAGTGAGAGATCATCTTATAATGCTACCGTCAATCAAAGCAAGATAAGATGCATAAAGGATAAACATCACATGCAATCAATATAAGTGATATGATATGGCCATCATCATCTTGTGCTTGTGATCTCCATCTCCGAAGCACCATCATGATCACCATCGTCACCGACGCGACACCTTGATCTCCATCGTAGCATCGTTGTCGTCTCGCCAACTTATGCTTCTACGACTATCGCTACAGCTTAGTGATAAAGTAAAGCATTACAGGGCGATTGCATTGCATAATAAAGCGACAACCATATGGCTCTTGCCAGTTGCCGATAACTCAGTTACAAAACATGATCATCTCATACAATAAAATATAGCATCATGCCTTGACCATATCACATCACAACATGCCCTGCAAAAACAAGTTAGACATCCTCTAATTTGTTGTTGCAAGTTTTACGTGGCTGCTATGGGCTGAGCAAGAATCGTTCTTACCTACGCATCAAAACCACAACGATAGTTCGTCAAGTTAGTGTTGTTTTAACGTTCTCAAGGACCGGGCGTAGCCACACTCGGTTCAACTAAAGTTGGAGAAACTGACACCCGCCAGCCACCTGTGTGCAAAGCACGTCAGTAGAAACAGTCTCGCGTAAGCGTACGCGTAATGTCGGTCCGGGCCGCTTCATCCAACAATACCATCGAACCAAAGTATGAGATGCTGGTAAGCAGTATGACTTGTATCGCCCATAACTCACTTGTGTTCTACTCGTGCATATAACATCTACGCATAAAACCTGGCTCGGATACCACTGTTGGGGAACATAGTACTTTCAAAAAAATTCTTACGCACACACAGGATCATGGTGATGTATAGCAATGAGAGGGAAGAGTGTGTCCACATACCCTCATAGACCGAAAGCGGAAGCGTTAGCACAACGCGGTTGATGTCGTCGTACGTCTTCACGATCCGACTGATCAAGTACCGAATGTACGGCACCTCCGAGTTCAGCACACATTCAGCTCGATGACGTCCCTCGAACTCCGATCCAGCCGAGCTTTGAGGGAGAGTTCTGTCAGCACGACGGCGTGGTGACGATGATGATGTTCTACCGATGCAGGGCTTCGCCTAAGCACCGCTACAATATTCTCGAGGTGGATTATGGTGGAGGGGGGCACCGCACATGGCTAAGAGATCTAAGAGATCAATTGTTGTGTCTAGAGGTGCCCCCTGCCCCCGTATAGAAAGGAGCAAGGGGGGGAGAGGCGGCTGGACAGGAGGAGGCGCGCTAGGGAGGAGTCCTACTCCCACCGGGAGTAGGACTCCCTCCTTTCCTAGTTGGAGTAGGAGAAGGGGGAAGGAGGAGGGAGAGAGGAAAGAAAGGGGGCGCCACCCCCTCTCCTTGTCCAATTCGGACTAGAGGGGAGGGGCGCACGGCCTGCACTGGCCGCCCCTCCTCTTCTCCACTAAGGCCCATCTTGGCCCATTAAACCCCCGGAGGGGGGGGGGGGTTCGGTAACCCCCGGTACTCCGGTAAAATCCCAATTTCACCCGGAACACTTCCGATATCCAAATATAGGCTTCCAATATATCAATCTTTATGTATCGACCATTTCGAGACTCCTCATCATGTCTGTGATCACATCCAGGACTCCGAACGACCTTCGGTACATCAAAACACATAAACTCGTAATATAACCGTCATCAAACTTTAAGCGTGCGGACCCTACGGGTTCAAGAACTATGTAGACATGACTAAGACATGTCTCCGGTCAATAACCAATAGCGGAACCTGGATGCTCATATTGGCTCCCACATATTCTACAAAGATCTTTATCGGTCAAACCGCATAACAACATACGTTGTTCCGTTTGTCATCGGTATGTTACTTGCCCGAGATTCGATCATCAGTATCTCAATACCTAGTTCAATCTCGTTACTGGCAAGTCTCTTTACTCGTTACGTAATACATCATCCCGCAACTAACTCATTAGTTGCAATGCTTGCAAGGCTTATAGTGATGTGCATTACCGAGTGGGCCCAGAGATACCTCTCCGACAATCGGAGTGACAAATCCAAATCTCGAAATATGCCAACCCAACAAGTACCTCCGGAGACACCTGTAGAGCACCTTTATAATCACCCAGTTACGTTGTGATGTTTGGTAGCACACAAAGTGTTCCTCCGGTAAACGGAGTTGCATAATCTGATAGTCATAGGAACATGTATAAGTCATGAAGAAAGCAATAGCAGAATACTAAACGATCGAGTGCTAAGCTAATGGAATGGGTCAAGTCAATCACATCATTCTCCTAATTATGTGATCCCATTAATCAAATGACAACTCATGTCAATGGCTAGGAAACATAACCATCTTTGATCAACGAGCTAGTCAAGTAGAGGCATATTATTCACACAAGTATTATGTTTTCGGTTAATACAATTCTAGCATGAATAATAAACATTTATCATGATATAAGGAAATAAATAATAACTTTATTATTGCCTCTAGGGCATATTTCCTTCAGTCTCCCACTCTCACTAGAGTCAATAATCTGGATTACAAAGTAATGATTCTAACACCCATGGAGCCTTCGTGCTGATCATGTTTTGCTCGTGGAAGAGGCTTAGTCAACGGGTCTGCAACATTCAGATCCGTATGTATCTTGTAAATTTCTATGTCTCCCACCTGGACTTGATCCCGGATGGAGTTGAAGCATCTCTTGATGTGCTTGGTTCTCTTGTGAAATTTGGATTCCTTTGCCAAGGCAATTGCACTAGTATTGTCACAAAAGATTTTCAGTGGACCCGATGCACTAGGTATGACACCTAGATCGGATATGAACTCCTTCATCCAGACTCCTTCATTTGCTGCTTCCGAAGCAGCTATGTACTCCGCTTCACACGTAGATCCCGCCATAACGCTTTGTTTAGAACTGCACCAACTTACAGCTCCACCGTTCAATGTAAATACGTATCTGGTTTGCGATCTAGAATCGTCCGGATCAGCGTCAAAGCTTGCATTGACATAACCATTTACGACTAGCTCTTTGTCACCTCCATAAACGAGAAACATATCCTTAGTCCTTTTCAGGTATTTCAGGATGTTCTTGACCGATGTCCAGTGATCCACTCCTGGATTTTGGTACCTCCCTGCTAAACTTATAGCAAGGCACACATCAGCTCTGGTACACAACATTGCATACATGATAGAGTTTATGGCTGAAGCATAGGGAACATCTTTCATCTTCTCTCTATCTTCTGCAGTGGTCGGGCATTCAGTCTTACTCAACTTCACACCTTGTAACACAGGCAAGAACCCTTTCTTTGCTCTATCCACAAATTCTATATCATTTCCAATCAGCAATATGTCATCCACATATAATATCAGAAATGCTACAGAGCTCCCACTCACTTTCTTGTAAATACAGGCTTCTCCAAACGTCTGTATGAAACCGTATGCTTTGATCACACTATCAAAGCATTTATTCCAACTCCGAGAGGCTTGCACCAGTCCATAAATGGATCGCTGGAGCTTGCACACTTTGTTAGCTCCCTTTGGATCGACAAAACCTTCCGGTTGCGTCATATACAACTCTTCTTCCAGAAATCCAATCAGGAATGCAGTTTTGACATCCATTTGCCAAATTTCATAATCATAAAATGCGGCAATTGCTAACATGATTCGGACAGACTTAAGCATCGCTACGGGTGAGAAAGTCTCATCATAGTCAATCCCTTGAACTTGTCGAAAACCTTTTGCAACAAGTCGAGCTTTATAGACAGTAACATTACCATCAGCGTCAGTCTTCTTCTTGAAGATCCATTTATTCTCAATGGCTTACCGATCAACGGGCAAGTCAACCAAAGTCCACACTTTGTTCTCATACATGGATCCCATCTCAGATTTCATGGCCTCAAGCCATTTTGCGGAACCTGGGCTCACCATCGCTTCTTCATAGTTCATAGGTTCGTCATGGTCTAGTAACATAACTTCCAGAACAGGATTACCGTACCACTCTGGTGCGGATCTTACTCTGGTTGACCTACGAGGTTCATTAACAACTTGATCTGAAGTTTCATGATCATCATCATTAACTTCCTCACAAATTGGTGTAGGTGTCACAGGAACCGGTTTCTGTGATGAACTACTTTCCAATAAGGGAGCATGTACAGTTACCTCATCAAGTTCTACTTTCCTCCCACTCACTTCTTTCGAGAGAAACTCCTTCTCTAGAAAGGATCCAAATTTAGCAACAAAAGTCTTGCCTTCAGATCTGTGATAGAAGGTGTACCCAACAGTTTCCTTTGGGTATCCTATGAAGACACATTTCTCTGATTTGGGTTCAAGCTTATCAGGTTGAGGGTTTTTCACATAAGCATCGCAGCCCCAAACTTTAAGAAATGACAACTTTGGTTTCTTGCCAAACCATAGTTCATAAGGCGTCGTCTCAACGGATTTTGATGGTGCCCTATTTAACATGAATGCAGCCGTCTCTAAAGCATAACCCCAAAAACATAGCGGTAAATCAGTTAGTCTGGACCTAAGCCTGAGACTGAGTGCTTCTACTGCAAACAAACTGGTCACTGGAAGCGGAACTATCGAGATTCAACAAAAATAGACCACTCTTCCAGTGACCGCATAACAACATATGTTGTTCCCTTTGTCATCGGTATGTTACTTGCCCGAGATTCAATCGTCAGTATCTCAATACCTAGTTCAATCTCGTTACCGGCAAGTCTCTTTACTCGTTCTGTAATACATCATCCCGCAACTAACTCATCAGTTGCAATGCTTGCAAGGCTTATAGTGATGTGCATTACCGAGTGGGTCCAGAGATACCTCTCTGACAATCGGAGTGACAAATCGTAATCTCGAAATACGCCAACCCAACAAGTACCTTCGGAGACACCTGTAGAGCACCTTTATAATCACCGAGTTACGTTGTGACGTTTGGTAGCACACAAAGTGTTCCTCCGGTAAACGGGAGTTGCATAATCTCATAGTCATAGGAACATGTATAAGTCATGAAGAAAGCAATAGCAAAATACTAAACGACCGAGTGCTAAGCTAACGGAATGGGTCAAGTCAATCACATCATTCTCCTAATGATGTGATCCCGTTAATCAAATGACAACTCATGTCAATGGCTAGGAAACATAACCATCTTTGATCAACGAGCTAGTCAAGTAGAGGCATACTAGTGACACTCTGTTTGTCTATGTATTCACACAAGTATTATGTTTCCAGTTAATACAGTTCTAGAAGAATAATAAACATTTATCATGATATAAGGAAATAAATAATAACTTTATTATTGCCTCTAGGGCATATTTCCTTCAAGATATTATTCATGTTTATTATGTTAGGGGCATAAGGGTGAGGCCTTTAGGCATATTAAATGGGCAAGGGCGTGTGGGGGTTATTTCCCCCGTTACAACGCACGAGCCTGTTTCCTAGTCCTTGTCTCAAACAAAATGATGCCAGCGCCAGCCACCAGCGCTCATCCTTGTCTAAAAAACGAGGTTGTTTGTGTGGGATGTGATGAGCTCATCCTAAATCTCCACATGACACGTGAGCTCATCCTTGTATAAAAATAACAAAAACTCATTCGGCATTTGCTACTGTCGTCACTCTGTGCATTTTAAAACCGAACCGAAAAACCATACCGAAAATAAACCGAACCGAACCGATTTTTTTGTTTTTATGGTTTCTGGTTTCGGTATGGTATGAACTTTTCATACCGATTTGAACTTTGGTTTTTATGGTATATACTGAAAAACCGAATGGTTAACCGAATAAACCGAAGTAAAAGATAAATTTATATTTCTTGAGATGAACAACCGTACAAGTTGTCATTTTTCTTGTACATGAGTCAAATTCACTACTAAGCACCAACATTTTTCTTGTAACATTGTCATTTCTCTCTTTTTAAAATGCTAAGCACGTCCATAACCATCAACAGATGAATCAATGCATGCATATATACTTATATATATAGTCA
Organism: Triticum aestivum; assembly: GCF_018294505.1. Classification (NCBI taxonomy): domain Eukaryota; kingdom Viridiplantae; phylum Streptophyta; class Magnoliopsida; order Poales; family Poaceae; genus Triticum; species Triticum aestivum. Next base: position 537,367,629 of record NC_057803.1, read on the forward strand.
TATACTATTTGTGTAAAATAGAATGTGTTTTGAGTCATAAATTTGCAAATTATTATTACGTCATTTTCAAATTCGCGTCAACTTTGGTTTTTATGGTATATACCGAAACCATACCGAAATAATTTGGTATATACCGAAACCGAACCGTATTTTAATTTCATACCGTATTTACCGAAGTATTAATACCGTACATACCGAAAAACTGTATAAACCGAACCATGTAAACCGAATAAACCGAACGCACAGGGCTATACTGTCGTACTAGGATTTGCATGTCTTTGGCATAGCGTACTTGTTGTTGCCACATGCCTCTATCTATCGCACGGACGGAGGTAGAAGATGAACTGAAAGAGACAACAGCGAGTTTTGCCGGCGACGAACGCCGCCACAGGCGCACCAACGCCCTAATCTTTTTTCTTTCAGCTGGCTCAGCTTATACGTACACAGGGAGGGGCTATATAGCACACACACACGCCACACCCCGCTCCTGCCTGCTCGCACATGACGTGCTCCCACGATCCGCATGCAACGCTTGCACCAACGACGCGCTCCTACGCGCCTGGGGTGGTTGGACTCCGCATGCAGCGTCCACGATGCACTCACCGCCGCCACTTGCAACAGATCGCTAACCGCCTAGCTAGCTAGCTCACGCGGCTAACCACTACGCCAAACACACATGCACGCACACGCTACGCACGCCATGACACACTCGTGGTTTATTTCCTAACACTACTTTGATGCTCGACAAGAACAAGAAAGCAACATGCGCCTTGCTTTTTATTCCTTCATACATCAATACTTGATCAGGGGCAAGTCGTACGTTTTAGAGTTTTAACTGGACAAGTGTAAGTCGTACGTATATATGACTAGGACCAAATGATGTCTGCAATCTAATGATCTAATCTATGTACATAGTTCTTACAAAAACAATCTAACCTACATACATGCACCAAATCATGCGACCCCAAAATTATTTGTTTTTCAAAAGTTCGCATCAACTTTGGTTATTTTGGTTATTACCAAAACCGAACCGAAATTTAATGGTTATTACCGAGACCGAACCGAAATTTAATGGTTATTACTGAAACTGAACCGTATCTACGTATAAAACCGTATAAACCAAAGTATAAAAACCGTATAAACCGAACCGAAAAAACCGAACGCACACCCTAAACACTGAGGCCAATATTCATGTGTGTGCTGATGTGTCTTTGTTTTCTTCTTACCAGGCTGCATGAGATTGTTTCGTTCTGATGGGGAACCGCTCGCATGCTTCTGTTCATGGTGTTGGCATGGTAGATCTAAAATTTACTTCGGGAAAGATCGTGCAATTAAAGAATGTGCAACATGTCCCTGCCATCAACAAGAATCTCGTTAGTGGCGCCCTTCTATGTAAAGAAGAGTTTAAGTTAGTATTTGAGTCCAACAAAGTAGTTGTATCTCGGTATGGACTATTTATTGGAAAATGATATGATTGTGGTCTGTTCCGCCTTTCCCTGGAGGATTTATGTAATAAAGTCGTGAACCAAATTCATTCTAATGTGAACGAATCTGAGGTTTGGCATTCACGTCTTTGTCACATAAATTTCAGTTATATGACGCGGCTAGCTAAGATGGATCTAATTCTGAGTTTCACTTTAGCCAAAGGCTTTATGTGTCATGAGTGTGTGCAAGCAAAACAACCTCGTAAGCCTCACAAGCCTGCGAAGGAGAGACACCTGTCATCACTAGAGCTCATACATTCAGATCTCTGTGAGATGAATGGTGTGTTGACTAAAGGTGGAAAGAAATACTTCATGACTTTAATTGATGATTCCACTAGATTCCGTCATGTGTATTTGTTAAATACAAAGGATGAAGCTCTACACTACTTTAAAATCTATAAGGATGAAATTGAGAACCAACTTGAGAAGAAAATAAAACGAGTCCGGTCTGATGATGGTGGAGAGTAGTTTTCTAATGAGTTTGATTTATTTTATGCGGAACATGGTATTATTCATGACAGGACACCTCCCTATTCACCCGAGTGAAATGGGGTTGCCGAATAGAAAAACTGTAATCTAACAGATTTGGTTAACGCCATGTTAGATACCTCGGGTTTATCCAAGGCATGGTGGGGGGCTGTATGGACATCATGTCATGTCCTGAATAAAGTTTTCGCCAAGGATAATGAGACTACTCCCTATGAGCAATGGGAAAAGAAAAGAACTACACTCTCTTACTTGCGCACTTGGGGCTGTTTGGTGAAAGTCAATGTGTCGATCCCCAAAAAGCGATAGCTTGGTCCGTAGATCATGGACTATGTTAATTTGGGCTACGCTAAGAATAGTGTTGGCTATAGATTTCTAGTAGTGAAATCTGAGGTACCTGACCAGAAGGTTGGTACAATTATAGAGTCTAAGGATGCTACATTCTTTGAGGATATTTTTCCCATGAGAGATATGCAAAGCACTTCTAGACTGGAATCTGATGAGACTCCTGAACCTACCATTCTGATGGAATATTATGAACACAAAAGTGATGAAAGTTCATCAGAGGATGACAAGGAAGCTCCTGTTAGGAGTAAGAGACAAAGGACTACAAAGTCTTTTGGTGATGATTTCATTGTGTACCTCGTGGATGATGAAACTCCCACTTCCATTTCAGAAGCTTATGCATCTTCGGCTACTGACTACTGGAAGGATGTGGTCCATGGCGAGATGGATTCCATCTTGGCTAACGGGACATGGGAGATCACTGATCATCCTTATGGTTTCCAACCATTGGGATGTAAGGGGTGTTCAAATGGAAGCTTAGGCCCAATGGTACTGTTGAGAAGTACAAGGCTAGGCTTGTGGCCAAGGTTTATACCCAAAAAGAAGAAGAGGATTTCTTCGATACTCACCTATGGCTAGACTGACAACCATTCAAGTGTTACTCGCATTGGCTGCCTCGCATGGTCTTCTCGTTCATCAGATGGACGTTAAGACGACTTTCCTTAACGGAGAGCTAGACAAGGAAATTTACATGCAACAGCCAGATGGCTTTGTAGTAAATGGTCAGGAAAGAAAGGTGTGCAAGCTAGTGAAATCTTTGTATGGCCTAAAACAAGCGCCTAAGCAATGGCATGAGAAGTTTAATACAACTTTGACATCTACTGGCTTTGTTGTTAATTAAGTTGACAAATGTGTATACTATCGCTATGGTGGGGGCGAAGGAGTTATGCTGTGTCTGTATGTCGATGACATGCTGATATTTGGGACCCACCTCAAAGTAAGTGAGGAGGTCAAGGCCTTTTTATCTCATAACTTTGAGATGAAAGACCTTGTCATGGCTGATGTTATCTTGAACATCAAGCTACTGAGAAATACCGAGGGTGAAATTAGACTTTTGCAATCCCACTATTTTGAGAAGATTTTGAGCCGTTTTGGATATTTGGACTGCAAACCTTCTGCAACACCATATGATCCTAGCGTGCGGATTCAAAAGTTCGAAGGCACGTTGATACGTCTCCAACGTATCTATAATTTTTTATTGTTCCATGCTATTATATTATCAATCTTGGACGTTTTATAATCTTTTTATATCATTTTTTGGTACTAACCTATTGACATAGTGCCAAGTGCCAGTTGCTGTTTTTTAAAGGTTTTTTACATCGCATAATACCAGTACCAAACGGAGTCCAAATGCAATGAAACTTCACGAAGATTTTTTATGAACCAGAAGACACCCAATGGGCCAAGCCTGCGTCTGGGGGTGCTCCGAGGGGAGCACAACCCACCAGGGCGCGCCTGGAGGCCCAGGCACGCCCTAGTGGGTTGTGCCCACCTTGGGTGCTCCCTGGACCGCCTCTTTGCTCTATAAATACCACAATATACTAGAAACCCTAGGGGAGTCGACGAAATATTGATCCAGCCGCCGCAAAGTCCAGAACCACCAGATCCAATCTAGACACCATCACGGAGGGGTTCACCACTTCCATTGGTGCCTCTCCGATGATGCGTGAGTAGTTATTCGTAGATATTCGGGTCTGTAGTTAGTAGCTAGATGGCTTCCTCTCTCTCGTTTGATTCTCAATACAATGGTCTCTTGGAGATCCATATGATGTAACTCTTTTTGCGGTGTGTTTGTTGGGATCCGATGAACTTTGAGTTTATGATCAGATCTATATTTTTATATCCATGAAAGCTATTTGAGTTTCTTTGATCTCTTATATGCATGATTGCTTATAGCCTCGTATTTCTTCTCCAATATTTGGGTACTGTTTGGCCAACTCGATCTATTTATCTTGCAATGGGAAGAGGGGCTTCGTAGTGGGTTCGATCTTACGGTGCTTGATCCCAGTGACAAAAAGGGAACCGACATGTATGTATCGTTGCTACTAAGGATAAAACGATGGGGTCTATCTCTACATAGATAGATCCTATCTACATCATGTCATCGTTCTTATGGCATTACTCCATTTCTCCATGAACTTAATACACTAGATGCATGCTGGTTAGCGATCGATGTGTGGAGTAATAGTAGTAGATGCAGGCAGGAGTCGGTCTACTAATCTTGGACGTGATGCCTATGTAATGATCATTGCCTGGATATCGTCATGATTATTTGAAGTTCTATCAATTGCCCAACAGTAATTTGTTTGCCCACAGTTTGCTATTTTTCTCGAGAGAAGCCACTAGTGAAACCTACGGCCCCCGGGTCTCTTCTTAATATATTTTGCCTTTGCGATCTATTTTCCTTTGCTTTTATTTTCAAATCTATATTTGTAAAAATCCAAAAATACCGTGCTGCAATTTATTATTATTTATTTTATCTCGCGTTCCCACGAGATCTATTTATCCAAACTGCTACAAAAATATTTATCCTTTTACCTATGAGGGATTGACAACCCCTCTTTTACATCAGGTTGCGAGTATTTGTTATTTGTGTGCAGGTGATGTTTATGTTGTGTTGCTTGGTTCTCCTACTGGTTCGATAACCTTGGTCTCGGACGCCTGTAGATAAATTGAGATATTCTCAAGTGGTTTGTTCACTCATGTACCTGGCTTGTGCTACTCGTCCTAACATCTCATTTGCTGTGTGCAAACTGAGCCGGTTTATTTCCATTCCAGGAGATGTGCATTGGCATGCTGTTGAGCGAGTGATGCGTTATTTGCAAGGTACTATGAACTACGGAATTCACTATTTCGGGTACTCGACGGTATTTGAGGGGTATAGCGATTCTAATTGGATATCTGATGCTGATGAGATGAAATCCACAAGTGGATATGTCTTCACACTTGGTGTTGGTGCTGTTTCCTGGAAGTCTTGCAAGCAGATCGACTATGGAAGCAGAACTCACAGCATTAGACACATCATGCATCAAAGCAGAATGGCTTCAAGAGCTTTTGATGGATTTGCTGGTGGTTGATAAACCAGTCCCAGCTGTCCTTATGAACTGTAACAATCAAACGGTGATTTCCAAGGCTAAGAGTTCAAAGGATAATATGAATTCCACAAAGCACATAAGAAGAAGATTGTAATCTGTCAGAAAATCAAGAAACTCTAGAGTAATAGCGTTGGATTACATCCAAACGGCTAAGAATCTGGCAGACCCTTTTACGAAAGGGCTATCACAGATTGTAATAGAAAATGCATCGAGGGAGATGGGTATGAGACCCATGTAAGTTGCCATGGGGGTAACCCAACCTATGTGATCGGAGATCCCGTGAATTAGGACCTAGGAAAACAATCCAGCTGTCAACTGAGGAGAGTATCCTTAATTAACCCACTTTGTTGGAGATGCATAATACTCTCAATTCTGTAAGGCAGGCTGACTTTTGTCCTAATGTGTTCCAAAGCTTATGTAAGCAAGATGCTAACCTATAAAGCATTTTTTGGAGGAACACACCTATGTGAGCCCAACTGCTGGTCGCAGTCTATGAGATTGGGTGATCTCCAGGAAGCTCATGAGAAGGTATGGAGTATGACTAATAAGCTCCACCCGTGGGGTTTAGCCTTCGGCAGCCACGTATTAGCTGACAATAGGCGAAACTTCTGCACACTGACAATTCAAGGCATAGTCCATTGTTCAGTTGTGAAGAAGTCTAATCCTATTGCTCTAGGTGGAAATTCAACTTAACATTCTCCACTGAAAATTCTGGTATATCAAACATTGTTTGGAATAGTTGACAAACTTATGTGCCTCGAGATCTGGTGGGGAATTGTTGGATTATGGATGGGCTTAGGACCATATAAGACAATAATCCCTGCTTATTCTCTAAGGCCCATTAATGTGTATGGCAAGTGGTGGGAAGTGTGGGTGGTTTAGTCCCATACCGCTAAAGTAAGAAGAGTGAGACCTCTTTATAAGGGTTGCTATACCACTTGCTATTGGGAGCTTGGGAATATGAGTTGTACACGCGTGCTCCTCCTCCTCCGCCCGCCTTGCCTCGCCTTGTCACGATGCGCACGCGCTGCGGGTTGCGGGAATGAGCTGAGCCAAAGCTTATTTTTGCCGGTCAGAAATGGTTAATTAATCTTGAATTAATTAACGTGCCGCTTACGGAAGTGCCACTGTCGGAGATGTTGGACCGTGGGTTGTTCGCGGACTCAGTCGTGGGTGTCGGTGTCAAAACCGGCGGATCTCGGGTAGGGGGTCCCGAACTATGCGTCTAAGGCGGATGGTAACAGGAGGCGGGGGACATGATGTTTACCTAGGTTCGGGCCCTCTCGATGGAGGTAATACCCTACTTCCTGCTTGATTGATCTTGATGATATGAGTATTACAAGAGTTGATCTACCACGAGATCATAGGGGCTAAACCCAGAAGCTAGCCTATGGTATAATTGTTGTTCTTGTCCTATGGACTAAACCCTCCGGTTTATATAGACACCGGAGGGGGCTAGGGTTACACAGAGTCGGTTACAAAGGAGGAGATCTACATATCCGTATTGCCAAGCTTGCCTTCCACGCCAAGGAGAGTCCCATCCGGACACAGGACAGAGTCTTCAATCTTGTGTCTTCATAGTCCAACAGTCCGGCCAAAGGATATAGTCTGGCTATCCGAGGACCCCCTAATTCTGGACTCCCTCAGTAGCCCCTGAACCAGGCTTCAATGACGATGAGTCCGGCGTGCAGGTTGTCTTTGGCATTGCAAGGCGGGTTCTTCCTCCGAATACTCCATAGAAGATTTTGAACACAAGGATAGTGTCCAGCTCTGCAAAACAAATTCCACATACCACCGTAGAGAGAATAATATTTCCACAAATCTAATCTGCTGACAGCTTTTCATAACGTGACATTCTACCGTGGTCTGGTCATGACGAACCGTTTTTTCCGAGCCTGCCACCGCACGTGTTGCGAGGTGGTTTTATTGGCATGTCCTGTCGAAGCAGAGATCGTGTCCCTCTTTCATGGGATTCTCATCAATACGGGTGTGGGTAACCCAATCGTGCCTGCTGGTATAACTCCTCGATCTTAGGTGAGTTCCAGACGGTCACGCGAGGGACGCTTGATATTCACCCTCTTTATAAAGGGGCCAATGCCTGCCCTTTTCTTCTCACGTTCGATCCTTCCCTTCCCCCACCTTGAATTCCAACAGTCAAGGCTCAGGCCAAGCCCTTCGGACCTTTAATCATGTCCGGATCCAACCTTCAAGGCCGGTGGATGGCCTCCTCTATCACAGAGGAGGACATCAAGAAGCTGAGAGAAGCCAGATATCTGACTGCCAAAATCTCGCACAGGCTGCCTGCTCAAGGGCAGGTCATCCCCACTCCCGAACCCAATGAGAGTGTTGTATTTATTTCCCGCTTCCTCTGAGGGCTAGGATTTAGTCTCGATCCCTTTGTTAGAGGGCTTATGTTCTACCACGGGCTCGATTTCCATGACCTGGCTCCGGATTCCATCCTTCACATCTAGTCGTTTATCATCGTGTGTGAAGCCTTCCTCCGCATCACCCCACACTTCGGCTTATCGCTTAAGACCTTCAATGTGAAGCCGAAGATGATTGAGGGACGACACGTAGAGTGTGGAGGTGCCATAATAAACAAAGGCGCCGACGCTCCATGGCCAAAGGGTTCCTTCCCGGAGACATCCGAGTTATAGCAGCGGGAGTGGTTTTACATCACCGCTCCCCGAAGCGCTAAGTGGGTAGCTGCCCCTGCTTTTCGTCCAGGCCCTATGCCACAATTGGTGTCATGGGTCAACAAAGGGCTGGACTGGAGGCCAGCTAATGATGTGCCGGCATTGCAGAACCGCATTCGAGATCTCTTCAAGAGAGATGTTAGCCTTGTCAAGGTGATGCAAGTCATGATAGTCCATCGGGTCCTGCCATGCCAATGTCGATCTCTCCGTATTTGGGAGTTCAACCTGGAAGCACCGCAAACTATTCAGCAATTCTTCGGCACGACGCTCGAAGAGATGTATGGATTGTTCTTCGGATCACGAATAAAGTGTCCGGACACCTTCGAGGATGCGGGTCTGAACTGCAATCATCCAGACACCCAAGTAAGTAATTCCGCGGCCGAACACGCCGCCTCTTTATTTATCACAACATTATTCTGAAAAGTCGGTCTTTAACTAGGACTGGATAAAAAAGGCGAAGATGATCAGGTGTTCGGCCCCCCTTCCCGAAGGCTCACCGGATCCTGTACTAGTCAGGATGCTCGAGCTTGCGCCTTATCAAGCGCCATCAGGGGAAGATAAAGGGAGGAACAAAGAAGCCGAAAGCGAGCCTCACTGATTATTCATCCAAATCGGGGGAATTAGTGCCTCCTCGAAGGAGGATAACCAGGGAGAAGAATCTAAAATTCCCTCTCCCCGAGGAAGGAACAGGGCCGCCTCTGAAGACTTGGAAACAATGGTTTTCAAGCGAGGGAAGAAACCTTTGTCAGGGGGGCCTACCCCGGGGGGCATCCTTACTGCACAATGCCCGAAAAGGGATCAACCCTCCACCGAGCTGTAAGTAAACAAAAGTACTTTATAGTAAATATACCCTGCTTCATTTCTAAGAACAATAACCGAGACATATGTCTTGTAGTTCGGATCGTAGCCCTTCTCGACAGAGATCGTCTTCGGGGGATCTACTTCCGGAGATGATGGAGAGCAAAATGCCTCCCCATGTCTCCCCGCCTCATGAGGTGGACGACCCTGAGGTGTCGTCACGGAGGATTTCTCCTGATCCGCCAAGGCCAGAAGGTAACCTTTCGGCCATCCGAAGTCCGGTGTATTTGGCTCCTAAGGAGAGCCACAAAAAGAGTTTGGGACCGTCTGGCGCCTGACCGGACGCACTGATGAGTCTTCTGGAGCAAGCGGCTATCTCAGAGGTGCATCGTACTCTAATGGGTACGTTGTTTGAGAGAATTTCATCCGCCGAAAGTGGGTTGCATGAATCCTTTATGAGCCTGCTAAGAGGCTTTGAGGTACGCAAAGTAATATATATTTTCTGACGGTACCGCACACGCTAGGTGTGCCCTATGCAGATAGTATCCCCTGAGACTCTGGTTGCTGTTGGAAGGTGGCAAACAGAGGATCATAGTCCCAGGTAATGATCATGTTACTTTCATGTGTAGGCGGCTGAGGGTTCGGTTGCTAGCCGGACTAGTGAGTTTGCCGAACTGAAGCGGCAACTTGATGCGGCAGATGCCGACATCGTTCTTGTAAACAAGCGGCTTGACGAGGCACAGGGTATTTATTCCCCAGTGATCAACATATATTAAGAGGAGCATGATGCTAGTATATGTAATATGTTGTGACTGCAGATGGAGCTGCCGCCATGGAGACCCTTCGGGCGGAACTTGCCCGAGCCAAGGAACAAGCCAGGAAGAGTGATGTGGCCACCCTAAAGGCGGTCGAAGAGCTAAGAGCCGAACAGGCCGTGCATTGCCAGAGCAAGGAGAAAATAGCCAAGATGGATGTTGAGTTGAAAGATGCCGCCGACCATTATGAGCTTCTTGAAAAGGAAAGCCAAGTGAAGGCGGCGGACCTGGAGAAATCCATGGTAGCAGCCAAGGAAGCCCACTCGAAAATCAGAGCGGCGAAGGAGGAGCTATGTCAAGCCGGAGAGATTGTGGCTGGGAAGCCTTTTTTGTTGCGGACGAAGTTCGGAGATCCTAAGTATGCCCTTCTGGATTAATTATGGAGTTCTGCAGACGCGTACTTGGATTTGGCAGCGAGTGGTGCTGATGCGACCGAGTACTTCAAAGATCAAAAAGATCGCGAAGTGGAAAAGCTGTTCTGGTCGCAGTTCAATGTTCCAGTGCCTCCGCTGCTGTTAAATGAGCAAATGGCCGAACGGGCCAAGCTCCATAGGTTGTCTGGGCTTGCCATAAGGTCTGTTGTGGATCATCTTTGGCCGGAGGGACCAAGGACGAATAGTTATTTTGGCTTAGTGCAACGATTCCTTGGTGTTGTGCCGCATATCGACGCAGTGAAGAGGTCGGCGTGCATAGAGGGTGCGTGGATGGCTCTTGCCCGTGTCAAGACATACTGGGCAGAGATGGAGGCCACCGCTATTGCAACCCAGAGTTTGGCCGTAGGTCGGGTATCGGCCGAGCACTATTTTGAAGAGGTCCTAGAAGGCGCTCGTTTAATAGAGGCTCAGTTCTCGAAGAGTATCATGTTCTAGTGACATGTATCCCAATTGTAAGAACAATGCTATTTTGAATTATAAAGGTTGTGTTTATACTTTTTCCTGAAAGTATTATTACGCCTCATGTGCGGTCGTTTATGTGTACTTATATATAACCTGAAAGTTTGCAGTCATCGGCTTCAGCCCCCACGCATATAATGTGGGGGTGTTCGCAAAAGCGCGTGTTCACACTTGATCCAACGTCTTGGTCCATTAAGGAGGTGGTAGCGCGGCGAACGAGGCAATCAGACTATATTGCTTTAACACTTTCACTTAACCATAGGAGTTTGACAGTGGGGCTACTATATAGCCCCTGGTACTTCCGCGTCTATCCGAATATGGTGCGCGTATGTACATGACCGGTAAAACCGGTCCTTCGTTAATGCCGAGGAATCCCGAAGATTCCGATGAGTCATCGAGTGGTTGACCAGTCTCGCACTTTATCATGACAGTCAGTTTTCGGCTTTCTCTACTGAGGTGCTCGTCCAGATGAACCAGGGCACAATCGCAGTAGTTCTCCCGGTGCCGCCTTAGCCGATAGAGCGGAACGTAAGGTAGCAAAACGCGGGAGCTGGGCAAACCCAACATTTGACCAAAGACATGATTCGGAGCTGATGCATATAAGGCCAAACTCACGACGCCGAACACTCCCTAAGGTATTCGGACTTTACAACATATACTGGGTTCAGTAACGCCCTCGATAATGAACCCTAAATTTCCAGGTACGTGCATTAGTATGATGTGGTGAAATGCCAATAATGCCAGAATCCCTCTCGGTTGTGTTAAGTATCCGGAGGGTATGAAGCAACAAGAAACAGTAAGAAAGGTTTACGCAGGGTCTTAATCTAAAAAGAAACCTTTGAGCGGGGCCCTGCTGCACGTCTGCGCCTGTGTCTCCGTTGTGCCGTATCCTGGAAGGGTGTAGCATGATTATCATCTGTAAAAGAGAAAAATCCAGCCCAAAGTCAGCGTGCGAAAAGAGAAAAAATGGTTATTCTTAATAAACCATTAAAATGTGATATATATTGTGTTAATATGGTCAAGCCGAACTGTAGCCCTTTCCAGCTACGCTAAGAATAGTGTTGGCTATAGATTTCTAGTAGTGAAATCTGAGGTACCTGACCAGAAGGTTGGTACAATTATAGAGTCTAAGGATGCTACATTCTTTGAGGATATTTTTCCCATGAGAGATATGCAAAGCACTTCTAGACTGGAATCTGATGAGACTCCTGAACCTACCATTCTGATGGAATATTATGAACACAAAAGTGATGAAAGTTCATCAGAGGATGACAAGGAAGCTCCTGTTAGGAGTAAGAGACAAAGGACTACAAAGTCTTTTGGTGATGATTTCATTGTGTACCTCGTGGATGATGAAACTCCCACTTCCATTTCAGAAGCTTATGCATCTTCGGCTACTGACTACTGGAAGGATGCGGTCCATGGCGAGATGGATTCCATCTTGGCTAACGGGACATGGGAGATCACTGATCATCCTTATGGTTGCCAACCATTGGGATGTAAGGGGTGTTCAAATGGAAGCTTAGGCCCAATGGTACTGTTGAGAAGTACAAGGCTAGGCTTGTGGCCAAGGTTTATACCCAAAAAGAAGAAGAGGATTTCTTCGATACTCACCTATGGCTAGACTGACAACCATTCAAGTGTTACTCGCATTGGCTGCCTCGCATGGTCTTCTCGTTCATCAGATGGACGTTAAGACGACTTTCCTTAACGGAGAGCTAGACAAGGAAATTTACATGCAACAGCCAGATGGCTTTGTAGTAAATGGTCAGGAAAGAAAGGTGTGCAAGCTAGTGAAATCTTTGTATGGCCTAAAACAAGCGCCTAAGCAATGGCATGAGAAGTTTAATACAACTTTGACATCTACTGGCTTTGTTGTTAATTAAGTTGACAAATGTGTATACTATCGCTATGGTGGGGGCGAAGGAGTTATGCTGTGTCTGTATGTCGATGACATGCTGATATTTGGGACCCACCTCAAAGTAAGTGAGGAGGTCAAGGCCTTTTTATCTCATAACTTTGAGATGAAAGACCTTGTCGTGGCTGATGTTATCTTGAACATCAAGCTACTGAGAAATACCGAGGGTGAAATTAGACTTTTGCAATCCCACTATTTTGAGAAGATTTTGAGCCGTTTTGGATATTTGGACTGCAAACCTTCTGCAACACCATATGATCCTAGCGTGCGGATTCAAAAGTTCAAAGGCACGTTGATACGTCTCCAACGTATCTATAATTTTTTATTGTTCCATGTTGTTATATTATCAATCTTGGACGTTTTATAATCTTTTTATATTATTTTTTGGTACTAACCTATTGACATAGTGCCAAGTGCCAGTTGCTGTTTTTTAAAGGTTTTTTACATCGCATAATACCAGTACCAAACGGAGTCCAAATGCAATGAAACTTCACGAAGATTTTTTATGAACCAGAAGACACCCAATGGGCCAAGCCTGCGTCTGGGGGTGCTCCGAGGGGAGCACAACCCACCAGGGCGCGCCTGGAGGCCCAGGCACGCCCTAGTGGGTTGTGCCCACCTTGGGTGCTCCTTGGACCGCCTCTTTGCTCTATAAATACCACAATATACTAGAAACCCTAGGGGAGTCGACGAAATATTGATCCAGCCGCCACAAAGTCCAGAACCACCAGATCCAATCTAGACACCATCACGGAGGGGTTCACCACTTCCATTGGTGCCTCTCCGATGATGTGTGAGTAGTTATTCGTAGATATTCGGGTCTGTAGTTAGTAGCTAGATGGCTTCCTCTCTCTCGTTTGATTCTCAATACAATGGTCTCTTGGAGATCCATATGATGTAACTCTTTTTGCGGTGTGTTTGTTGGGATCCGATGAACTTTGAGTTTATGATCAGATCTATATTTTTATATCCATGAAAGCTATTTGAGTTTCTTTGATCTCTTATATGCATGATTGCTTATAGCCTCGTATTTCTTCTCCAATATTTGGGTACTGTTTGGCCAACTCGATCTATTTATCTTGCAATGGGAAGAGGGGCTTCATAGTGGGTTCGATCTTACGGTGCTTGATCCCAGTGACAAAAAGGGAACCGACATGTATGTATCGTTGCTACTAAGGATAAAACGATGGGGTCTATCTCTACATAGATAGATCCTATCTACATCATGTCATCGTTCTTATGGCATTACTCCATTTCTCCATGAACTTAATACACTAGATGCATGCTGGTTAGCGATCGATGTGTGGAGTAATAGTAGTAGATGCAGGCAGGAGTTGGTCTACTAATCTTGGACGTGATGCCTATGTAATGATCATTGCCTGGATATCGTCATGATTATTTGAAGTTCTATCAATTGCCCAACAGTAATTTGTTTGCCCACAGTTTGCTATTTTTCTCGAGAGAAGCCACTAGTGAAACCTACGGCCCCCGGGTCTCTTCTTAATATATTTTGCCTTTGCGATCTATTTTCCTTTGCTTTTATTTTCAAATCTATATTTGTAAAAATCCAAAAATACCGTGCTGCAATTTATTATTATTTATTTTATCTCGCGTTCCCACGAGATCTATTTATCCAAACTGCTACAAAAATATTTATCCTTTTACCTATGAGGGATTGACAACCCCTCTTTTACATCAGGTTGCAAGTATTTGTTATTTGTGTGCAGGTGATGTTTATGTTGTGTTGCTTGGTTCTCCTACTGGTTCGATAACCTTGGTCTCGGACGCCTATAGATAAATTGAGATATTCTCAAGTGGTTTGTTCACTCATGTACCTGGCTTGTGCTACTCGTCCTAACATCTCATTTGCTGTGTGCAAACTGAGCCGGTTTATTTCCATTCCAGGAGATGTGCATTGGCATGCTGTTGAGCGAGTGATGCGTTATTTGCAAGGTACTATGAACTACGGAATTCACTATTTTGGGTACTCGACGGTATTTGAGGGGTATAGCGATTCTAATTGGATATCTGATGCTGATGAGATGAAATCCACAAGTGGATATGTCTTCACACTTGGTGTTGGTGCTGTTTCCTGGAAGTCTTGCAAGCAGATCGACTATGGAAGCAGAACTCACAACATTAGACACATCATGCATCAAAGCAGAATGGCTTCAAGAGCTTTTGATGGATTTGCTGGTGGTTGATAAACCAGTCCCAGCTGTCCTTATGAACTGTAACAATCAAACGGTGATTTCCAAGGCTAAGAGTTCAAAGGATAATATGAATTCCACAAAGCACATAAGAAGAAGATTGTAATCTGTCAGAAAATCAAGAAACTCTAGAGTAATAGCGTTGGATTACATCCAAATGGCTAAGAATCTGGCAGACCCTTTTACGAAAGGGCTATCACAGATTGTAATAGAAAATGCATCGAGGGAGATGGGTATGAGACCCATGTAAGTTGCCATGGGGGTAACCCAACCTATGTGATCGGAGATCCCGTGAATTAGGACCTAGGAAAACAATCCAGCTGTCAACTGAGGAGAGTATCCTTAATTAACCCACTTTGTTGGAGATGCATAATACTCTCAATTCTGTAAGGCAGGCTGACTTTTGTCCTAATGTGTTCCAAAGCTTATGTAAGCAAGATGCTAACCTATAAAGCATTTTTTGGAGGAACACACCTATGTGAGCCCAACTGCTGGTCGCAGTCTATGAGATTGGGTGATCTCCAGGAAGCTCATGAGAAGGTATGGAGTATGACTAATAAGCTCCACCCGTGGGGTTTAGCCTTCGGCAGCCACGTATTAGCTGACAATAGGCGAAACTTCTGCACACTGACAATTCAAGGCATAGTCCATTGTTCAGTTGTGAAGAAGTCTAATCCTATTGCTCTAGGTGGAAATTCAACTTAACATTCTCCACTGAAAATTCTGGTATATCAAACATTGTTTGGAATAGTTGACAAACTTATGTGCCTCGAGATCTGGTGGGGAATTGTTGGATTATGGATGGGCTTAGGACCATATAAGACAATAATCCCTGCTTATTCTCTAAGGCCCATTAATGTGTATGGCAAGTGGTGGGAAGTGTGGGTGGTTTAGTCCCATACCGCTAAAGTAAGAAGAGTGAGACCTCTTTATAAGGGTTGCTATACCACTTGCTATTGGGAGCTTGGGAATATGAGTTGTACACGCGTGCTCCTCCTCCTCCGCCCGCCTTGCCTCGCCTTGTCACGATGCGCACGCGCTGCGGGTTGCGGGAATGAGCTGAGCCAAAGCTTATTTTTGCCGGTCAGAAATGGTTAATTAATCTTGAATTAATTAACGTGTCGCTTACGGAAGTGCCACTGTCGGAGATGTTGGACCGTGGGTTGTTCGCGGACTCAGTCGTGGGTGTCGGTGTCAAAACCGGCGGATCTCGGGTAGGGGGTCCCGAACTGTGCGTCTAAGGCGGATGGTAACAGGAGGCGGGGGACACGATGTTTACCCAGGTTCGGGCCCTCTCGATGGAGGTAATACCCTACTTCCTGCTTGATTGATCTTGATGATATGAGTATTACAAGAGTTGATCTACCACGAGATCGTAGAGGCTAAACCCTAGAAGCTAGCCTATGGTATGATTGTTGTTGTCCTACGGACTAAACCCTCCGGTTTATATAGACACCGGAGGGGGCTAGGGTTACACAGAGTCGGTTACAAGGGAGGAGATCTACATATCCGTATTGCCAAGCTTGCCTTCCACGCCAAGGAGAGTCCCATCCGGACACGGGACGAAGTCTTCAATCTTGTATCTTCATAGTCCAACAGTCCGGCCAAAGGATATAGTCCGGCTGTCCGAGGACCCCCTAATCCAGGACTCCCTCAGTAGCCCCTGAACCAGGCTTCAATGACGATGAGTCCGGCGCGCAGATTGTCTTCGGCATTGCAAGGCGGGTTCCTCCTCCGAATACTCCATAGAAGATTTTGAACACAAGGATAGTGTCCGGCTCTGCAAAACAAATTCCACATACCACCGTAGAGAGAATAATATTTCCACAAATCTAATCTGCTGACAGCTTTTCATAACGTGACGTTCTGCCGTGGTCTGGTCATGACGAACCGTTTTTCCGAGCCTGCCACTGCACGTGTTGCGAGGCGGTTTTATTGGCACGTCCTGTCGAAGCAGAGATCGTGTCCCTCTTTTCACGGGATTCTCATCAATACGGGTGTGGGTAACCCAATCGTGCCTGCTGGTATGACTCCTCGATTTTAGGCAAGTTCCAAACGGCCACGCGGAGGACGCTTGATATTCACCCTCTTTATAAAGGGGCCAAGGCCTGTCCTTTTCTTCTCGCGCTCGATCCTTCCCTTCCCCCACCTTGAATTCCAACACTCAAGGCTCAGGCTAAGCGCTTCGGACCTTCAATCATGTCCGGATCCAACCTTCAAGGCCGGTGGATGGCCTCCTCTGTCACAGAGGAGGACATCAAGAAGCTAAGAGAAGCCAGGTATCTGACCGCCGAAATCTCGCACAGGCTGCCTGCTCAAGGGCAGGTCATCCCCACTCCCGAACCCAACGAGAGTGTCGTATTTATTTCCCACTTCCTCCGAGGGCTAGGCTTTAGTCTTGATCCCTTTGTTAGAGGGCTTATGTTCTACTACGGGCTCGATTTCCATGATCTGGCTCCGGATTCCATCCTTCACATCTCGTCGTTCATCGTCGTGTGTGAAGCCTTCCTCCGCATCACCCCACACTTCGGCTTATGGCTCAAGACCTTCAATGTGAAGCCGAAGATGATTGAGGGGCGACACGCAGAGTGCGGAGGTGCCATAATAAACAAAGGCGCCGATGCTCCATGGCCAAAGGGCTCCTTCCCGGAGACATCCAAGTTATGGCAGCGGGAGTGGTTTTACATCACTGCTCCCCGAAGCGCTAAGTGGGTAGCTGCCCCGCCTTCCGTCCGGGCCCTCCGCCACAATTGGCGTCATGGGTCAACAAAGGGCTGGACTGGGGCCAGCTAATGATGTGCCGACATTGCAGAGCCGCATTCGAGATCTCTTCAAGGGAGATGTCAGCCTTGTCAAGGTAATGCAAGTCATGCTAGTTCGTCGGGTCCTGCCATGCCAACGTCGATCTCTCCGTATGTGGGAGTTTAACCCGGAAGGACCACGAACTATTCAGCAATTCTTCGGCGCGACGCTCGAAGAGATGTATGGATTGTTCTTCGGATCACGAATAAAGTGTCCGGACACCACCGAGGATGCGGGTCTGAACTGCAATCGTCCAGACACCCAAGTAAGTAATTCCGCGACCGAACATGCCGTTGTCTCTTTATTTATCACAACATCATTCTGAAAAGTCGCCTTTGACCAGGACTGGATAAAAAAGGCGAAGATGATCAGGTGTTCGGCCCCCCTTCCCGAAGGCTCACCGGATCCTGTACTAGCCAGGATGCTTGAGCTTGCGCCTTATCAAGCGCCATCAGGGGAAGATAAAGGGAGGAACAAAGAAGCCGAAAGCGAGCCTCACTCATTATTCATCCAAACCGGGGGAATTAGTGCCTCCGCGAAGGAGGATAACCAGGGAGAAGAATCTAAAATTCCCTCTCCCCAAGGAAGGAAGAGGGCCGCCTCTGAAGACTTGGAAACAATGGTTTTCAAACGAGGGAAGAAACCTTTGTCAGGGGGCCCTACCCCGGAGGGCATCCTTACCGCACAGTGCCCGCAAGGGGACCAGCCCTCCACCGAGCTGTAAGTAAACAAAAGTACTTTATAGTAAATATACCCTGCTTCATTTCTGAGAACAATAACCGAGACGTATGTCTTGTAGTTCGGATCGTAGCCCTTCTCGACAGAGTTCGTCTTCGGGGGATCTTCTTCCGGAGATGATGGAGAGCGAAACGCCTCCCCGTGCCTCCCCGCCTCGTGAGGCGGACGACCCTGAGGTGTCGTCACGGAGGATTTCTCCTGATCCGCCAAGGCCAGAAGGTAACCCTTCGGCCACCCGAAGTCCGGAGTATTCGGCTCCTAAGGAGAGCCACAAAAAGAGTCCGGGACTGTCCGGCGCACGACCGGACGCACTGATGAGTCTTCTGGAGCAAGCGGCTATCTCAGAGGCGCATCGTACTCTAATGGGTACGGTGTTTGAGAGAATTTCATCCGCCGAAAGTGGGTTGCATGAAGCCTTTATGAGCCTGCTAAGAGGCTTTGAGGTACGCAAAGTAATATATATTTTTTGACGGTACCGCACACGCTAGGTGTGCCCTATGCAGATAGTAGCCCCTGAGACTCTGGTTGCTGTCGAAAGGCGGCAAACAGAGGATCATAGTCCCAGGTAATGATCATGCTGCTTTCATGTGTAGGCGGCTGAGGGTTCGGTGGCTAGCCGGACTGGTGAGTTTGCCGAACTGAAGCGGCAACTTGATGCGGCAGATGCCGACATCGTGCTTGTAAACAAGCGGCTTGACGAGGCACAGGGTATGTATTCTCCGGTGATCAACATATATTAAGAGGAGCATGATGCTAGTATCTGTAATATGCTGTGACTGCAGATGGAGCTGCCGCCGTGGAGACCCTTCGGGCGGAACTTGCCCGAGCCAAGGAACAAGCCAGGAAGAGTGATGCGGCCGCCCTAAAGGCGGTCGAAGAGCTAAGAGCCGAACAGGCTGCGCATTGCCAGAGCAAAGAGAAAATAGCCAAGATGGCTGTTGAGTTGAAAGATGCCGCCGACCGTTATGAGCTTCTTGAAAAGGAAAGCCAAACGAAGACGGCGGACCTGGAGAAAGCCATGGTAGCAGCCAAGGAAGCCCGCTCTAAAATCAGAGCGGCGAAGGAGGAGCTACGTCAAGCCGGAGATATCGTGGCTGGGAAGCCCTTTTTGTTGCGGACGAAGTTCGGAGATCCTAAGTATGCCCTTCTGGATCAATTATGGAGTTCTGCAGACGCGTACTTGGATTTGGCAGCGAGTGCTGCTGATGCGACCGAGTTTTTCAAAGATCAAAAAGTGGAAAAGCTGTTCTGGTCGCAGTTCAATGTTCCAGTGCGTCCGCTGCTGTTAAATGAGCAAATGGCCGAGTGGGCCGAGCTCCATAGGTTGTCCGGGCTTGCCATGAGGTCTGTTGTGGATCATCTTTGGCCGGAAGGACCAAGGCCGAATAGTTATTTTGGCTTAGTGCAACGATTCCTTGGTGCTGTGCCGCATATCGATGCTGTGAAGAGGTCGGCGTGCATAGAGGGTGCGCGGATGGCTCTTGCCCGTGTCAAGACATACTGGGCAGAGATGGAGGCCACCGCTATTGCAACCCAGAGTTCGGCCGTAGGCCGGGTATCGGCCGAGCACTATTTTGAAGAAGTCCTAGAAGGCGCTCGTTTAATAGAGGCTCAGTGCTCGAAGAGTATCATGTTCTAGTGACATGTATCCCAATTGTAAGAACAATGCTATTTGAATTATAAAGGTTGTGTTTATACTTTTGCCTGAAAGTATTATTATGCCTCCTGTGCGGTCGTTTATGTGTATATATATATAACCTGAAAGTTTGCAGTCATCGGCTTCAGCCCCCACGCATATAATGCGGGGGTGTTCGCAAAAGCGCGTGTTCACACTTGATCCAACGTCTTGGTCCATTAAGGAGGTGGTAGCGCGGCGAACGAGGCAATCAGACTATATTGCTTTAACACTTTCACTTAACCATAGGAGTTTGACAGTGGGGCTACTATATAGCCCCTGGTACTTCCGCGTCTATCCGAATATGGTGCGCGTACGTACATGACCGGGAAAACCGGTCCTTCGTTAATGCGGAGGAATCCCGAAGATTCCGATGAGTCATCGAGTGGTTGACCAGTCTCGCGCTTTATCATGACAGTCAGTTTTCGGCTTTCTCTACTGAGGTGCTCGTCCAGATGAACCAGGGCACAATCGCAGTAGTTCTCCCGGTGCCACCTTAGCCGATAGAGCGGAACGTAAGGTAGCAAAACACGGGAGCCGGGCAAACCCAACATTTGACCAAAGACATGATTCGGAGCTGATGCATATAAGGCCAAACTCACGACGCCGAACACTCCCTAAGGTATTCGGACTTTACAACATATACTGGGTTCAGTAACGCCCTCGATAATGAACCCTAAATTTCCAGGTACGTGCATTAGTCTGATGTGGTGAAATGCCAATAATGCCAGAATCCCTCTCGGTTGTGTTAAGTATCCGGAGGGTATGAAGCAACAAGAGACAGTAAGAAAGGTTTACGCAGGGTCTTAATCTAAAAAGAAACCTTTGAGCGGGGCCCTGCTGCACGTCTGCGCCTGTGTCTCCGTTGTGCCGTATCCTGGAAGGGTGTAGCATGATTATCATCTGTAAAAGAGAAAAATCCAGCCCAAAGTCAGCGTGCGAAAAGAGAAAAAATGGTTATTCTTAATAAACCATTAAAATGTGATATATATTGTGTTAATATGGTCAAGCCGAACTGTAGCCCTTTTCACATGCGGGAAGCCCCTAGTACCACCTATGGGGGTATATCCCTCGACCTAATCTCGGGTTTATCTGAGCTGCTACACCTAGTGGTGTGCCGGACTCGTCTAACCGTGTCTGCGGTCTTGATGACCGATCGTTTATTCTGGCCCGAGAGGGGGCTGTTTTTAGTGTTCGGCTGCTAGAGCCGCCACACGTTCTTCCGCACATAGAGAACGCTCTGTGTTTTTGCTAATTGTGATGATGCCACGTGGACCGGGCATCTTGAGCTTAAGACAGGCGTAATGCAGTACAACATTAAAACGAGCGAAGGCCGTTCTTCTGAGTAGTGTGTGATAGCCGCTTCGGAATGGAGCTATGTCGAAGGTTAATTCTTCGCTTCGGAAGTTGTCAGAGGGACCGAATACAACCTCTAGTACTAGAGAGCCCGTGCAGCGGGCCTCTCGGCCTGGTATTACTCCTTTAAAGGTAGTATTGCTTTGGCTAATGCTCGTTGGGTCTATCCCCATTTTGTGTACTGTGTCCTGATATATCAGATTAAGACTACTGCCGCCGTCCATGAGGACTTGGGTGAGATGGTATCCGTTGATTATTGGGTCGAGCACCAAGGCGACCGATCCTACGTGCTGGACATTGGTCGGTCTATCCCTACGATCAAAAGTGATCGGGCAGGTCGACCAAGGGTTGAACTTGGGGGTGACAGGCTCAACGGTGCATGCATCTCAGAGTGTGTGTTTGCTCCTCCTCTTCGTCACGTGAATCATGTTCACTATTTTGACCTCTGGTGGGAACTTTTTCTGTCCCCCAGTGTTTTGCTGCCGAGGCTCATCCTCGTCTTCACTTGGTGTCTCCCTCCCCTTGTGTTTGACGTTTAGCTTACCGACCTGCTTGAAGACCCAACATTCTCTGTGGGTGTGATTTGCAGGTTTATCGGAGGTGCCGTGAATCTAACATAATTTGTCTAGAATCTTGTTTAGGCTGGACGGTCCATCTCTATTGCCTTTGAAAGGCTTTTTCTGTTGACCGGCTTGAGAGCCCCTAAATCCGGCGTTTACCGTCGTGTTGTCTGGGCTGTCTTCGTTATTTCGACGCTTGCTTTTACTGCATCGTTGTTTTCCATTGCCATCCCTGACTTCAGATGTGCCTCGGTCGCTGATGCTATTACAGGCCAGCCAGCTATCTTCACCTGCGCAAAAGCGGGTCATAAGGCTTGTTAGGGCTGCCATTGTCCTCGATTTTTCCTGGCCGAGGTGTCGGGCGAGCCATTCGTCTCGGACACTGTATTTGAAAGCTGCTAAGGCTTCAGCGTCCGGGCAATCGACAATTTGGTTCTTCTTAGTGAGGAATCTGTTCCAAAGCTTTCGGGCTGATTCTCTGGGCTATTGAATTATATGACTTAGATCGTCTGCGTCCGGAGGTCGGACATAAGTCCCTTGAAAATTAGCCCTAAAAGCATCCTCAAGCTCCTCCCAACTTCCAATTGAGTTTTTGGGGAGGCTCTTGAGCCAGTGCCGAGCTGGTCCTTTCAGCTTGAGGGGCAAGCACTTGATGGCGTGGAGATCGTCTCCGCGAACCATATGGATATGGAGGATGAAGTCCTCAATCCAGACCCCGGGGTCTGTCGTTCTGTCGTATGCCTCTATGTTCATGGGTTTGAATCCCTCTGGAAATTTGTGATCTAGCACCTCATCGGTGAAACATAGGGGGTGCGCGGCACCCCTGTATTTGGATGTGTCATGGCGTTCTGACGGTTGTAGTGTACGGTTTGGATTATGAGCTGGAGCGCCCTTCCTAGACCTATAGATGGATCTGGTCACGCCGGTTTTTGATGCAAGTCCTTGCGTGGATCGTGTGCTGACATATGTGTGGTCTCGTTAGCCGTCCTATCGCGGCCATGAGGTGGTCGATCCGATCGGTCGGCCGTTTTATTTTTTGGCAGTGTAGGCTCTAAGGCCTCATCGTCAAATTCAGGCAACAGCTTGCGCTTTGGATAGCTCTTTGTGTGGCGACTGCCACCGTATTTTTCTTCAGTGTCTAGCACTTTGTTCCATCTAGTGTTGAGTGTATTCTGCGCAGCCTTAAGCCTTTGCTTCTTATTCTTCAGACTCCTCGCGGTGGCAATAAGCCTTCTATGGAGGTTCTCTTGTTCCAGGTGCTTTTCCGGGATGATGTGTGCATTGTCGTCCGGACTGTTCTCCTCTCCGGAGACAGGTTGATGAGCGTTACCCCCGGCGTCGCCGTGTTCGGACAGTGGCTCCATACTATTGTCGCTGTCCGCTGGTTCATCCTGCTCTGTCGCTGGGTCCATGTGGTCGTCATTTCCATTGGAGTCGGTCGGGGTGTTATTTTTTCTTGCACTGTTTTTGCTGTTTTTGCTGAGGTGGGGTTTGGAGCGGCGCCTACGCCGTCGCTTTGGTTGCTTCTCGAGGGAGCTATCCTTCGCTGCATCCTTCCGTTCCTCGTCATTGTTCTCTTTGGGTGTATCCACCATATATATATATCGTGTGATGAAGTGGCTGTCCAGCGCCCTGTGGGTGGTGGTTCCTGTTCGCCTCATGCATCGTCGTCCATACCGTCGATGTCTTCGGAGTCGAAATCGAGCATGTCGGTTAAATCATCGACACTGGCAACTAAGTTGGTGGTGGGTGGGCAGCGAATTTCTTCGTCGTCCGCATCCCATTCTAGCCGGACATAGTTCCGCCAAGGGTCCCCTGACAAGGAGAGAGACTTTAATGAATTTAACACATCACCCAAAGGCGAGTGCTGAAAGATATCCGCGGAGGTCAACTCCATGATCGGTGCCCAATCAGATTCGATAGGCATAGACGTAGGCGGTTCAGGGCCTGTGGCCGGGGATGACTCCGAGGATCCAGCGACACAGGTCTCATAGGAGGTGAAGTCAGTATTCGGCTCTATGGCCACTGAGTGTGTGGCCTCCGAGGCTGGGTCCATCCACCCGTCCTTGGACGCCGTAATCGACTCTGGATCTAGGGCCGGAGTAGGCATAGGTGTGATCTCCCGAACACTGTCCGGCGGCAGAGCTAAGTCGTGCTCGTTGTGACTATGCGGCGCACCTGACATGGGCTCGAATCCGTCAAAGATCAAGTCTCCGCGGATGTCGGCGGTGTAGTTTAAATTTCCAAACCTGACCTGACGGCCAGGGGCGTAGCTCTCGATTTGCTCCAGATGGGCAAGCGAGTTGGCCCGCAGTATGAAGCCGCCGAATACAAAGATCTGTCCGGGGAGGAAAACCTCACCCTGGATCGCATCGTTGGCGATGATCGAAGGAGCCATCAAGCCTTTATCATGACGGCACAGTGGAACTCTCAATGAAAGCACCAATGTTGGTGTCAAAGCCGGCGGATCTCGGGTAGGGGGTCCCGAACTGTGCGTCTAAGGCGGATGGTAACAGGAGGCGGGGTGTTGGTGTCAAAACCGGCGGATCTCGGCTAGGGGGTCCCGAACTGTGCGTCTAGGCGAATGGTAACAGGAGACAAGTGACATGATGTTTTTACCCAGGTTCGGGCCCTCTCGATGGAGGTAAAACCCTACTCCTGCTTGATTAATATTGATGATATGGGTAGTACAAGAGTAGATCTACCACGAGATTAGAGAGGCTAAACCCTAGAAGCTAGCCTATGGTATGATTTTTGTTCGTCCTACGGACTAAAACCCTCCGGTTTATATAGACACCGGAGAGGGTTAGGGTTACACAGAGTCGGTTACAATGGGAGGAGATCTACATATCCGAATCGCCAAGCTTGCCTTCCACGCCAAGGAAAGTCCCATCCGGAGACGGGACGAAGTCTTCAATCTTGTATCTTCACAGTCCAGGAGTCCGGCCAAAGGTTATAGTCCGGCTACCCGGACACCCCCTAATCCGAGACTCCCTCAGTAGCCCCTGAACCAGGCTTCAATGATGACGAGTCCGGCGCGCAGATTGTCTTCGACATTGCAAGGCGGGTTCCTCATCTGAATACTTCATAGAAGATTTTGACCATAGGATAGTGTTTGGCTCTGCAAAACAAGTTTCCACATACCACCGTAGAGAGAATATTATTTACACAAATCTAATCTGCTGACGTATTCCGTAGCGTGTCATCACACCACAGCCAAGTCTTTATTCGAATCGTTTTTACTATCCCACCTCAACGCGTTTTGCGAGGCGGTTTCCTTGGCACGTCCAGTCGAAGCAGAGATCGTGTCCCCTTTATTTACGGGATTCTCATCAATACGGACGTGGGCAACCCACTCGTGCCCGTTGGTATGTTCCCTCGATCAAAGGCGAGTCCCAAATGACCACGGGGAGGGCTCTTGGTATTCAACCTCTTATAAAGAGACTAAGGCCTTACTCCTTTCTTTCAATCTCAAACGAGTTCGCCCTTCGCCTCGAGTTCCAACACCCACGGCCCCAGATTTCAGGCGCTTCGGACCTTCGATGATGTCAGGTTCCAACCTTCAAGGTCGATTGATGCCTTCCTCCGTCACGGAGGAGGACATGCTAAAGCTGAGAGAGGCCAGGTTCTTGACCGGTGAAATCTCGCATAGGCTGCCTGCGCAAGGGCAGGTCATTCCCACTCCCAAGCCTGGTGAGAGCGTGGTGTTCGTGTCTCACTTCCTTCGAGGGCTCGGCTTCCCGACGGATCCCTTCGTGAGGGGGCTCATGTTTTATTATGGGCTGGAATTTCACGACTTGGCTCCGGAGTCCATATTCCACATCTCATCGTTCATCGTCGTGTGTGAAGCCTTCCTCCGTATTACTCCTCACTTCGGACTGTGGCTTAAGGCCTTTAAAGTAGAGCCGAAGATGATCGAGGGACAGCACGCGGAGTGCGGAGGCGCTGTTATAAGCAAGAATGTCGATGCTCCATGGCCCGAGGGCTCTTTTCAAGAGGAGTCCAGCTTATGGCAATAAGAGTGGTTTTACATCACAGTTCCCAGGGGCACCAAGTGGGCGGCGCCACCTGCTTTTCGCTCGGGTCCTCCACCACGGCTAGCGTCATGGGTCAATAAGGGGCTGGACTGGGGGCCGGCAAAGGACGTTCCCCTGTTGTAGGGCCGCATCCGATATCTCCTAGAAAGGGACATCAGTCTGGTCGTGGTGACGCAGGTTATGCTACTTCGCTGAGTTCTGCCCTGCAATCGTCGCCCCCTTTGCCTGTGGGAGTTCAACTCGGAGGGACCGCGAGCTCTCCAACATTTTCTTGGCATGACGCCCGTGGAGATGTACAGATTGTTCTTTGGACCACAAGTAGTGTGTCCGGATACTACGGAGGACGCAAGTCTAAGCTGCAATCATCCGGATACTCAAGTAAGTAGCCCTGTGCTCGGACATACCTTCCATCACAACATCGCCCTTAAAAGAGTTGCCCTTGACACAGGAGTGGGTAGCGAAGGCGAAGTTAATCAGGTGTCCGGCCCCCCTTCCTGAGACCTCGCCGAATCCCGTGTTGACCAGGATGATGGAGATCGCGTCTTTGGAAGAGAATGAGGAGGGGGACAAGGGAGCTACCGCCTCCTCTAAGGAGGCTATTGGGAAAGGAGGAATCAAAAATTCCTCTACCCAGGGGAAGAAGAGGACCGCCTCTGATAACCCGGAGACCATGGTCCCAAAGCGGGGGAAGAAATCTTCACCAGAGGGTCCTGCGCTGGGGGATACCTCGGCCATACTGTGCCCCCAAGGGGATCAGCCCTCCACCGAGCCATAAGTAGAGAGGGGAGTTTAAAATGAGAAAAATCCCTGTTTTATTTCTGAGGAAAATAACCGAAATTTTACCTTGTAGTTCAGATCTCAGCCCTTCTCAGCAGAGCTCATCCTCAGGGGACCTTCTTCTGGAGATGATGGAGAGCGGAACGCCTTCCCCTGCCGTACCGCCTTACGAGGCGGGCAACCCTGAGGTGTCGTCGCGGAGGGTTTCTCCGAATCCGGCAGGACCGGAAGGCAGTCATATGGCCCCCCAAATCTCTCCTAGTCTGACCTTTGAGAAAAGCCAGCGAACGAGTCCGGCACCGCCTGGTGCGCGATCGGAGGAGCTGAGGGATCTGCTAGGGCGAGCGTCTATCTCAGAGGAGCACCGTGCGTTGATGGGTACGGTGATTGAAAGGATTTCGTCCGCAGAAAGCGGGTTGCATGAGGCCGTCAGGAGTTTACTGATAGGCTTTAAGGTACGCGAAGTGATGTACCTTTTAACAGTTCCGCATATATAAAATGCGCCCTGTATAGATAGTAGCCCCTGAGACTCTGTGTGTTGCCGAAGACGGCAGCACGCAGAGGATCATAGTCCCAGGTATAATGTTGCCGCCTTCTTATACAGGTGGCGAGGTGTCCGGTGGCTAGCCCGACTTATGAATTTGCCGAGCTAAAGCGGCAGCTTGACGTGGCAGATGCCGACATCGCGCTTGTCAACAAGCGGCTTGACGAGGCACAAGGTATGTAATTTCTCCGGAGACACCTGGTAAGAGGAGCTTCATGCCAGTATCTTACAATGCGTGTGCTTAATGCAGATGGTGTTGCCCGCTGTGGAGAACCTTCGGGCAGAGCTTGCTCGAGCCAAGGAGCAATCCAGAAAAAGCGATGCGGCTGCCCTGAAGGCGGTCGAGGAGCTGAAAGTCGAACAGGCTGCTCACTACCGAAGCAAGGAGGAAATGGCCGAGATGGTTGTGAAGTTAAAGACTGCTGCTGACCGCTGCAAGCTTCTTGAAAAAGAAAATCAGGCAGAGCGGACAGACCTAGAAAAGGCCACTACGGCGGCCAAGGATGCTTGCTCTGTGATGAGAGCTATGAAGGAGGAGCTACGTCAAGCCGGAGATATCGCGGCTGGAAAGCCCTTTATGCTGCGGATGAAGTTCGGGGATCCTAAATATGCTCCGTTGGACCGGATGTGGAGTACGGCGGACACTTATCTGGATTTGGCGGCGAGTGCCGCAGACGCGGCCGAACACTTCCGAGATCAAGAGGATCACGAAGTGGAAAAGCTTTCCTAGTCGCAGTTCCATAATCCCGAGCGTCCACTTCCATTAACCGATCATTTGGCCGAATGGGCCGAGCTGAATAGGTTATCTAGACTCGCCATGAAGTATGTCGTGGATCATCTGTGGCCGGAAAGGCCAAAGCCGAACAGTTATTTTAGCTTGGTGCAGCAGTTCCTTGGTGCAGTGCTGCATATCAATGCAATGAAGAGGTCAGCATGCATAGAGGGTGCGCGGATGGCCCCTGCCCGTGTCAAGACATACTGGGCGGAGATAGAGGCCACCGCTGTTGCATCCCGAGACTCGGACGAAAGCCGAGTACCTGTCGAGCGCTATTTTCAGGAAGTTCTGGAAGGCGCTCATTTAATAGAGACACAGTGCTCGAAGGATATTATGTTCGAATGACATTGATTATTGTAAAACAATATTTTGATAAATTGTAGAAGCTTTTTATACTTGTGCCTGCAAGTAATATGATGCCTCCTGTGCGGCCGTTTAAGATATATGTATGTAGAGTCTGAAAGATGGCAGTCGTCGGCTTCAGCCCCCACGCATATAATGCGGGGGTGTTCATAGAAGGCGCATTTTCACAATTGATCCAACGTCTTGGTCCACAAAGGAGGTGATAGCGTAGCGAACTAGGCAATCGGACTATAATGCTTTATCACTTTCACTTAGCCATGGGAGTTTGACAGTGAGGCTACTATATAGCCCCTGGTGACACCGCGCTCGCCCGAACTCGGGGCGCGTTTGTGTCTGGCCGGGAAACGGCCCTTCGTTAATGTGGAGGAATCCCGAAGATTCCGATAGGTCATCGAGTTGTTGACCAGTCTCACGCTATATCATGACAGTCAAATTTCGGCTTTCTCTACTGAGGTGCTCGCCTGGCTGAACCAGGGCACAATCGCAGTAGTTCTCCTGGTGTCGCCTTAGCTGATAGAGCGGAATGTAAGGCAGCAAAACACAGGAGCCGGGCAAACCCAACATTTGACCAAAGACATGATTCGGAGCTGATGCATATAAGGCCAAACTCGCGATGCCGAACACTCCCTAAGGTATTCGGACTTTATGAAAACGGGCTGAGTAGTGCCCTTGATAATAAGCCCCTGGTGTCCAGGTACGCGCAACATTCTGACGTGGCCACATGCCAAGACGCCAGCCTCCTCCTCGGTTATACGGAGAATCCGGGGGATGTGTACCAACAAGAGACAGTAAAAAAGGTTTACGCAGGGTCTTAATCTAAAAAGAATCCTTGGAACGGGTCCCTGCTGCACATCTGCACCTGTGTCTCCGTTGTGCCGTATCCTGGACGGGTGTAGCACGGTGTTCATCTATAAAAGAGAGGAAGTTAGTTGAAAAGGTTGTGCGAAATGTACATTATACTAAATAAACAAAGTATAATTCAAAAAACGAGTAAAATTGAGCCCTATTATCTCTTGTTTTACATGTGCGGAGCCCCTTGTAATGGGGTGTAAGGCTATTAAGCCTTTATCAATTTTATGTTTACTCCGGACTCGTCTATCCGCGTCCATGGTCTTAACGACCTATTTAGGTGCTTTGATTGATGAAGCCACCTTAGTGTGTGGCTGTCAAGGCAGCCGCACAGTCTTCCGCGCGGGGAGAACACTCAATGTTTCCCTTTAGTGATATGATGCCTCGTGGACCGGGCATCTTAAGCGTGAGAGACGCATAATGTGGTATTGCATTAAACGGGCGAAAGCTTCACGTCCCAGTAGTGCTTGATAGCCACTTGAAAATGGGGCGATGTGGAAGGTTAGCTTTTCGCGGCGGAAGTTATCGGGGGAGCCGAACATTACTTCTAGCAGAATAGAACCCGTGCAACGGGCATCCGGGCCTGGCGTTACTCCTTGAAAGGAAGTGTTGCTATGGCGAATTTTTGTTGGGTCCATCCCAATTTTACGGATTGTGTCTTGATATAGTAGGTTTAGACCACTGCCGCCGTCCATCAGGACTTGTGTAAAGTGGAGTCCGTCGATTATCGGATCTAATATCAGGGCAGTCCAGCCTGCGTTCCGGATACTTCTAGAGTAATCCTGATGGTCGAAGGTGATCGGTTTTAACAACCAGTGGCGAGACTCCTTTGGGATAGGCCATGTGGCGCATATCTCGATGGGCGCCATTCTATTTTTCCCTTTAGTCACGTGAAGTAAGTTTACTGTTTTGACTTCTTGTGGGAAATTCTTTTGTTTCCCGGTGCTCTGCTTGTGGGGTTCGTCATCATCCCCGCTTGGTGTGTCGAGCCCCTTGTGTTCGGCGTTGAGTTTGCCGGATTGCTTGAAGACCCAACAATCTCTGTGGGTATGGTTTGCAGGCTTCCCGGGAGTTCTGTGGATTTGACATATCTTGTCCAAGATGTTGTTCAGGGTAGATAGCTCGTCCCTGTTATCCTTGAGGGGCAGCTTTTTCTGATTTTGCCGAGAGCTTTTGAATCCGGCGTTGACTGCCATGCTCTTCGGGCTGTTTCCCTTATTCTGGCGTTGGTCCTTGCTGCATCGTGGTTTCCCGTTTCCATCCCTAACTTCGGATGTACTTGGGTCACTGGTGCTGCATCTTGCCAACCAGTTGTCCTCTCCCATGCAAAAGCGGGTCATGAGGCTTGTTAATGCGGCCATTGTTCTTGGCTTTTCCTGGCCGAGGTGTCTGGCGAGCCATTCGTCTCGAACGCTGTGTTTGAAAGCTGCTAGGGCTTCGGCGTTCGGACAGTTGACTATCTGGTTCTTTTCAGTAAGAAATCTGTTCCAGAGTTTTCGGGCTGACTCTCCGGGTTGTTGAGTTATATGGCTTAAATCATTTGCATCCGGAGGTCGGACATAGGTCCCTTGAAAATTTGCCCGAAAAGCGTCCTCGAGCTCTTCCCAACTTCCAATTGTGTTTTCGGGAAGGCTTTTAAGCCAATGCCAGGCTGGCCCTTTGAGCTTGAGGGGTAAGTATTTAATGGCGTGGAGGTCATCTCCCCTGGCCATGTGTATGTCGAGGATATAATCCTCAATCCAGACTCCAGGGTCTGTTGTTCCGTCGCATGCCTTTATGTTTACGGGTTTGAATCCCGCTGGAAATTCATGGTCCAGCACCTCATCGGTGAAACATAGGGGGTGTGCGGCACCCCTGTATTTGGGTGTGCCGTGGTGTTCGGATATTTGTGGCATTGCATTGCATACTAGAGCTTGCTTTCTTGGCCCGTAAATAGACCTGGCTGGGCCATCCTTTTGATGCGAATCCTTGGGTGGATCGCGTGTTGGTTTGTGTGCGGCGCCATTTGCCGCTCTATGTTGGCCACGGGGTCGTCTATCCGACCGGATGGCTTCCTTTGATTTTGGGGGCTCTAGGGCTTCCTCATCAAATTCGGGCAGTAGCTTTCGCTTCGGATAGCTCTTTATGTGGCGACTATCGCCGTATTTATCTGCAGTGTTGAGTACTTTGCTCCATCTGATTTGGAGTGTGTCTTCCGCAGTTTTGAGCTTCCGCTTCTGCTTTTTCAGGCTACGCGCGGTGGCGACAAGCCTTTTGTGGAGGTTCTTCTGCTCCAGGAACTTGTCCGGCATAAGGTCGTCCGGACTGTTATCTTCGCTGGGGACGGGGTGTTTGGTTTGTTTATCCAAGTTTCCTTGTTTGGCCAGTTGCTCGATGCCATGTTCATCGTCTGCCGTTTCGCCCTGCTCTGTGGCCGCGTCTATATGGCCGCTGTCTCTGTCGAGGCGGGGCTTGGAGCGGCGCTTACGCCGCTGCTTTGGCTGCTTTTCGAGGGAATGACCCTCAGTTGCATCCTCTCGTTCTTCGTCATCGTTTCCTTTTGGTGTGTCCACCATGTATACATCATAGGATGGGGTGGCTGTCCAGTGCCCTATAGGCGCTGGTTCTTGTTTGTCTCCTACATCGTCGTCCATACCGTCGATGTCTTTGGAGTCAAAGTCTAGCATGTCGGTTAAATCATCGACAGTGGCTACGAAGTGGGTGGTGGGTGGGAATCGAATTTCTTCGTCGTCTGCATCCCAACCTTGCTGACCATAGTCCGGCCAGGACTCTCCTGATAAAGAGAGAGATTTTAGTGAATTGAGAATATCGCCGAAGGGCGAGTGCTGAAAGATGTCCGCGGCAGTGAACCCCATGATCGGCGCCCAATCGGATTCGATCGGTAGGGGCGCGGAGGGCTCGGAGTCCGGAGAGGAGTCTGGCACCTTGGAGTCACGGGCTTCGCAGGGGACAGGGCTGGTGTTCGGCTCGATCGCTGTAGAGATTGCAGCCCCCGAGGCAGTGTCCAGCCACCCGTCCTCGATTGGCATAGTCGGCTCCGAGCTAAGGGTCGGAGCGGACACGGGTGCGGCCTCCAGGGCACTGTTCGGCGGCAGAGCTAGATCATGCCCATCGTGACAATGCGGCGCGCTCGGCTGTGGCTCGAATCCGTCGAAGATCAAGTCTCCGCGGATGTCGGCCGTGTAGTTCAAACTTCCAAATCTAACCTGATGGCTAGGGGTGTAACTTTCGATCTGCTCCAGATGGCCAAGCAACTTGGCCCGCAGTGCAAAGCCGCCGAATACGAAGATCTGTCCGGGGAGAAAAGTCTCACCCTGGACCTCATCGTTGTTGATGATCGGAGGAGCCATCGGGCCTAAAGATGACGACATAGAGGAACTCTCAATGAAAGCACCAATGTCGGTGTCAAAACCGGCAGATCTCGGGTAGGGGGTCCTGAACTGTGCGTCTAGGCGGATGGTAACAAGAGACAAGGGACACGATGTTTTTACCCAGGTTCGGGCCCTCTCGATGGAGGTAAAACCCTACTCCTGCTTGATTAATATTGATGATATGGGTAGTACAAGAGTAGATCTACCACGAGATCAGAGAGGCTAAACCCTAGAAGCTAGCCTATGGTATGATTGTTGTTCGTCCTATGGACTAAAACCCTCCGGTTTATATAGACACCAGAGAGGGTTAGGGTTACACAGAGTCGGTTACAATGGGAGGAGATCTACATATCCGAATCGCCAAGCTTGCCTTCCACGCTAAGGAAAGTCCCATCCGGACACGGGACGAAGTCTTCAATCTTGTATCTTCACGGTCCAGGAGTCCGGCCAAAGGTTATAGTCCGGCTACCCGAACACCCCTAATCCGGGACTCCCTCACGAGGGACACAATGTTTACCCAGGTTCGGGCCCTCTCGATGGAGGTACTACCCTACTTCCTACTTGATTGATCTTGATGATATGAGTATTACAAGAGTTGATCTACCACGAGATCGTAGAGGCTAAACCCTAGAAGCTAGCCTATGGTATGATTGTTGTTCTTGTCCTACGGACTAAACCCTCCGGTTTATATAGACACCGGAGGGGGCTAGGGTTACACAGAGTCGGTTACAAAGGAGGAGATTTACATATCCGTATTGCCAAGCTTTCCTTCCACGCCAAGGAGAGTCCCATCTAGACACGGGACGGAGTCTTCAATCTTGTGTCTTCATAGTCCAACAGTCCGACCAAAGGATATAGTCCGGCTGTCCGAGGACCCCCTAATTCTGGACTCCCTCAGTGGGCCTGAGCCATACCCATCTACCTGACAACCTATATAAGAAGGTGCTAGCCAGTGGAGTGAACCCTAACTCAGTTCACTCACTCCCTCTCACACAACCCTAGCCGTCATCTACTATTACTCTCACTTTGCTGCTTCCGGCGATCCCATCCCAATGACCGCGTGCACGGTTGGTAGGGAGAGCAGGTACCTCCGGAACCTTTTCGTTTGAGACCCTGCCCGGGAGAACGGCAATAAGGTTCTCGAGGAGCGTCTCAACGCGAATGCTCCCGGTCCGTCACCGACTACCTCCCCTGCATCGACTTCATGGTTGACGATGAAGTCGCCAAGAAGAAGGCCTCGACTGATACTAAGGTTGCTGCTACCGCCGCAATGTTGGTTTGACCAACCGAAGGGTATGACTCGTTCATCCCCTATTTGCTCGTTCATGTGTTGGCCGTACATATGATGTTCATAGATGTTTCGGTTCTATGTACTATATGTGCTCACATGCTTAGGATTCGGTATGAGATGCATACCGTATTTGCCATGCTTATCATTTACTCATGGATTAGATTAGTCGAAAATGTGTTAACATTTCCAACACACCTGACACACTTGTGGACATCATTCGAGAGAGAAATGTATTTTGGCTGAGAACCCCAGCACGAAAAACAGAAACATTTGCAGAAACGCATCTCTGAGCAGTTTTTGGATCAAAGTGTATCAGTTAAACAAGTTTGTGGATTAAATTGTGTGATTTTTGTGTTTATGGACTAGACTGTGATTTCTATCCGAGTTCATGGACTGGCGGGGCATTTCACTCCATTTCGGAGAAGGTTGCATATGTAGATGACACTTTGGGGAGTATTTGGTGCCATAGAGAGGGTGCGATATGTCGGCAACTTAGCAGGAACATGTTCTTGTTCACCTTCGGCCAGGCATCGGGTACCAATTCTATTAATGTAGATGATTTTGGAATCATTATGAATTCATCCTCTAAGGGCATACACCACTTAAACTTCCCTATCTTCATGGATCCTAAGTACTTGAAGGGAGGTCATATCACTTGCAGCACCGCTGGGTGGGCATTGTGAACCCTTCACAGGGTGATATCAACAAAAAATGTTGACATGTCTATTGATCATTTAGGAGTTTATGTCGTTGTTTAGTGCCTTGATCCTCGAATTAAACCGATTGATAACTGTAAGTGCAAATGGGTTAAGGGACTAATGTGCTTACTAGTGTACACATGAGAGATAGCCTTTTCGATAAGTAACAGTGTCGAACCCAACGAGGAGCAAAAGGAAATGACAAGCGGTTTTCAGTAAGGTATTCTCTGCAAGCACTGAAATTATAGGTAATAGATACTTTTGTGATAAGATAAATTGTAATGGGTAACAAGTAACAAGTGTAAATAAAGTGCAGCAAGATGACCCAATCCTTTTTGTAGCAAAGGACAAGCCTGGACAATCTCTTATATAGAGAAAAGCGCTCCCGAGGACACATGGGGATTATCGTCAAGCTAGTTTTCATCACATTCATATGATTCACGTTCGGTACTTTGATAATTTGATATGTGGGTGTACCGGTGCTTGGGTGCTGTCCTTACTTGGACAATCATCCCACTTATGATTAACTCCTATTGCAAGCATCCGCAACTACAAAAGAAGTATTAAGGTAAACCTAACCATAGCATGAAACATATGGATCCAAATCAGCCCCTTACAAAGCAACGCATAAACTAGGGTTTAAGCTTCTGTCACTCTAGCAACCCATCATCTACTTATTACTTCCCAATGCCTTCCTCTAGGCCCAAACAATGGTGAAGTGGCGTGTAGTCGACGTTCACATAAAACCACTAGAGGAGAGACAACATAAATCTCATCAAATATCAAACGAATACCAAATTCACATGACTACTAATAGCAAGACTTCTCCCATGTCCTCAGGAACAAACGTAACTACTCACAAAGCATATTCATGTTCATAATCATAGGGGGTATTAATATTCATAATGGATCTGAACATATGATCTTCCACCAAATAAACCAACTAGCATCAACTACAATGAGTAATCAATACTACTAGCAACCTACAAGTACCAATCTCAGACTTAGAGACAAGAATTGGATATAAGAGATGAACTAGGGTTTGAGAGGAGATGGTGTTGGTGAAGATGTTGATGAAGATGGACCCCTCCCAATGAGAGGATTGTTGGTGATGACGATGGCGGTGATTTCCCCCTACCGGAGGGAAGTTTCCCCGGTAGAACAGCTCCGCCAGAGCCCTAGATTGGTTCCGCCAAGGTTCCGCCTCGTGGCGGCGGAGTCTCGTCCCGAAAGCTTTTTTCTGATTTTTTCTCAGACGAAAGACTACATATAGCAGAAGATGGGCACCAGAGGGCCACCAGGGGGCCCACGAGGCAGGGGGCCGCGCTCCCCACCCTCGTGGCCAGGGTGTGGGCCCCCTCTGGTATTTTCTTCGCTCGGTATTTTTTATTATTTCCAAAAATAAGTTCCGTGGAGTTTTAGGACTTTTGGAGTTGTGCAAAATAGGTCTCTAATATTTGCTCCTTTTCCAGCCCAGAATTCCAGCTGCCAGCATTCTCCTTCTTCATGTAAACCTTCTAAAATAAGAGAGAATATGCATAAGTATTGTGACATAATGTGTAATAACAGCCCATAATGCAATAAATATCGATTTAAAAGCATGATGCAAAATGGACGTATCAACTCCCCCAAGCTTAGACCTCGCTTGTCCTCAAGCGGAAGCCGATAACAATAAATATATCCACATGTTTAGAGATACAGGTTGAGGGAGTCCTGGATTAGGGGGTCCTCGGACTGCCGGACTATATACTTTGGTCGGACTGTTGGACTATGAAGATACAAGATTGAAGACTTCGTCCCGTGTCCGGATGGGACTCTCCTTTGCGTGGAAGGCAAGCTTGGCAGTTCGGATATGTAGATCTCCTCCCTTGTAACCAACTCTGTGTAACCCTAGCCCCCTCCGATGTCTATATAAACCGAAGGGTTTAGTCCATAGAAGAACAATCACAATCATAGGCTAGCTTATAGGGTTTAGCCTCTATGATCTCGTGGTAGATCAACTCTTGTAATACTCATATCATCAAGATCAATCAAGCAAGAAATAGGGTATTACCTCCATCAAGAGGGCCCGAACCTGGGTAAACATTATGTCCCCCGCCTCCTGTTACCATCCGCCTTAGATGCACAGTTCGGGACCCCCTACCCGAGATCCGCCGGTTTTGACACCAACATTGGTGCTTTCATTGAGAGTTCCACTGTGCCGTCACAACAAGGCTTGATGGCCCCTTCGATCATCGGCAACGATGCGATCCAGGGTGAGGTTTTCCTCCCCGGACAAATCTTCATATTCGGTGGATTCGTACTGCGGGCCAACTCGCTTGGCCATCTGGAGCAGATCGAGAGCTACGCCCCTGGCCATCTGGTCAGGTTTGGAAGCTTGAACTATACTGCCGACATCCACGGAGACTTGATCTTCGACAGATTCGAGCCCATGACAGGTGCGCCGCACAGTCACGACGAGCATGACTTAGCTCTATCGTCGGACAATGCTCGGGAGATCACACCTGTGGCCACTGAGGCCCTCAATCCGGAGCAGAGCGCACCGTCCGAGGTGGGGTGGATGGACCCCGCCACGGAGGCCGCGCACTCAGCAGCGATGGAGGCGAATGCTGACTTCACCTCCTATGAGACTTGTGTTGCCGGACACTTGGATTTGTCCCCGGCCACGGGCTCCGTACCGCCTGCGTCCGTGCCTATCAAATCTGATTGGGCACCGATCATGGAGTTTCCCTCCGCGGATATCTTTCAGCGCTCGCCCCTGGGCGACGTGCTAAATTCATTAAGGTCTCTCTCCTTGTCAGGAGACCCCTGGCCGAATTATGTCCGGCTTGAGTGGGAAGCGAACAATGAAGAAATTCGTTCCCCACCCACCACCCACTTAATAGCCACTGTCGACGACTTAAACGACATGCTCGATTTCAGCTCCGAAGACATCGACGGTATGGACGACGATGCAGGAGACAAACAGGAACCACCGCCCACAGGGCGCTGGACTGCCACCTCATCATATGATGTATACATGGTGGACACCCCCAAAGAAAGCGATGGCAATAAGGCAACGGAGGATAATCCCTCTGATAAGAAATCCAAGCACCAGCGTCAGCGATGCCGCTCTAAGCCCGACCATAGCAAAAGAAGTGATATCGGCACAAGAGACAATAACGCTGCAGATAGTGCCGAAGATGAAGACAATCACCTCCTAAGGAACAGAGGATGACACTTACATGTCCCTCTCCGAAGACGAGGTGAGCCTCGGCGACGAAGAATTTATCGTGCCTGAGGATCCCGTCGAGCAGGAGCGCTTCAAGTGCCGGCTTATAGCCACAGCAAAAACCCTAAAGAAAAAATAGCAGCAGCTTCAAGCTGACCAAGATCTGCTAGCGGATAGATGGACCAAGGTCCTGGCAGCCGAGGAATACGAACTCGAGCGCCCAACCAAGAGTTACCCAAAGCGCAGGTTGCTACCCCAACTTGAGGAGGAAGCATTAAAACCTACACTACCAGTGTATGATGCGGCTGATCGGCCACCTCGTGGCCGAGATAGAGCGGCATATCAGCCTGAAGTCCAGCCCGAACCCCGTCGCTAGTCAAACAAAAACATCAAGGCCCGGGGCAACACGCAAGACCTGCGAGACATATTGGAAAACAAAGTAGGACATAAAGATCGATCTACGGATCACGAGGGCGCCCCCCAACGCGTGATGACGACCGTCACGCCGGATATACTAAAAGCAAATCCGGCCGGGCCGAATACAGCAGACAAGACTCGTATGAACTACGTCGTGACATAGCCCGGCATAGAGGCGCCGCGCACCCCCTATGCTTCACCGATGAAGTAATGGATCATGAATTCCCAGAAGGGTTTAAACCCGTGAACATTGAATCATATGATGGTACTACAGACCCCGCAGTATGGATAGAGGATTTTTCCTCCACATTCACATGGCCCGCGGGGATGATCTACACGCCATCAAGTATCTCCCGCTAAAACTCAAAGGATCGGCTCGGCATTGACTGAATAGCTTGCCAGCAAACTCCATCGGAAGTTGGGAGAACCTGGCAGACACATTCCTGGACAACTTCCAGGGCACTTATGTGCGACCACCGGATGCTGATGATTTAAGTCACATAATACAACTGCCTGGAGAGTCAGCCAGGAAATTCTGGACTTGGTTCCTAACTAAAAAGAACCAAATTGTAGACTGCCCGAATGCCGAAGCCCTAGCAGCCTTTAAACATAACATCCATGACGAATGGCTTGCCCGACATCTCGGCCAAGAGAAGCCAAAATCCATGGCAGCCCTCACGACACTCATGACCCGCTTTTGCGCAGGCGAGGATAGCTGGTTGGCCCGTAGCAACAACACAACAAGCAACCCTGGCACATCAGAGGCCAGAGATAGCAACGGCAAACCTCGGCGCAACAAACACAAGCGCCACAGAAATGGTGAAAACGCTGAAGATACGGCAGTCAATGTCGGATTTAGTGGCTCTAAGTCCGGTGAGCGGAAAGGGCCACTCAAAAATGACAATTCGGGTTCGTCCAGTCTGGACCGCATACTCGACTGCCAATGCCAAATTCATGGCACCCCAGGAACCCCAGCCAATCATACCACTAGAGAATGTTGGGTCTTCAAACAAGTCGGCAGGTCAGGCGCCAAAAACAAAGATGGGGGATCTCAAAGCGATGATGGCGACGAGGATCCTGGATCACCAAATACAGGAGGTCAAAAGAAATTTCCCCCGCAAATCCAAATGGTGAATGTGGTAAACAACACCCACATTCCCAACTCGGACCGGAGGCGCACCCTTAGGGATGTCGACTTAATGGAAATGGTCGTCCCACAATATAAACTAGGGCTGATCACCTTCAGCCGCACGGATCGTCCGGTTAACACTAATCAGGGCAATCCAGCCGCACTAATCCTCGACCCAATAATTAACGAGTTCCACCTCACACGAGTCCTTATGGACGGAGGCAGGATTCTAAACCTACTTTACCAGGACACAGTGCGCAAGATGGGCATCGATCATTCAGTGATCAAACCCACAAAAGCCACCTTTCGAGGTATTATACCAGGTGTGGAGGCCCGCTATACAGGCTCCATTGCCCTTGAGGTAGTCTTCGGATCACCAGATAATCACTATGCTGAAGAGTTAATCTTCGACATTGTCCCCTTTCGCACTGATTATCAGGCACTGCTCCGACGAACCGTGTTCACTCGATTCAACGCGGTGCCACATTATGCCTACGGTAAGCTCAAGATGCCCGGTCCACACGGCGTCATCACGGTTAATGGCAAGGCCGAACTTTCCCTCGGTACCAAAGAGTATATGGCTGCTTTAACAGCAGAAGCAACGAGCGGCACCTCTCAGCCGAACCTCGAGTCGACGGCCAGGCTCTCGGACACCGCCAAAGGACTTCGACCTACTTCGCGGCAGGATAGCCCGGCTCGTCCAGAGCTCAATTAAACACTCCGGCGAAGGCCAAGACAGGCCACATACCACGGCTCAACCGCTCTCCGGCACACAAACATTTCTTGCATCTTTTTCGCAGGTTCACCTTTGCACCGACCAGGATAGGCGACATGGAAGCAGTTCGAACGCACAAGGGAATCCTTAGATATTCCCCGCGATGACCATCCGACTATACTCCGGATCCGCACACAACTTCTTCCCCCCTGGTCTCAGCAGGTTCCACAGTCATGCCCCTTTTTTATCTCATTATTTGTACTCATACGCATCGACATACTATTCAAATACAACATGTGGATTTATATGACGCTTATCTGCTGATTATTTCTTATTGAAATTCTTTTGTCAAGTAGCATCCGTACATCGCGATATGCCTTAAAATATGCCAGGGGCTTTGTTTTACCCATAATACGGCAATAAAGT
This sequence comes from Triticum aestivum, assembly GCF_018294505.1. Lineage (NCBI taxonomy): Eukaryota > Viridiplantae > Streptophyta > Magnoliopsida > Poales > Poaceae > Triticum > Triticum aestivum. The sequence continues at coordinate 537,408,103 of NC_057803.1, forward strand.
CCGAACACCTTCATGGAATTTCGGCACCCCGAACTTATAGCATTATATGCATCAGCTATGAATCATGTCTTGGGTCAAATGTTGGGTTTGCCCGGCTCCCATGTTTTGCTACCTTATGTTCCGCTATATTGGCTAAGGCGGCACAAGGAGAACTATTGCGATTGTGTCCCGGTTCTTCCGGACGAGCACCTCAGTAGAGAAAGCCGAAAACTGACTGTCATGATACGGCGAGAGCTGGTCAGCTGTTCGAGAGGTTGTAAAATCTTTAAGGATTTCTCCCGCATAATGCCATAACTAATGCAGCGTGCGATGGATCGGTTTTTCTTCCGATCAGGTGCTTATAGAGCCCCTCGTGCGGTCTTCTGAGCACCAGGGGTTGTGCCTACCTTCCTTTCCTAAAGCTCCTATGGCTAAGTGAGAGTGATAAACCCCTATAGTCTGATTGCCTGGTTCGTTGTGCTGAACACCTCCGTCGAAGGACCCAAAACTGGGATCAAGAGTGATCAGGTTTATCCCGAACACCACCGTACTTCCTACGTGGGGGCAGAAGCCGACGACTGGCCAACTCTCAGGATTAATCTATAAAACGGCCGTGTAGGAGGATAAACTTTCATATAACAGGCAATAGAAATGACCTTGTTCAAACATTACAAAGGACAACATGATTTGCATTCATGGGAATATAATGTCCTTAGTGCATAGCTCCGCTGCAAGGTGGGATCCTTTCAGGACACTTTCATAATATAATTTGGGCTTGTGGTGCTCCTTCCCCTCTGGCGGTCCCTCGGTCATCAGCTTTTCAGCATCCATCTTCCCCCAATGCACCTTTGCGCGGGCGAAGGCCATTCGCGTACCCTCTATACAGACCGACCGCTTGATGACGTCAAGTCAAGGGCAGGCACTTACAAGCCGCTTCACGAGCCCGAAGTAGCTGCTTGGAATCGGCTCGGCGGGCCATAGCCGGATAATCAAATCCTTCATGGCCAGTTCCACCGCCCTATGCAGTTCGATCAGCTGTTTCAGCTGATCAGCAAAAGGCACCGGATAATTCGGTGCCAGATACTGCGACCAGAAGAGCTTATCCGCAGTGTTCCTTTCTTCGGCTCGGTAGAATTTGGCGGCATCCGATATGCTGCGGGGAAGCTCCACAAATACCCCTGGAGAAATCCGAATTCAAAATTAGAAACATGATTTTCTCCTCAAATACTTGCTTTACATGGAAAAAAGCCTTACCCGCCGCAATCTTCCTCAACTCGTGGATCTCCTGTAGGGTGCTTTGGGTTTCCCCCCGGGCATCTCTCGCGGCCTGATGAGCCTTGGTGAGTTCGGATTCTTTCTCCATTAAACTCTGCTTCAAGGTCTCGCATTTATTCACGGCCTCTTGAAGCTCCTGCTCTGCTTCAATAACCCTGGCCTTGTGCTTCTCACGAAGAACCTGATCTGCGGCTGCTTTTTCCTCAGCCTCGACCACAGCCTTTTTAAGAGCCTCGACTTCGGTCATCATCCCTAGCGCAAATCATGAAACATATTTTATCATACTGGAAATTCGTTCACAATAAACGCGAACAAGACTTGCACATACCTTGTTTATCTCCCAACTGCCTTTTCAACTGGCCAAGATCTTCTTTGGCCCGCTCCAGACTTTGATTCAGTCCGGAGACCTTCGCAGTATGAGAGGCAGCAGCCGCTACGGACGCCTCCTTATAAAAGAAGAGAGATAGATGTCATCAAGTGAGTTTTCCTGCGAACATAAATTTGATCCTCTGTCCGGTTCTTTCTTTCCCCGAACAGTGTATCAGGGGCTACCATCCATACCATGACACTCTTTGAAACCTCATAAAACATACCTCAAGGCCTCTTATAAGGCTGACACAGGCTTCATTCAGTCCACTCTCAGCAGACTGAATCTTCTCAATCACCGCACCCATAAGGGGACGGTGTTCATCAACGATGGAGGCGCTCTTCAGCACCGCCAACAAAACATCCGGCACCTCTGGTTGGACAGAGGTTGCCGATGGAACAGGCACGCCCCCTCCAGCCGAGGGAGGCCGCCTGCTCGATTCTGGGGCCGTATTGGTCTCCGGAACTACGTCCAGCTGGGGGTCGAATTCAGGATGGCCCCCGCCGTCGACTCCCATGGGAATCTTCTCCCCCATGTCTCCGGCCCCTGAAGTCTGACCTCCAGGCACCGCCTTCACGATTCCCCCCCCCTCCTTGGCCGGGGTTCTTCTGGGATGAAGCCTCGGTGTTATTCACATATCTGCGGGAAGGGGCCTTCGGGGGCGTCCCGCTCTCCATAGCATCCGAGCTCAGAAAATCCTCTGATGAGAATTGTTCGGTGCGGGACCTCGCCGGACTACAAAAAATATGGCTCAGGTTAAAATATTATGCCATGATGAGTCTCGATGCATAAACGTGTTCGGATTTTATATACTCACAAGTTCACCAGGGGCTAGGCCCTGGGATCCCATGCCGGGCTGCTGTCGGCGGCAGCAATGGACTCTTCCAGAAAAGGAGTTTTTTCCCTTTTAGGCGACTCGGCCTCCAAGTGTATGGAGGCCGTCCTTTTCTTTCTTCCCCCCGCTAGGGATTCATCTTCCTCCTCGTCCTCTTCGGAGGCAGAACGAGCATTGAAGCCTTCGGATATTGTGTCCGAAGTGTCGCGGCGACGAGGGCCACCCCGGGTCTTTTTGGCCTCCTTCTTGGCCTTCTTCTTCGGAACCTTGTAAGGCGCCAGGACCAGCATCTTCGTTAGAAGTGAGTCGGCCAGTTCTTCAGGCAGCAGGGTCGGACAGTGGATCCGCTCCGCCTTCTTTGTCCATCCCTAGGAGAGTTGTGGAAAACACATCAAGCATTTCCCTTAGGTTATGCGGATAAAACATATGATGACTTACCGAGCTTGCAGGGCGGGACAGTTGATACCCGCAGTCCCCGGCTGAGTACGGCCATGATTTGCAGGACTTGAAAAGCACCTTCCAAATATCTTTGTACGAAGAGCCAAAGAGCTCTCGCAGGCTCTGGTGCTTAGCCGGATCGAATTCCCATAGATTGCAAGTCCGGTGTTGACAAGGCAGGATCTGGTGAACTAACATCACCTGGACTACATTGACAAGTTCGATGTTCTTGTCCTCCATATCTTTAACGTGCGTCTGGAGCACCGATAGTTCGTCGGACGAAGACCAGTTCAGGCCCTTCTTGACCGGGGACGTAAGCCGCAGAGGGGCTCCGGATCGAAACTCGGGAGCAGCAACCCATTTCGTGCCGCGTGGCTCAGTGATATAAAACCATTGTTGCTGCCACTCCTTGACGGAATCATTAAAGGTACCTGTTGGCCATGTGACGTTGGGCATCTTGCTCACCATAGCACCCCCGCACTCGGCATGCTTGCTGCTCACTACCTTGGACTTCACATTAAAGATCTTCAGCCATAAGCCGAAGTGTGGTGAGATGCGGAGAAAGGCCTCGCACACGACGATGAATGTCGAGATGTTGAGGAAGGAATTGGGGGATAGATCGTGAAAATCGATCCTGTAATAATACATGATGCCGCGAATGAATGGGTGGAGGGGAAACCCTAGCCCGCGGACAAAGTGAGGGAGGAATACAACCCTCTCGTGGGGTTCCGGAGTAGGGACGATATGTCCCGCCGTCGGGAGACGATGGCCGATTTTCTTGGCCAGATACCCAACCTCCCGAAGCTTTTTTATATCCTTCTCCTGGACGGTAGAGGTCATCCACTTGCCTCCTGCTCCGGTTCTGGACATTTTTGGAAGACCCCTATGGGTGGAAAAGATGAACGCTCAGGCGCTGGAGCTCGAGCGAAGGGGAATGGATCACGAAGAGGAAAGCGTGGGTGCGAAAGGGAGTCCTTATTCCCTTATAAGGGCATCAGGGATTCTGCGCCTCCCCACTTGCCTGGTAAACTCGCTTATTCCCCAAGCGCCGTGATTGATGGCGCGGTTGGGTTACCCACACCCGTATTGATGAGAATCCCGTGATAAGGGGACATGATCTATGCTTCGACAAGACATGCCAAGAAAACCGCCTCGCAATATGTGCAATAGCTAGTTGAGAAAAACGGTTCGAATAATGACCGGGCCATGGCGTGATGTCACGCTAAGAAATTTGTCGGCAGATTAGATTTGTGGGATATTATACTCTCTACGGTGATATCCGGAATTTGTTTTGGAGAGCCGGACACGATCCTTGTGTTCAAAATCTTCTATGGAGTATTCGGAGGAGGAACCCGCCTTGCAATGCCGAAGACAATCTGCGCGCCGGACTCATCATCATTGAAGCTTGGTTCAGGGGCTACTAAGGGAGTCCTAGATTAGGGGGTCCTCGGACTGCCAGACTATATACTTTGGTCGAACTATTGGACTATGAAGATACAAGATTGAAGACTTCGTCCCGTGTCCGGATGGGACTCTCCTTTGCGTGGAAGGCAAGCTTGGCAGTTCGGATATGTAGATCTCCTCCCTTGTAACCGACTCTGTGTAACCCTAGCCCCCTCCGGTGTCTATATAAACCGGAGGGTTTAGTCCGTAGAAGAACAATCACAATCATAGGCTAGCTTCTAGGGTTTAGCCTCTACGATCTCGTGGTAGATCAACTCTTGTAATACTCATATCATCAAGATCAATCAAGCAGGAAGTAGGGTATTACCTCCATCGAGAGGGCCCGAACCTGGGTAAACATTGTGTCCCCCGCCTCCTGTTACCATCCGCCTTAGACGCACAGTTCGGGACCCCCTACCCGAGATCCGCCGGTTTTTACACCGACAGAGGTGTCGATAAAATAAAATACGGACATGAGGGCATCATGATCATTCTTATAACAACAACATATATGGATTTTGTCATATTATTTCTTATGCCAAAGTAACAATCTATTCTCAATATCAAGTATGAATCAGAAACTTCATTGAGAACTAACAAACTATAATCTCAGTCATTGAGGCAATTGCAATTTATCATAACATCAGAAAGAGTCAATACAAGAGCTTTTCAGCAAGTCGACATACTCAACTATCATTTAGTCTTTCACAATTGCTAACACTCACGCAATACTTGTGGTTACGAAGTTTTAATCGTCACAGAGAAAGATAGGGGCTTATAGTTTCGCCTCCCAACCTTTTACCTCAAGGGTAATGTGAACAATAATAGCCCATGCTAACTTACATCCAATTGGATATATATATATCAGGATCTTTGCAACACACTATGCTTACCAAAGGATAAAATGTAAAAAGGAAAGGTGAAGATCACCATGAATCTTGCATAAAGTAGAAGAAAATAGTAAAAGATAAACCCTTCATAGAGGGAAGCAGAGGTTGTCATGCGCTTTCAGGGTTGGATGCACAAAATCTTAATGCGAAAGAACGTCACTTTATATTGCCACTTGTGATATGGACCTTTATTATGCAGTTCGTCGCTTTTATTTATTCCACATCACAAGATCATATAAAGCTTATTTTCTCCCACACTAATAAGTCAAACATATTTAGAGAGAAATTTTTATTGCTTGCACCGATGACAACTTACTTGAAGGATCTTACTCAATCCATAAGTAGATATGGTGGACTTTCATGGCAAAACTGGGTTTAAGGATATTTGGAAGCACAAGTAGTATCTCTACTTAGTGCAAGGAATTGGCTAGCATGAGGGGGAAAGGCAAGCTCAACATGTTGGACGATCGATGACAATATACTTTATCTCAGATATAACGAAACATAACCTGAGGGGGTCCTGGATTAGGGGGTGTCTGGATAGCCGGACTATAACCTTTGGCCGGACTCTTGGACTATGAAGATACAAGATTGAAGACTTCGTCCCGTGTCCGGATGGGACTTTCCTTGGCGCGGAAGGCAAGCTTGGCAATACGGATATGTAGATCTCCTCCGATTGTAACCGACTCTGTGTAACCCTAGCCCTCTCCGGTGTCTATATAAATCGGAGGGTTTTAGTCCGTAGGACGAACAACAATCATACCATAGGCTAGCTTCTAGGGTTTAGCCTCTCTGATCTCGTGGTAGATCCACTCTTGTACTACCCATATCATCAATATTAATCAAGCAGGAGTGGGGTTTTACCTCCATCGAGAGGGCCCGAACCTGGGTAAAAACATCGTGTCCCTTGTCTCCTGTTGCCATCTGCCTAGACGCACAGTTCGGGACCCCCTACCCGAGATCCGCCGGTTTTGACACCGACATTGGTGCTTTCATTGAGAGTTCCTCTGTGTCGTCATCTTTGGGCCCGATGGCTCCTCCGATCATCAACAGCGATGCGGTCCAGGGTGAGACTTTTCTCCCCGGACAAATCTTCGTATTCGGCGTCTTTGCACTGCGGGCCAATTCGCTTGGCCATCTGGAGCAGATTGAAAGCTACGCCCATGGCCATCAGATCAGATTTGGAAGTTTGAACTACACGGTGGACATCCGCGGAGACTTGATCTTCGACGGATTCGAGCCACAGCCGAGCGCGCCGCACTGTCACGATGGGCATGATTTAGCTCTGCTACCGAATAGTGCCCTGGAGGCCGCACCTGTATCTGCACCGACCCTTAGCTCGGAGCCAACCGCGCCGATCGAGGACGGGTGGCTAGACCCCGCCTCAGGGGCCGCAATCTCTACGGCGATCGAGCCGAACACCAGCCTTATCCTCTGCGAAGCCCGTGACTCCAAGGTGCCGGACTCTTCTCCGGACTCCGAGCCCTCCATGCCCTTGCCCGTCGAATCCGATTGGGCGCCGATCATGGAATTCACCGTCGCGGATATCTTTCAGCACTCGCCCTTCGGTGACATTCTGAATTCACTAAGATCTCTCTCTTTCTCAAGAGAGTCCTGGACAGATTATGACCGACAGGATTGGGATGCGGACGACGAAGAAATTCGACGCCCACCCACCGCCCACTTCGTAGCCACTGTCGATGATTTAACCGACATGCTAGACTTCGACTCCAAAGACATCGACGGTATGGACGACGGTGTAGGAGACGAACAAGAACCAGCGCCTATAGGGCACTAGAAAGCCACCTCATCATATGACATATACATGGTGGATACACCCAAAGAAGGCAATGGTGATGGAACAGCGGGGGATGACCCTTCAAAGAAGCAACCTAAGCGCCAGCGTTAGCGGCGCCACTCTAAGTCCCGCCAAAGCAAAAGCGGTGATACCGGCACGGGAGATAATAACACCCCGGACAGTGCCGAAGACAACTCCCCCCAGCAAGATTCAGCGCAGGACGATGGAGAAGCCAGCCCCCTGAGAGGGCGTCAAACAAGGAGGAAGAGGATGATAATTACATGCCTCCCTCCAAAGACGAGGCAAGCCTCGGCGACGACTAATTTGTCATGCCTGAGGATCCCGTCGAACAAGAACGCTTTAAGCGCAGGCTTATGGCCACGGCGAGTAGCCTTAAGAAAAAAACAGCAACAACTTAGAGCTGATCAAGACTTGCTAGCCGCAGATGGACTGAAGTCCTTGCGGCCGAGGAGTACGAACTCGAATCCCCTCCAAGAGCTACCCAAAGCGCAGGCTGCTACCCCGATTAGAGGAGGAAGCACCTAAACCTACATCACCAGCGCATGATGCGGCTGACCGGCCACCTCGCGGCCGCGACAGAGAGGCCCCTCGGCCCTCCACTCAAGCCGCACCCCGACGTCGCTCAAAAAATACCAAGGCATGGGGAAACGCGCTAGACCTGCGAGATATGTTGGAGGGCAAGGAAAGGCAAACAAGATCGATCTACGGATCGTGCGGGCGCCCCACGACACGAGACGATAACCGTCACGCCGGATACAGTAAATCCGGCCGGTCCGAACACAGCAGACAAAGCTCATTTGAGCTACGTCGTGATATAGCCCAGTACAGAGGTGCCGCACACCCACTATGCTTCACAGATGAAGTAATGGATCATCAAATCCCAGAGGGTTTCAAACCCATAAACATTGAATCATACGATGGCACAACAGATCCTGCAGTATGGACTGAGGATTATCTCCTTCATATCCACATGGCCCATGGCGATGATCTACACGCCATCAAATACCTCCCACTCAAGCTTAAAGGACTAGCTCGGCATTGGCTTAACAGCTTACCAGCAGAATCAATTGGTTGTTGGGAGGACCTGGAAGCCGCATTCCTCGACAATTTCCAGGGCACCTATGTGTGACCACCAGACGCCGATGACCTGAGCCACATAATTCAGCAGCCAGAAGAATCTTCCAGACAATTCTGGACACGGTTCCTAACCAAGAAAAATCAAATCATCGATTGTCCGGACACAGAGGCCCTAGCAGCCTTCAAGCTTAACATCCGTGACGAGTGGCTTGCCCGGCACCTAGGACAGGAAAAGCCGAAATCTATGGCAGCCCTCACGACACTCATGACCCGCTTTTGCGCGGGAGAAGACAGCTGGCTGGCTCGTAGCAATAACATGACCAAGAGCCCTGGTAATTCGGATACCAAGGACAGCAATGGCAGGTCGCGTCGCAACAAGCACAAGCGCCACATTAACAGCGACAATGCTGAGGATACGACAGTTAATGCCGGATTCAGAGGCTCTAAACCCAGTCAGCGGAAAAAGCCATTCAAAAGAAATACTCCGGGCCCGTCCAGTTTGGACCGAATACTCGATCGCTCGTGCCAGATACATGGCACCCCTGAAAAACCAGCCAATCACACCAACAAGGATTGTTGGGTGTTCAAGCAGGCCGGCAAGCTAAACGCCGAAAACAGAGACAAGGGGCTGCATAGCGACGATGAGGAGGAGCCCCGGCCGCCGAACAATAGTGGACAGAAGGGCTTCCCCCCACAAGTGCGAACGGTGAACATGATATACGCAACCCACATCCCCAAAAGGGAGCGAAAGCGCATACTCAGGGACGTATATGCGTTGGAGCCAGTCGCCCCAAAGTTCAACCCATGGTCCTCCTGCCCGATCACTTTCGATCGAAGGGACCACCCCACTAGCATCCGCCATGGCGGATTCGCCGCATTGGTTCTAGACCCAATCATTGATGGATTTCACCTCACTAGAGTCCTTATGGACGGCGGCAGCAGCCTGAACCTGCTTTATCAGGATATAGTGCGGAAAATGGGCATACATCCCTCAAGGATTAAACCCACAAAAATGATCTTTAAAGGCGTCATACTAGGTGTAAAGGCCAACTGTACAGGTTCAGTTACACTTGAGGTGGTCTTCGGATCCCCGGATAATTTCCGAAGCGAGGAGTTAATCTTCAACATAGTCCCGTTCTGCAGTGGCTATCACGCACTGCTCGGACGAACCGCATTGGCAAAGTTCAATGTGGTGCCGCACTACGCATACCTCAAGCTCAAGATGCCAGGCCCTCGAGGAGTCATTATGGTCAATGGAAACACCGAACGCTCTCTCCAAACAGAGGAGCATACGGCGGCCCTCGCAGCGGAAGTACAAAGCAGCCTCTCAAGGCAATTCTCCAGTCTGGCTATTAAACGTCCGGACACCGTCAAGCGCGCCCGGAGTAACCTACAACAAGACCGCCTGGCACGTTTCGAGCAAGCATAGCAATGCGGCCCCAACCCCAGCCCTCGTAAAACGGTGAAATCAGTGCTACGCGTACATAATTACACTCTGAAAATACCATGGGCACAGGGGGAGGGGCACCATCATGGCACGCCCGAAACGCGGCTTAACCGCACTTGGGGCTGCCGATTTTTGTCATTTTTTCTTACTTTCAGGACTCCACTCTCTGGAGGACCGTGTCGGCAGTGAAATTGCCGCACAAACGATACAACAACCAGGGAAGCAGAAAGCTACGCCGCACTATGGAACTCTCAGGTGGTTTCTATAACGAGCAGTATACCTGTTTCACATACCATTCCGCAGCCTGCCCCTGGAGGGGACATGTTAAATAGTCCCATCTCATGCTTACCGCACTATTTGTATCGTTCTGCTTTTGCAGCAGCCGTTTAAAATAAACAATGCTTAGCTTCAGCTTATTATTGCATTCTCTATTCATTCCTTTTTCAATATATATGTTCAGTCATGACATTTAGCACCCGTACACTTTGGTACGGTCAATACACCAGGGGCTCAAAGCACTCCATAATATGGCGTGAGAAGTCTGAACACTTTCACAAGTGCGGCCCTCCAAACTTATAGCATTATATGCATCAGCTCCGAATCATGTCTTTGGTCAATAGTTGGGTTTGCCCGGCTCCCATGTTTTGGTACCTTACGTTCCGCTATATCGGCTAAGGTAGCGCTGGGAGAAGTACTGCGATTGTGCCCCAGTTGAGCTGGGCTAAGCACCTCAGTAGAGAAAGCTAAAACTGACTGTCATGATAGGGCGAGAGCTGTTCGCTATTCGTGAGGTTTCGAGTCCCTAAAGACTTATGCCGCTTAGAGTGAGGAGTCGGCTTTGTCCGGCCTAGGCGTGTATAGCGCCCCGAACTCGGTCTTCCGAACACTAGGGGCTTCGCCGAAATTTAAAATTATAGAATTCTCTGGCCAAGTGAGAGTGATAACGCATTATAGTCTGATTGCCTTGTTCATTGTGCTGAGCACCTCCCTCGAAGGACCCAAGAATGGGAAAAGGAGTGCTCAGGTTTATCCCGAACACCCCAGCACTCGTGGCATGGGGGCTGAAGCTGACGACTCGCCATCTCTCAGACTTAATAAACGGCCGCATAGAAGGTAATATTTTAAATTAAAACAAGCGTTGCATAGTGCATATGAACGAGTTTTCAGCGCACAGGATAAAACAAACAAGTTTCACTCAAATATTACATCTTTAGAACATTCGTCCGCCACAAGGCGGGCGCCCTTCAGGACGCCCTCATAATACATCTCAGGGTGGCGATGCTCCTTGCCCTACGGTGGCCCGTCCTTCACAAGCTTCTCCGCATCCATCTTGCCCCAGTGCACCTTAGCGCGGGAAAGCGCCCTACGGGCACCTTCGATGCAGACGGAGCGCTTGACGACTTCAAGCCACGGACAGGCGTCCACCAGCCGCCTCACCAGCCCGAAGTAGCTCCCAGGCAGGGCCTCTCCAGGCCACAGCCGAACTATAAGGCCCTTCATGGCCTGTTCGACCACCTTGTGGAGCTCGACCAGTTGCTTTAGCTGGTCGCTCAAAGGCACCAGGTGTCCGGCCTCAGCATACTGAGACCAGAACACCTTCTCCGTCGAGCTGCCCTCCTCGGCCCGGTAGAAAGCGGCGGCATCTGACACGCTACGGGGCAAATCTGCGAATGCTCCTGGAGAGCTCCGGACTCGGGTAAGTAACAAGTAATTCACTTTCACGTGCTTGCTTTGCATAAAGAATGCCTTACCTGCCGCTATCTTCTTCATCGCCTCAACTTCCTAGAGGGCTTTCTGGGCTTCGGCCTTGGCAGATTTGGCGCTTCCAAGGGCCGTCGCGAGCTCGGACTCTCGCGTCTTTGAGTCAAGATCCAAACTCTCGTGTTTTTTCACGAGAGCCTGGAGCTCTTGCTGCACCTCGCCAACCCGTGCCTCATGCTTCTCCCGCTCGGTGCGCTTCGTGGCCGCCCTCTTTTCGGCCTCGGACAGCGCTTGCTTAAGGGTTGCCACCTCAGTCGTGGCCCCTAGAACACCAATAGCGATCCTGTCATTTTTTGCAACTGCATCTTTTTAAATATACTCCACAAGGTATTACTTACCTTCTTTTTCCTCGAGCTCCTTCTTGGCAAGGCCGAGCTCTTGCTCAGACCGCTTGAGGCTCTGCTTCAGTGCATCCACCTCCGCAGTCAGTACGGCAGAGGCTAGCAGCGAAGCCTGCATACGCATATTGACCTAACTCTGTTAGACTCCTGCGAATGTTATTAGATCCTCTATTTGGCTTTTCTTTCTGAAAGCCAAACAGAGCATCAGGGGCTACTGTCTATGCGGTAATATTTTCACATATTTTTTACATACCTCAAAGCCTGTTAGCAGGTTGGCACAGGCTTCAGTCAGCCCGCTCTTGGCGGACTGAACCTTCTGGATCACCGCACTCATAATAGTGCGGTGCTCCTCGTCGATGGAGGCGCCGTTAAGCACCTCCAGCAAATTGTCTGGTGCCTCCGGTTGGACGGAGGTCACCGGTGTCGTAGGCTTGCCTTTCTTACTAAGGGGCCGCCTGCCAAACTCCGGAACCATTGAAGGTTCCGGTGCGGTGTCCGGCCCGGGGCCGGACTTGGAGCCCTTGGGGGTTTTGTCCCCTTCGCGCCTGGAGTCCGGGAGGTCGCCTTGCGGCGCCTCCAGGACCACCTCCTCCTGGCTTGGAACCTTTTGGGATAGCACCTCGGCGTTGTCCGTAGGGCGAGGGGAGGTAGCGATCGGAAGTGAAAAACTATTCACGTCCGGCGAATCCAGGGAGGCGCTCGACGACACGTCGAGCCGGGCCTTGGGTGGACTGCATAATTATATTCGGCGTTAGAAGATACTGTGCAATAAAGGAACGCCATGAGTCATTCTGGTATCCGGATACTTACGATTTTGCCAGGGGCTTGGCCCTGAGCGGCCACTCCTCTTCGCCATCGTCGGCGTTGGTGGAGTAGTTCGTAGGAAGGGTCCTCCCTTTCTTGGACCCTCCGGCCTCCCTAGTTGCGGCGGCCTTCCTTTTCTTCTCTCCCCCTGCTGGGGAAGAAACCTCTCTTTCCTCCTCCTCGTCTTCATGGGAGGAGTCCGCCTCGGAGTCATCGGACGATGAGTCCGACTCCACCGGGCGCTGGGAACTCTTCCGGGTTCCCGTGGCCTTCTTCTTGGCCTTCTTCTCCGGCACCACGTAAGGTGTCGGAACCAGCAGCTCTGCCAAGCGGGCGTCTGCTGGATCTTTAGGCAAAGGAGCCGGACAGTTGACCTGTTCGGCCGTCCTCTGCCAGTCCTGTCAAAGGCATGGGGGCTTAGATCCCGCATAGAGTCAAACTATGAAAGACAAATATCATGTAAGAGGTAAAAACAGCTTACCGCACTGGCTTGACGCTGCGCGCTGAATCCGCAATCTTCGGTGGCGGATGCGGGAGCCTCGGCGCCCTTGAATAGCACCTTCCAGGCATCTTCATACATTGTGTCGAAGAGCCTGCTCAGAGTTCGGTGCTGGGCCGGATTGAACTCCCACAAGCTGAAAGCCCGTTGTTGGCACGGGAGGATCCGGTGGATGAGCATGACCTGGACTACATTGACAAGTTTGAGCTTCTTGCTCACCAGGTTTTGGACGCATGTTTGGAGTCCGGTCAGCTCTCCTTTTTTACCCCACGGCAGGCCCTTCTCTTTCCAAGATGTGAGCCGCGTAGGGATTCCGGATCGGAACTCGGGGGCTGCGACCCATGCAGGGTCACGCGGCTCGGTGATATAGAACCACCCCAATTGCCACCCCTTTATGGTCTCCATGAAGGAGCCCTCGAGCCATAGGACGTTGGGCATCTTGCCCACCATGGCGCCTCCGCACTCCGCTTGGCGGCCGCCCACTACCTTCGGCTTGACATTGAAGGTCTTCAGCCATAGGCCAAAGTGGGGTTGGATGCAGAGGAAGGCCTCACACACGACGATGAATGCCGAGATGTTGAGGATGAAGTTCGGGGCCAGATCGTGGAAGTCCAGGCCGTAGTAGAACATGAGTCCCCGGACGAATGGGTGGAGAGGGAAGCCTAGTCCGCAAAGGAAATGGGTGAGGAAATGGGGCCTGGGGGTGGGGATGAGCTGCCCCTCGTCTGGGAGCCGGTGCGCGATGTCATCAGACAAGTATCCGGCTTTCCTCAGTTTCTTGACGTGTCCCTCCATGACGGAGGAGACCATCCACTTGCCTCCCACTCCGGACATGGCTGGAGAAGGTTGAGGTGGGGAATGCGGACTTGGGCGCTGGAGCTCGAGTGCACGAAAATGGATGAGCAAAGGAGGAAGAAGGCGTGGGTGGAAAGGTGGATCCTTATCCCCTTATATGGGCGGACGAAACTGCGTGTCCCCACCAGCTTGGTAAAACTCGCTTATCTCCCAAGCATCGTAATCAATGGCACGGTTGGGTTACCCACGCCTGTATTGATGAGAATCCCGGAATAAGGGGACACGATCTCTGCTTCGACAAGACGTGCCGAGGAAACCACCTCGCTAAACGCGCTGAGGTGGGACAGTAAAACGATTCGAATAAAGGCTCGGCCGTGGTGTGATGTCACGCTATGGAATACGTCGGCAGATTAGATTTGTGTAAATACTATTCTCTCTATGGCAATATGTGGAACTTATTTTGCAGAGCCGAACGCTGTCCTTGTGTTCAAAATCTTCTATCAAGTATTCGGAGGAGGAACCCACCTTGCAATGCCGAAGACAATTTGCGCGCCGGACTCATCGTCATTGAAGCCTAGTTCAGGGGATACTGAGGGAGTCCTGGATTAGGGGGTGTCCGGATAGCCGGACTATAGCCTTTGGCCGGACTCTTGGACTATGAAGATATAAGATTGAAGACTTCGCCCCGTGTCCGGATGGGACTTTCCTTGGCGTGGAAGGCAAGCTTGGCAATACGGATATGTAGATCTCCTCCCATTGTAACCGACTCTGTGTAACCCTAGCCCTCTCTGGTGTCTATATAAACCGGAGGGTTTTAGTCCATAGGACAAACAACAATCATACCATAGGCTAGCTTCTAGGGTTTAGCCTCTCTGATCTCGTGGTAGATCCACTCTTGTACTACCCATATCATCAATATTAATCAAGCAGGAGTAGGGTTTTACCTCCATCGAGAGGGCCCGAACCTGGGTAAAAACATCGTGTCCCTTGTCTCCTGTTACCATCCGCCTAGACGCATAGTTCGGGACCCCCTACCCGAGATCCGCCGGTTTTGACACCGACATAACCCATTACGTTGCCTTCCTTGTCCAACATCAACTCTTTAGCATGTCATATTTTAATGAGTGCTCACAATCATAAATGATGTCCAAGATAGTATATTTATATGTGAAACCTCTCTTTCTTTTTTACTCCCTACTAATTGCAACGATGACCAAAACTATGTTTGTCAACTCTCAACAACTTTTAATCATCATACTCTTTATATGTGAAGTCATTACTCTTCATAAGATCGATATGATCTCTTTATTTCTTTTTATTCTTTCTTTTTCTTTTATTCACTCAAGATCATAGCAAGATAATCAAGCCCTTGACTCAACACTAATCTTTATTATATATATAGCTCACAGACTCAATTACATAAAGGTATCATAAAGCAAAACTCACAAATAGATCATACTAAAACTTTATTCTACTAGATCAAGATAATACCAAAAGGATCGAACTAAGAAAAATGGTAAAGATAGGAGTGTGATGGTGATACGATACGGGGGCACCTCCCCCAAGCTTGGCAGTTGCCAAGGGGAGTGCCCATACCCATGTGATTATGTCTCCTTTGCTGGTGAAGAAGATGGTGGTGATGATGGGTAGTCGCACATCGAGCGTAAGAGATCCTCCAACTTGCGAATAATGCCCATGAGTGCGACAATATGCTCCTTCAACAAAATATTTTTACGTGTGAGATACTTGTTTTGTATATGAGCTAACTCAATCATCTTGAAAGCTTTGATCTCAGTTGGGGTAAAGAGAGGTGGAAGGGTGTCTTCTTCTTCTGCTGTCGGAGCTTGATATTCCATAGTCTTCTTGATCCCATCATCTTTGTTGATCTCCTCGGGTTCTTCTCTCTTCAGATCTATCTTCATCAGCCAAGCATTGTTGCCCTGATTGTTGGAGGAGGAGGACGACATGATGCCTGGCCTTCATGACTCTGACAGAAAACAGCTCGAAACAAGAATAGAGGATATTTGTGTGATACAGGAGTCAAAACCTTCGGGAGATTATATATTGAATTTTTACCGACCAAAATACGTATCATGCAAGAAAACGGAGTCCGGAGAGCGCACGAGGTGCCCACGAGGCAGGGGGCGTGCCCTCCACCCTCGTGGAGGCCTCGTGTCCTTCCCGGACTACTTCTTATTTTCCTATTTTTCTAAATAACCAAAAGGAGAAAATTTGCCATTAGAACTGTTTTGGAGTCAGTTTACTTACCGTGCCACGTACCTATTCCCTTTCGAGGTCTGAAACGTTCTAGAAAGTGTCCCTTATGTATTCCTCCGGGGTTACGGTTTCAATAATATTAGTTTCAACATTTATGGGATTACCTAAGATATAATGTTTGATTCTTTGACCGTTCACCACCTTCGGATTTGTGCCTTCAAAGTTGTTGATTTTTATGGCACCGGAATGATAGACCTCCTCGATAACGTAAGGACCTTCCCATTTAGAGAGAAGTTTTCCTGCAAAAAATCTTAAACGAGAGTTGAATAGCAATACATAGTCACCTACATTAAACTCACGCTTTTGTATCCTTTTGTCATGCCATCTTTTAACTTTTTCTTTAAACAACTTGGCATTCTCATAGGCTTGGGTTCTCCATTCATCAAGTGAGCTAATGTCAAATAACCTCTTCTCACCGGCAAGTTTGAAATCATAATTGAGCTCTTTAATAGCTCAATATGCCTTATGTTCTAGTTCCAGAGGTAAATGACATGCTTTTCCATAAACCATTTTATACGGAGACATACCCATAGGATTTTTATATGCAGTTATATAGGCCCATAATGCATCATCAAGTTTCTTGGACCAATTCTTTCTGGATCTATTAACAGTCTTTTGCAAAATTAATTTGAGCTCTCTATTACTCAATTCTACTTGACCACTAGACTGTGGGTGATATGGAGATGCAATTCTATGATTAACATCATACTTAGCAAGCATTTTACGAAAAGCACCATGAATAAAATGTGAACCACCATCGGTCATGAAATATCTAAGGACTCCAAACCTCGGAAAAATAACTTCTTTAAGCATCTTAATACAGGTGTTATGATCAGCACTACTAGTTGGAATAGCTTCTACCCACTTAGTAACGTAATCAACAGCAACTAAAATATGTGTATACCCATTAGAGGCAGGAAACGGTCCCATATAATCAAAGCCCCAAACATCAAATGGTTCAATAACAAGTGAATAATTCATAGGCATTTCTTGACATCTACTAATATTACCAATTCTTTGACATTCATCACAAGATAAGACAAACTTACGAGCATCTTTGAAGAGAGTAGGCCAATAAAAACCAGATTGCAATACCTTATGTGCAGTTCTATCTCCAGCGTGGTGCCCTCCATAAGCCTCGGAGTGACACTTGCGTAGGATCTGTTCCTGTTCATGCTTAGGCACACAACATCTAATAACACCATCTACTCCTTCTTTATAAAGATGTGGGTCATCCCAGAAGTAATGTCTTAAATCATAGATAAACTTTTTCTTTTGCTGGTATGTGAAACTAGGTGGTATAAATTTAGCAACAATGTAATTAGCATAATTAGCATACCATGGAGCAGTACGAGAAGCA
This sequence comes from Triticum aestivum, assembly GCF_018294505.1. Lineage (NCBI taxonomy): Eukaryota > Viridiplantae > Streptophyta > Magnoliopsida > Poales > Poaceae > Triticum > Triticum aestivum. The sequence continues at coordinate 537,425,510 of NC_057803.1, forward strand.
TTTATGACATTTAATTGTTCATTAGGAAAGCTATCATCAATAGGTAGTGGGTCATCAAGAACATTTTCTAACCTAGACAAGTTGTCTGCAACGGGGTTCTCAGCTCCCTTTCTATCAATAATATGCAAATCAAATTCTTGTAGCAAGAGAACCCATCTAATAAGTCTAGGTTTAGCATCTTTCTTTTCCATAAGATATTTAATAGCAGCATGATCAGTGTGAATAGTTACTTTAGAATCAACAATATAAGGTTTGAACTTATCACAAGCAAATACAACTGCTAGGAATTCTTTTTGGGTAGTAGCATAATTTCTCTGGGCATTGTCTAGAGTTTTACTAGCATATTGAATAACATTTAATTTCTTATCAACTCTTTGCCCTAGAACAGCACCTACAGCATAATCACTAGCATCACACATAATTTCAAAGGGTAAATCCCAATCAGGTGGCTGAACGATAGGTGCAGAAATCAAAGCTTTCTTAAGTATTTCAAATGCTTCTACACAATCATCATCAAAGACAAAAGGTATATCTTTTTGTAAGATATTAGTCAAAGGCCGAGAAATTTTTGATAAGTCCTTAATGAACCTCCTATAAAAACTGGCATGACCAAGGAAACTTCTTATACCTTTGATGTCCTTAGGACACGGCATCTTTTCAATAGCATCAACTTTAGCTTTATCAACTTCAATACCTCTTTCAGAAATTTTATGCCCCAAGACAATACCTTCATTAACCATAAAGTGGCACTTCTCCCAATTCAAGATAAGATTAGTTTCTTCACATCTGTGACACTCCAAAAAATTTATTTGGTTTTCAGCAAAAACTTTGTTGGTTTTTGAAAAGAGGCCATTTAAATTTTTCCAGAAAACCTTCCTCTTAAAAAACTTCTTTGGCAAGGATTTTATTTTTGTATCTTATTCAAACTATGGTGTTTGATCTTTTAAAACTCTTTATCTGATGGTTCCCTTCTCAAAGTATATTTTTGGAAATTATTCTTTTCTTATAAAAAGAACTCTGTGAATTTTTGAGGTTTTCTTATCTTGAAACCACCCATGGTTTTACCATGTCTCCTATAGTAAATCTTCTCAAAATCCCTCCCTCCACCTTTGAACAAGCTAGATTCTCTGTCTCAAAAAGTCCAAACAAGTTTTGGATTTTTTTTTCAATTATTTTATCTCTCAAATCATTTCTGCCAATTATTTTGAGCCTAAGTGATTTTCAAAGCAAGTACCTCATTGCCTTTGAGTTTTCACCTCAAACCAACTCCCCTGGATTGTCTTTAGTACCCACAACCTAGAACCATCTTGATCCACTCTTCTTGTTTTCAAAAATTTCAAATTTCACTCACTGCAAGTTTGGACCAGATTTGACAAATTTGATGAAATTCATATCTACACTTCTCCAAAAATTCCACAAAAATTCAGGCAGCCTCCTGGTGCAATGAGAGGCCACCCCACCAAAATTCAGCTCAAGGAAAATTCTCCACAGGCCAAAATCATTTCGTCGAACACCTGGCCGGCACTGTTTCCATAGACTTTTACAAAAATTCAGATTTTCAGAATTCAGTCAGTGTCGTTTTTCGTCAGTGACTTGTCATCCATCACCAGTGCCCCCTGGCGCATTACGCACGGCCTCTCCTCCCTGGCCAGAGCACCGCACGCATGCTTGGCCGATTCCTGGCGTCGGTGGCGACGAGCCTCGCCAGCATTGGAAGCTTCTGCGGTGGCTGCGCCACCCATGGCGGCCAGCGAGGGCCCAAGCCCGCTTGCCACGCCACCCGGCGCCGCCCAACGTCCCCTGGCTCTCCGCATGTCCCTGCCATGCCAGCGCACGCCCGTGGCACCGTCGTCGTGGCCCGGCAAGCACGGAACGTGCTCCCTGCCGCCGACGGGCCCGCGCCGCCCCGTTCCGTCGAGCTCGCCCAAAGCACCCTAATCGAAGCTCGTTTAGCACCTAAATGGAACCGGTGGACCTCCACGATGACGCCCAACTCCCTAAACCTCCCCGACCAAGCTCTGCGCCGCCGTAACCTTCGCCGGAGATCCCCGTTCACGGCCACCGCCTCGGATCACCTATAAAAAGGACCCCGAGCTCGCTCACGAGCACACACCTTCACTGCACCTCTCCAGGACCCTGCCAAGCCACCAGGAGGACCTCGAGGAGGTCTCCTCCCCCAACTCCGGCCGCCCCGATCCGCCTCGGCCACCAGCTCGATTCGCTTCGGTGAGGCCGTCCCCGGCGCCCAAATCTCGTCTATAGCCTCCTATAGCACCCAGTGAGCTAACCCCAGCATCAATTTGGCCTTCGCAGCTCTCTCCGACGAGGCCCTCGACCACCCAAACCGCCGTTCGCCGGAGCAAGACTCGACGTCGATGTGGTACTCGCCGGCGACCACCACCACCACCAACCGACGCGGAATGGCGCCCTGAACACGGAGATACCGAAGGAGGTGATGGGACCGCAAACTTCACCAAGCTAGGCTCCGACTACTCTGAACCAGGCAAGCATGTTTGAACTTTTGATATGATGATTGTTTTGGCATGTTTGCATTAAGTAGTTTCATGGCATGTTGATGAGCATACCGACGGATGTCATGTTACATGCAACAAGGAGACAAGTGAGTTCCGAAAATCCATAAGTGGATGAATGTGAGTATGCATGGCCATGTGTTGGCATGAGGATGGGTAAGATGGCAGTGTTGTAGCATGCCAGTCTTATGCCAGACTATATGACTTCAGTGTCAACCCGTATCGGTCCAGTTCCTTCCATTTTTCCTTCCCTGTACTACCACATGTTTTCCGCAAGGAATATGGCTTAGTAAGTTGTAAACCGCTTTCCTGGTACACACCAAAAAGGAGAGGCTGTGATGATGGTTCCATGGCCCTGGATTAAAGCCAGTCATCCGGTCAGGGGGCATGGGTGTTTCCGGTTGGGACCGAGAGGGGGGCATCCCTTAGAGCGCGCGTATATAAATTTGATCCCATGCTATTTATGAGATTGTGATCTCCCCATCTCAAAAGTTTTTCTTGGACGATGTCTAGGGTGATTCCTAGCATCGAGAGGTAGGATGGGTGTGTACTGGTTAGTTGTGTTTTCTTCCGAAATACCGTAAACGGAACTAGTCCTTCGTGACTACGGAAATCCGTTGGCTGTGGGAAAATTTTTGTACAAACTCTGCAGAGTCATATATTCCTTTGAATCATCTATTCCATGTCCAAGTTCGGTATTATCTTATCCTGACAAAATGTCAGTTTTGATGACAGAGACTCCGGTGAATCACATGAGTGCTAAGTCCGGTTAAATGTTTATTCCTATGGATGGACTAACTTGTTTATTCTCATGAATTGAATATTTATTATAAGTATTATTTACTTTTGCATAAAAGCCCTTTCTATGATGTCGCTCAGACGTCCGACTGTGGCAGTGTTATATTTTACTTTCAATGAAAGCCCATTCTGCGATGTCGCTCAGACGTCCAACTGTGGCATTTCTTTTAAATCCCTTTATGTGGCGTCGCTCAGACGCCCGACTGTGGCATTTCTTTAAAGCCCTTTATGTGGCGTCACTCAGACGCCCGACTGTGGCATTTCTTTTAAAGCCCTTTATGTGGCGTCGCTCAGACGCCCGATTGTGGCATTTCTTTTAAAGCCCTTTATGTGGCGTCACTCAGACGCCCGACTGCGGCATGATTTATTTATTTAATTACCTATCGAGGTGTCGCTTCAGACACCCGATTGGGTTTACAGTTATTTTGTTGGGTTTCCGAGCGGACTACCGCCGACCCCCTTTTTACCTGTCTCGTTTTTACGAATTAATGTGCCACTGTTAATATACTCATGACGCATCCATGCATGCATTTGTTATATCTTACGTCCGAACTGTCTTCCGAGTACTTTCAAAGTACTCACCTGGCTTGTTGATTTGGCCAGATGCTGACGAAGGCGATCTCATGGATGAAGAATTTGATAGCGAGTCCGACGCCTAGAGGAATCCCAGTCAGTCTCGTGCGACCCTGGATTTGGTCACTGTATTATATCTGCTTCCGCTACCAAATAAATTCATCGAGCCTCACCTCGACGCTCGATGAGATGCCAGTTTTAGAGTCATGTATCTCACTCCCCACTGTGTTCTTCCACCACCGCCCTATCCTCGAGTCAGTAGTATGCCTCCACACCACTGTGTCATGTCCGCCATTATGTATAATTATTGGCGTGCTTGTAATAATTTGGTTGAGCAACCGTAGCTCGACCCTGTAATATATTTTATGCTACAGGCTTATTGTATCAAGAATTTGTCTACCGGTAAGGAGGATTTTTCTCATACTGGATTCAAAAGATTGGTTTTCTCAATACACATTTTTTATTGAAAAACCGGTCGTGACAACATCTCTGCAAGACTCGATCAAGGTTGCTCGAGCAATCATCAAAAGAAGATCCATAAACGGAGAAATCGTCCATGAAGACCTCACATATCTTTTCACAGAAGTCAGAGAATATAGCCATCATGCATCTTTGAAAGGTAGCAGGTGCATTACATAAACCAAAAGGCATACGTCTATAAGCAAAAGTACCAAAAGGGCAAGTAAAAGTGGTCTTTGCTTGATCATCAGCTGACACAGGTATTTGAGAGAAACCAGAGTAACCATCTAGAAAGCAAAAATGTGTATGTTTGGATAATCCTTCTAGCATTTGATCAATAAAAGGTAAGGGGTAATGATCATGTTTAGTAGCCTTATTTAATGTGCGAAAATCAATTACCATCCTATAACCTGTAATAATTCTTTGCGGGATCAATTCATCTTTATCATTAGGAACGACAGTAATACCTCCCTTCTTAGGGATACAATGGACAGGACTTACCCACTGACTATCAGCAACGGGATAAATAATACCTGCCTCAACTAGCTTTAATATTTCCTTTCTCACCACTTCTTTCATCTTAGGATTTAGTCATCTTTGGTGATCGATAACTGGTTTGGCATCTTCTTCCAAATTTATTTTGTGTTGACATAAAGTGGGACTAACGCCCTTAAGATCATCAAGAGTATATCCAATAGCAGCTCGGTGCTTCTTCAGAGTTTTCAATAATTTCTCTTCTTCTTTCTTTGAAAGGTTAGCACTAATAATAACAGGATATATCTTCTTTTCATCAAGATAAGCATATTTAAGAGTGTCAGGTAATGGTTTAAGCTCAAATACGGGATCACCCTTGGGTGGCGGAGGATCCCCTAGGATTTCAACAGGCAGGTTGTGTTTCAGAATAGGTCCCTGTTTAAAGAATACTTCATCTATTTCCCTTCTTTCATTCATAAACATATCATTTTCATGGTCTAGCAAATATTGTTCTAAAGGATCACTAGGAGGCACGGCAATAGAAGCAAGACCAATAATTTCATCCTTACTAGGCAATTCTTCATCACGGGGTTGTCTATGAAATTTAGAAAAATTAAACTCATGGGACATATCATCCAAACCAATAGTAACAACATCCTTTTCGCAGTCTATCTTGGCATTAACAGTATTCAAGAAGGGTCTACCAAATATAATGGGACAAAAGCTATCTTGTGGGGAACCAAGAACAAGGAAATCAGCAGGATATTTAGCTTTCCCACACAATACCTCAACATCTCTAACAATCCCAACCGGTGAAATAGTATCTCTATTAGTAAGCTTAATGGTAACATCAATATCTTCTAACTCAACGGGTGCAATATCAAGCATAATTTCGTGATATAAAGAAATAGGTATTGCACTAGCACTAGCACCCATATCACATAAGCCATGATAACAATGATCTCCTATTTTAACAAAAATAACTGGCATGCCTACCACAGGTCTATGTTTATCTTTAGCACCAGGTTTAGCAATTCTAGCAGTCTCATCCCAGAAATAAATAACATGCCCATTGATATTATCAGCCAAGAGATCTTTAACAATAGCAATATTAGGTTCAACTTTAACTTGATCGGGAGGTGTATAAGTTCTAATATTACTTTTGTGAACCACAGTTGAAGCTTTAGCATGATCCTTTATCCTGACAGGAAAAGGTGGTTTCTCAACATAAGTAGTAGGAACAATAGGATCATTATAAGTGATAGTCTTTTCTTCAACTTTAATAGGTTCAACTACTTTTACTTCTATGGGAGGATGATATTTAAACCACTTCTCCCTAGGGAGATCAACATGAGTAGCAAAGGATTCACAAAAAGAAGCTACTATCTCAGAGTCAAGTCCATATTTAGTGCTAAATTTACGGAAAATATCGGTATCCATAAAAGATTTAACACAATCAAACTTAGGTGTTATACCTGACTCCTTACCTTAGTAGAGATCCCAATCTTCAGAGTTGCGTTTAATTATTTCCAATAAATTCCACTTGAATTCAATAGTCTTCATCATAAAAGAACCAGTACAAGAAGTATCAAGCATGGTGCGATTGTTGTCAGAAAGCCGAGCATAAAAATTTGAATAATCATTTCTCTTGAGAGCTCATGCTTGGGGCATGAATATAACATTGACTTAAGCCTCCCCCAAGATTGAGCGATGCTTTCTCCTTCGCGAGGCCAAAAATTATATATATAATTACGATCACGATGAACAAGATGCATAGGATAAAACTTTTGATGAAATTCCAATTTCAATCGCTTGTAGTCCCATGATCCCATATCATCACATAGCCTATACCATGTCAATGCATCTCCCTTCAAAGATAAAGGGAAGACCTTCTTCTTGATAACATCATCGGGCATACCTGCAAGCTTAAATAATCCACAAACTTCATCCACATAGATTAGGTGTAAATCGGGATGCAATGTTCCATCTCCTGCAAAAGGATTAGCTAGCAGTTTCTCTATCATACCCGAAGGAATTTCAAAGTAGACATTTTCATTTTTTCATTAGGTTCAGTAGGTTGAGGAGCAACTCTTTGCTCTAGTGGTCGGGGTGAAGATACCCCGAAGAAACCCCTCAAAGGATTACTTTCCATAGTAACAAGTGACAGTAAATTTCAGCACATTATATAAATTTTTCCTTACCAAATTCCACCTACCAAAGGCGATTCACTCCCCGGCAACAGCGCCAGAAAAGAGTCTTGATGACCCACAAGTGTAGGGGATCTATCATAGCCTTTTCGACAAGTAAGAGTGTCGAACCCAACGAGGAGCAGAAGGAAATGACAAGCGGTTTTCAGTAAGGTATTCTCTGCAAGCACTGAATTTATAGGTAACAGGTAGTTTTGTGATAAGATAAATTGTAATGGGTAACAAGTAACAAGAGTAAATAAAGTGCAGCAAGATGGCCCAATCCTTTTTGTAGCAAAGGACAAGCCTGGACAAACTCTTATATAGAGAAAAGCACTCCCAGGACACATGGGAATTATCGTCAAGCTAGTTTTCATCATGTTCATATGATTCGCGTTCGGTACTTTGATAATTTGATATGTGGGTGGACCGGTGCTTGGGTGCTGTCCTTACTTGGACAAGCATCCCACTTATGATTAACTCCTATTGCAAGCATCCGCAACTACAAAATAAGTATTAAGGTAAACCTAAGCATAGCATGAAACATATGGATCCAAATCAGCCCCTTACGAAGCAACGCATAAACTAGGGTTTAAGCTTCTGTCACTCTAGCAACCCATCATCTACTTATTACTTCCCAATGCCTTCCTCTAGGCCCGAACAATGGTGAAGTGTCATGTAGTCGATGTTCACATAACACCACTAGAGGAGAGACAACATACATCTCATCAAAATATCGAACGAATACCAAATTCACTTGACTACTAATAGCAAGACTTCTCCCATGTCCTCAGGAACAAATGTAACTACTCACAAAGCATATTCATGTTCATAATCAGAGGGGTATTAATATGCATAATGGATCTGAACATATGATCTTCCACCAAATAAACCAACTAGCATCAACTACAAAGAGTAATCAACACTACTAGCAACCTACAGGTACCAATCTCAGACTTAGAGACAAGAATTGGATACAAGAGATGAACTAAGGTTTGAGAGGAGATGGTGCTGGTGAAGATGTTGATGAAGATGGACCCCCTCCCGATGAGAGGATCGTTGGTGATGACGATGGCGGTGATTTCCCCCTACCGGAGGGAAGTTTCCCCGGCATAACAGCTCCGCTGGAGCCCTAGATTGGTTCCGCCAAGGTTCCGCCTCGTGGCGGTGGAGTCTCGTCCTGAAAGCTTTTTCTGATTTTTTCTCTTGGACGAAAGACTTCATATAACAGAAGATGGGCACCGGAGGGCCACCAGGGGGCCCACGAGGCAGCGGGCACGCCCCCCACCCTCGTGGCCAGGGTGTGGGCCCCCTCTGGTATTTTCGTCGCTCGGTATTTTTTATTATTTCAAAAAATAACTTCCGTGGAGTTTCAGGACTTTTGGAATTGTGCAGAATAGGTCTCTAATATTTGCTCCTTTTCCAGCCTAGAATTCCAGCTGCCGGCATTCTCCCTCTTCATGTAAACCTTGTAAAATAAGAGAGAATAGGCATAAGTATTGTGACATAATGTGTAATAATAGCACATAATGCAATAAATATCGATATAAAAGCATGATGCAAAATGGACGTATCAACCACTAATAATATATATTCATCACTGAAGAAATTGGTGCGTCATTTGAAGAAATTGAAGTCAAGAATTGGGAACTCGAAGACTTCTCTTTGGTAGTTTCTTTCTTCTTTATTTAAGTCATAGGAAACACCATACTGTTAAAGGGGGTCTAGGTGATACATATGCATATTTTGGAAGTGATGCTCACATTCAAATCTATCTATTTCTTCGAGTGAAGAGTTTGGAGATCTCTCGCAATAAGTTGAGTTCCTCGGCAACTGAGATAAAGTTCTTCTGATCATTGACGAAATTGGTCTGACTGAAGAGTTAGGATTTCACCAGTGCAATTGCCTACCAAGTGAGAAAATTGAGAGTTCTGATGAATTTGTCGTTCCGACCATTGGTGCACAAGTGCCAGCCGTCGAGTCGATCCTTATCCTAACAACGGTCGTGTCTGAAGGGTATTTATGTCTTATCATGTTGGGTTGCCCCCTGACTATAAATAGCCCCCCCCCCCTATGAGTAGTTGGCTGACTGCTCCAAGAGAGAGGTTGACAAGTGTCATTTGATAGCAACCCTTCCTCCGACGAACTTGATGTTTGAAATATGCCCTAGAAGCAATAATATTGTATTATTATATTTCCATGTTCATAATTAAGAGTTTATATTTCATGTTATAACTGTTATGATCAAGGAATATGTGATTCAGTGGAAAACTCATATGCATGTGTGGAATGATAAACGGTAAAGAATAGTTTCCTAGTATTGCCTCCGAGACTAGCTCAAGTGTTGTTGGTGATCATGTTTTCTGGATCTTAGGATATCGTTAAGGTCAATGATAGTCCTAAAACAACATCGAGAGTATGACATTGGAAGAACGATCATATTGACTCAATCCAAACTTGTTTGTTATACTTTGAGATAATATCGTCTGAAATCAATTGTTATAACATAGAATGTTAAAATGTGTTTTTAGTTCCTCAAACCATGACAGTATCGTAGTCACTTCCTACCGTATGGTGGACTTTGGGGTTGCTCAAACATCATTAGTAACATGGTGACCATAACGACAACTTGTGAGTTCATCGGAAAGTTTGATAAGGGACTAGATATCTCAAGAGTGGGATTTGCTCCTCCTACGATGGAGAGGTATTCTTAGGATCCTGTCGGTGTGACGACAATCATCATCGTCTGGCCAGACACAAGTTACTATGTCACGGGAATGTCAGAACATGTCAACGAGAAAGAAGAACAAAATCGGTAAAGAGGAGTTCAGTATAATGAGCATGTTGATGACTCAGGAGGATACCGATGTATCTTCGGTTGCGTAAAGTATCATGGAGGAAAAGGGACATCTCATGATAACCAAAAGGTCCACTAGAATGTCATTCGTGTAATAATAGGGATCAATATGGACGTCCACGGTTCCGCTTACGGTCATTGAATGAAGGGGTTTCGTTCATGTCTACGTTTTACCGAACCTACAGGGTCACAAGCTTAAGGTAATCACGATCTGATTAGTGTTAGTAGGACGGGAATATCGAGGATTTATTTGTGGAATTGTTTCATTAATATTCAGAATAGTTTCCAGAGGAACCAGAAGCGTTTCGGGGTCACCGGAAGGGTTTTAGAGTTTATCACACAATACTGGGTATTCCTGATAAATAATATATAGGTGGAATTTTTTTTCCGGTGATGTTAAATTAATAATAAAAGGCTCTAATAATTGTTAGGAGGGTTCACTACAAAAAAAGACACATCGGTGACATTTTGGGCCGAATGAATTTTTTTTCTGTCATACTTATGACACTTCTATGACAATAGTTATGACAAAACACGGTATCGTCAAAGATGTGATGGGGTCCTACTTCTATGACAAAAAATCATGACAGAAAATGGGCTTCTCATCTTGGGCGAGCCAGAGACGCAGCTGCATGACATTCTTTGGGCCGTCCATGACGAAAAAAATCATGGTAGAAGCGAGGGCGAGGAAAATATCGGGGTGTTCCCGGTTACGGTGGGTGGTCGGGGCCGAGCGATGCGTGTTTCTCTCGTACACGGACGCGCGTGGGTGCGAGGCGTTGGGCTCTAACTAAACCCGAGCGAGGTGTTTATCTCTAACTGAACCCGAGCGATTGCACTGCAGGCTACGTTACTGAACCAGAGCGATCGATCAATGGCTGTTAACTGAACCCGATCAAGCGATTCCTTCGCTACTACTGCTAACTGAAGCCGATCGATGCTACCTCTGGATGAACAGTGAGTGTTGCTGGGGTGGGGTTTGGATGAATAGTTCCCGGTGGGGGTGGATGAACAGAACCCCGTGGTGTTGCCTCTGGATGAACAGTAAGCTTTGCTGGGGGGTTTGGATGAATAGTTCTCGGTGGGGGTGGATGAACAGGACACCGATCGTTCAAGCCGGTTGGGTCTGGATGAACAGGACCCCATGGAGGGCAGGATGAACATGACCACCCCGTGGAGGGCAGGATGAACAGTAGACGGTGGAGGGCTAGATGAACAGTAGCCCGTGGAGGGGTGGTTGAACAGGAGCCCGTGGAGAGGGCTGGTTGAACAGTAGCCGGTGGAGTAGCGCGTGGTGGAGGCTGGATGAACAGGAGCCCGTGGATGAACAGTCGCAGGTGGAGGCTGGAGGAGGTCGACGGTGGATGAACAGTAGCCCATGGAGGCTAGAGGGGGTCGACGGTGGAGATGAACAGTATCCCGTGGAGACCCGTTTTGCGGTACACCACACCCCTCCCGATGAACAGGACCCCCGTTTCGACCGTAGCGCTCCAACACAAGTCTGTTTCCTCCGTTTTGTGGTACGCCACACCCCTCCCGATCAACAGGACCCCCGTTTCGACCGTAGGAGGTCCGTTTCCTCCGTTTTGCGGTACGCCAGACCCCTCCAGATGAAGAGAATCCCGTTTCGAACGTGGTCGGTCGAACACAAGGCCGTTTCCTCCGTTCTGCGGTACGCTAGGCCTCGTTTCCATCGGCTGTTCCGTCCAAGTTGGTTGGCTCCCACGCCTTCCATTGCCTCCCGATGAACACGACGCATTATGTTGCCTCCCCATGAACACGATGACGACGTTGTTTCTCCGTTCCAACCCAGCCATGTACACGAGCCCTGGCCATAGGTACGCGCGAGTAGGCGTTCGAGACCCCGCCCGTATGTACGTACGTGGTCGTATTTACTTTCTTGCACCCTGGCCACTGTACGTACGTGTACATGCTACGTGCGTGCCTCTACTACGACACGTGTGCGCCTCTACATCGACCAGTATGTACGTACACGTTCGCGACCAAAATGACAATGCTACGTATACTTCGACCAGGTGGGTGCCGACTGTCAGGCACTTCCTTGCCTGCGAAGATGTAGCTGGTGGGTCCCAGCAATCACGGGGGCGAATCATTTTTTTTTTGCCCAGACGCACTTCCTTGCGTGCGAAGATGTAGCTGGTGGGTCCCAGCAGTCAGAGGGAAATGTTTTTTTCGCAAAATACGGTAGCCCGTCCGGTGGGTCCCTGCTGTCAGGTGGAGGAATAATTATTTTGCGCGTCATAAGGAGGCACTTCCTTGCTGCGGCCGTGGACCCAGCTGTCAGCCTCTCCATGTACAGTACTCTTCCGTTGGCAGTCGTTCCTTGACCATGTTGACCACGCCGCGCCGAGAGCACCAGGGCGGTGGACGACGGCGAGGACTAGGAAGGGGAAGACGCGGCAGTGGAAGCCCGCCCAGAGAGGAGTACGAGGGTTCACTGGTTCGGCTGGGGTGTGAGGCTACCGTCACCGCAGGGCCTCGCCGGCGGTGGGAATAGTAGGGGGCGGTGAGGCCTCCGCGGCAGCACAGCCGGCCACGGGAGGCAGGAGCATGCGGCACGACCGGCCCTGCTTTGGGCGGCTGGAGCAAGAAGACCAGAGGTTGAAGAAGCACTACGGTCGTTGGATTGACATCGTACGGTCACTGGAGCTAGAATCGTTCATATTGACTAAGTTGACAAAGCACTCCGTCCCGTCAACTTAGTAGGCCCACAAGTCAGCCTCCCACCAAGGTGGGTCCCAACTAGTAGGGGGAGTATTCATTTTTTTGCGCGTAATAAGGAGGCACTTCCGGTGGGTCCGAGCTGACAGCGGGGGGAACGGTTTTTTTGTGAAATACAGTGGCCCGTCCGGTGGGTCCCAACAGTCAGGCGGGAAACGTTTTTTCGCCAAATACGATGGCCCGTCCGATGGGTCCCTGCTGTCAGGTGGAGGAATAATTATTTTCCGCGTAATAAGGAGGCACTTCCTTGCGGCTGTCGTGGACCCAACTTGTCAGCCTCTCCATGACAGTACTCTTCCGATGGAAGTTGTTCCTTGACCATGTTCACCACGCGCGTCGAGAGCACCAGGGCGGTGGACGATGGCGAGGCCTAGGAATGGGACGACGCGGAGCCGGGGAAGACGCGGCAGTGGATGCCCACGCAGAGAGGAGTACGAGGGTTCACTGGTTCGGCTGCGGTGTGAGGCTGCCGTCGCCGCAGAATAACAGGGGGTGTGGGTGAGTAGAGGGATGCCCTGGACAGCGGTGGGAGTGGTAGGGGGCGGTGAGGCCTGCACGGGAGGCGGGAGCAGGCGGTCCCGCCGGCGCTAGATTTGGCGGCTGGAGCAAGAAGATCAGAGATTGAAGAAACACGACGGCCGTTGGATTGACATCCAACGGTTACGTCTGCTAGAATCGTTTGTTGACGTATATAATAACTAAAAAATCTTGCATACGCGTCAACTTAATAGGCCCATAAGTCAGACCATTCCCTCTTTTTTTAATAATTTATATATAGCTCATTGTGACTTCTTATGCAATTTATTGCAATCCGTTTTTTTTTGGTTGGCCAGGGCCAATTTCGCATGTTTTTGTGGGTTCCAAACTATTTTTAATACCGAAATGTTGAGCCAGATTTAAAGTACTTTGAAGATATATTTAAATTAGGTTAATGCCCAGTGAAATAGGAATTTGGAAATGTGAAAAAATTCAGAAATTATAAAGTAATTGCCAATTTGTCATTTGTTTCTATATTTACAAGCCATTTCATATTACTTTCAAGATTTGCAGGCGTCTTGAAAGAGTTGCAGCCCATCAGGGCATAGAAAAATAAGTAGGCCTGGATTGGGTATTCTTCAGAAAAAATAAACTGGGCTCATTTTCACAAAGAAAAAATAGCTAGGCTAGTCACATGGTGAACATAAAATATAAACCTGGGCTAGACGGGCCACAACCCAGTTCAAACCCTGCTCCATCTCAACAATAACAAAAAAAATACTGCTCGAGCTGCTACATCCCAGGTGTCAGCCGATCTTGTGTTGTTCTCTTGTCTATTGACTATATACGCTCACAATGTCGTGGGTCCCAGATGTCAGGAAAACACTGGGAGGAAGCATTTTATTTTTCCATACGCTGACATGGCGGGCCCTAATGTCATCCTCTACACGTACTTTTGCTGATTCCTGTTGTTTGTTGACCATGTTGACAACGCGAGAGGGCGGCGCCGCGGCGAGCGCACCAAAGTGCATGGAGGACGACAGCGAGGCCTCAAACATCAGCATTAATGATTTAGGAGACGGTGGGGCGGCGATGCATGCGCTGAGGCGCAACCAGCCATGGGAGGCGGAAGCAGGCGGCCCCGCCAGCGCTGGTTTGGTTTTGGCGGCTGGAGGAAGACAAGACTGAAGAAACACGACAGACTGTAAAAGCAGCAGGAGTACTTAACAACCTTAACTGAAACCAGCAGGGGCACTTAACAACCATAGCTGAAAGCAGTATGAGTACTTATACAGGTTCAACCGTACAAAGCACGCCTCGAACAGTGCTACTTTGCCTACAGTTAACCAAGGGTGAGGCTGCCAAGCCCCAGGACAAGGCCCATGCGCCACCCTGCGCATCCACAACCTTCTGAAAGCGGCTTCATCTCGCAAGGTGGTCAATAAATAGAATATTCGCTTTAGATCCATGGAAAAGCAGGAACATAATCTTCTGTCCTATTCTCCAAGATGGACGGGCCTTCATTATTTGAGACCACCCATGAATAAGTATCTTTTCACCTCCAAGGGGAATGGAGTAGGTCGACATAAACATCATGTTGTGACCAAGCGCAAGTCTGACCCGACCATGGTCAGGCATCTGTATAGGAACAATAGAACTGGGCAGTTTCTGTTTGAAGAAGATCATAGCTGTAAAACTGTGTATAAGAAATAGTTTATGAACAACATATATAACAGAAAATAGCTCGTACCATAAGTTTCTCGACACAGTTGGACCTGTTCAACGAGTGCAGCAGTGGCACACATATCCCACGTGGCCTTCCACCATTGAAATGCCCCACAAGGACCTCAAGACGATCAATAAAGTGTAGGAACTTGTGGATGTCGTCCTAGTCAACTTCAGTGCCATCAGTAACAGCCGAGTTGTTACAGAATAACAAACGAGCAGCCTGCTTAACTCTGAAAAAACCTACAAATGCCACCAATTATAAGAATATATTAGTTAGAAGTAGCATCTTCATGAGAGATTCGTTGCTACTTCTAAAGTTAAACTATGATCAGTTAGACAGAATAGGTGGATTAAGAAGTAATCGAGGCAACAAGCAAGAACCAGATACAAAACTAACATGGATGAACAATTGGAACGACGTCGGGGTGGAAGATCGCAGTGAAGATGAGACCAGGTTTTGCTATTTCCATCAACATTCGTGCGCCAACTTTCAGTCCGTAACACTTGAGAAAGTTTATCCAAGTTCGGCCATAATAAAAGCAATGATCTTCTTGGTTCATGAACCCAACTCGAAACTTATATCCATTGCTTGTCTTCACTATTATCATTAAACTAGTGTATTCAGTTATGGCAAGGCCGAGCATCTTGAGTACATGTGTTCTGGCAGAGCAAGGAATGCACTGCAGGAAAAATAATATGAGAACACAATGTATTCCCTATATCCAAATCTACAACTACTTTCCTCCTTCACGTCAGTGTTGACGATGGTACTAGTACCTTTTATCCAAATATAGCAATCCAAATTTCCAAGTTATTCGACATCATGTTCAAAAAACCCCACCCTCCCGGATAGAAAAGAGGATTCTAGGAACATACTATGCGCGTTTTGAAATCCTGTGTTAGGATCAGAAGGAACAAGTGTGGCGTCTCGCCGAGGGCGCAGAAACCTGTAGGGTCCTCGCATTTTGGGCACTGCAAATGAAACACACTAGAATCAGTAGGAAGAAAAATGCATCAACGACGGCGGCTGCCATCCTAGGAGTACCTGCGACCAATGGACTTGGATTTATCGGGGATGGATGAAGAATTCGTACCAGGTTCTCCATGAGAAAACCCAATGCAATCGCCGAGCGGGGGTTTTCTTTGAACAAGCAGACAAGGGAGAAGGGATTCAGGCTGAGTGAAATATTGCCACTTCGTCCGTCCAGCTTACTGCTGAAGCTGGAAAGGTGGGGGTTTTTGTGATTTGATGGCTCATTGGGCATTAATGCGGTGCTATGACCGGGTTGTGTCTACCATGCAGTTGCACTCTAATTTGGTGCATATGGCATGTGGACCCCATTGCCGGATGCCTCACATATCAGCGCAAGGAAGTAGAAAGACAGGAGTAACTAGTTATTACACATAAATATATTTTTGACAAAGAGATATTCCCTCTGTAAAGAAATATAAATCACAATTTTATACATAAGAAAAATCAAGGGGAAAAAATATAACATATATAATTATAAAAAATAGAGTTTTTTTAACACAGTATAGACGAGTTGGTGATGATGGTGTGCCTATCATCCTGCAATATAGGCCGTCCAATTTATATCTGACGGATAGGAAGGAAACTATGGCAATTTTGCAAAAAGGTACCCACACACCTCTCCGCATTTGCAAATAAGGCCTCCCTCGTTCATCCTTTTCTCTCACAAGATAAAATACTCATACAAATGCATCTTGATGTTACGTGCAATGCACGAGCATTATGGGGGTTCAGCTGAGAAATACTCAGACAGGCTCACGATTCTGGACTTTCGGCCATAGGCCGGTGGGCTTGCATGTTTGGGGGCCCATGTGTTCTACCTCAGCGCTTTTCATATTGCAAGCGGTTGGTACGGCGCCGGTTTTAGATGCTGTCGCAAGGCGAATACACAAAATTGAATAAAGCACAGCAGCTGTTGGAATGAAATCAAACGACAGTTCCTAACCAGCAATCAAAGTTGCAATTCTATCAATGATACTATAGTATTACTTATACACACAGGACACTTGTTTCACCATGCCAGAGTATTACATCAAAATCTCTCGGCGGATAGATCAGTTCGGTAGTACTGAAGAATTTCAAAGTTGATTTGGACTAGCTCTCCTTGCCGAGAAAGTTTGATTTTGACATCATCCCCTACCGCAAGATATGATTTAGATTTGAACCTTGACCATCCTTTAGCATCAATCATCATGCGACCATCCTTTGTACTTACGGTATATTGAGCAGGTTCATTCACACCAAGGCTGCGCATGGTAAGAGAAACTTGGCCGATGTCGGCCGGATTGTTGAACGACTCCCTCGTTGCTCTAGGAATTCTCTGTTTGCAAACAAGACATACCCAAACAGTTAGATCAACACAGTGAATTATGCAAAACAACATGGAAATAAAAAAGAATGAAACACTTGGGCGGCCAATGCTTACCAAGAAGGTGGACATGTCGGTTTTTGTAAGGACTTTGGTATATGAAGTGCGAACTGCAGCCCAGTCTGTTGCCGGTGCAACTGCTCGTTCGGTTGCCGCTGCATGGGCCGGAGAAGATGCAAGTGCAAGTGTTGGTGCAGGTGCCGAAGCCGCTGCTGCTACCGGAGATGGTGCTCCTTGTAGAGCTGGTGCCGGTGTCGGAGCAGGTGCCGGTGTCGATGCCCGATCCTCTGGTAGATCAGCCTGATCTGCTGACGCGGTCGGTGCCCAATCCTTAGCTGGATCAGACTGAGCTGTTGCCGCTGTCAGTGCTAGAGCAACTGCCGATGCTCGATCCGTTGCTGAAGGTGGTACCGATGTGCGAGACAGCGGCGATCGTGTATGGTCTGCTATGATCGGCTTTCTAACTTGACTAGGCTTCGTGATCGTGATCCAGTTTTTTTCTTCATTCTTTTAAACGCGAGAAGGACTAATTGTGGCGTTTTTGTTAAACCAAACTGCAGTTCATCATAGGGATTCAGCTTGTACTCAGACAACAGACTGATCCAATTTTTTCCAGTAATATAAGTGATGGACAGTGCCTTTGTTACTGACACGACATAAGAAGTGAAACCTGCAAAAATAGCCATCATAGAGCAAACCAAACGGTTTATTCTATGATGAATGTCACATGGCAAAACCTGCATCGTAAAATTGCAGGAAAAGGAAGAAAACATGACATTAAATCAATAAGATTTAGACAGTAAATCAATAAGATTTACTTGATGTGACACGAGTGAATCTTACCAGGAAATCACTATGTTGAAGTACTAAACAGAAGATTGATCGTCCAACTACGGGTGGCATGCAGGGGCCCCGCCTACTCCCACAAGTAGGACAGTCCAAAGGTCGTGACAAATCGTATGGACCAAACATCCATGGGACTAGAAATCCTGGTGGGTGCGATAACCATGCAATGCATACAGATATTGGATTGTAACCATAATTGATAAACCGTCCTCACAAAAAAGATGATCTGGATACTTCAAAATATACAGATTGAATTGAGTGGACAGACATTAACATAGACCATTCTCAGGACTGACCACACACCAAAAGCGGCAGTACTAATAAACAATACAGGGTTCACAAACACAAATCAAGTACTGAACAATAGTACTTACTACAGACAAGCAAAGTTGCACTAATTAAACTCTGCAGACTATTTCTTGCAACCGACCTACGGGATGAACCCCGCATAACTGACTAGGCCATGGACTTCGTGAGAGATGTCTACATGCACCATCACCATCTTGTCAACCTTGGAGAACCTAACGGAGTGGTCTTTCCACTCATAAACATGATCATGAAGACAGGCCGCATCAGATTTGTTGGGAAGCTTTACAAGAACGACACCCTTCATAATCGAAGGCACAACCAGGAAATTGTTGTGGTCAAGTACAGCCTCGAGAACACGCCTGACAACAATGCTATAGGAAAACACTAGTTCAGGACACATGGCGACAAGGACACAGCAGCTGGATAGTTTAGCAGTAGAACTCATCCTCAGGTCTTCCAGTTCACACGGCATGACTTTGAGAACTTCATCTCCACCGCGGACCTGGTTTTAATTCAAATAGAAACCATATTTTATTACTACCTCCGTTCAGAAATATAAGATGATTTTCGATATTATACTCTATATATGACTACATATACGCACAGGAATGAGTGAACAAAGACACTAGAACATGTCTTCAAAGGCATGAGAGCAGAGGGATTACTTGCAATATCCATAACACAAGTTACTGAGGGAAATATACCCTCTTCAAAGGTAGCACTGATGTTCATAAAGTACTCCCTCCGTCCCAAAACTCTTGTCTTAGAATTGTCTAGATACAGATGTATCAAGTCACATTTTAGTATTAGATACATCCGTATCTAGACAAATCTAAGACAAGAAATTTGGGACAGAGGGAGTAGTTGAAAGTAATCTATAAGAAATCAGTGTCAACCTCTCGCATGTTTTGGTCAAAAGAGGAATTTAGAACCGTCATTTGGCACACAAAAATCACATGCAAGATCACCCAGAAAATTGTACTACTAGTACTAGTACTGCGTGTTAGATGAAAAAACACGATCAAGATCGAGAAAAAGATTATCAAGAAGAGATATTACCTGGACTTGCTTAATGAGGGATCCCGGAGAGGGGGGCTTGGACAGGGCGATGGCTTTGAGCTTGTCTGCGGTAGTCTCGGGTGGGGTGCTTGTGCTTCTTTGTACCATGAGCCTCGACGGTTTTGTCCAGAGCCATAGACATCACTTCGGCCGGTGCTCCAGCGTCCATCAAGAAACTGTCAAATAGAAATAAAAGAAAAGAAACCATAATCACAAACCCAAAAGAAGAAAAGAGAGGGAGTTATAGGATCAGTCTCGGGGTTGCAAGACCGGGCCTTGGCCAGAATCAACACCATTGATGTGCTCACCTTTCCTTCTTTGGGAGAGAAGAACAATGGCAGAAGCAGGTCGGGGTTTTCTTCAAGAAACGAGGAACAAGATGAGGGAGAAGCGAGGGTTGGGTAGAGAGGAAGCTAAGAGAGAAGAGTGAAATGATGGTTTCTTCATCCGTCCAACTTACTGCTAGAAAGGAGGGGGTTTTGTGATTTGACGGCTCATTGGGCATTACTGCGGCGCTTCGATCTGGGTAGTCTATCGTCACTCTACTACGGAGTAATTTAATGCATGGCCGGTGGACCCCGATGCTGGCTATCCCACACATCGGCGAAAGTGAGTAATTTAGTGCATGGCTGGTGGACCCCGATGCTGGCTATCCCACACGTCGGCGAAAGTGAGTAATTTAGTGCATGGCTGGAGGAGGATCCGCACGGTAGAGCATGTCCACTATTTTTCTGAAGAAAAAAATGATTACAGCAAGCGTTTCCACTCTTACGACGGAGGAGTGCAAAACACGGCAGCCACTTGAACATACACAGTGCTCCTACTACTAGGCATGTGCAGTGGTTCATACGTCAGTACTACATAATCTTGTTGCTAGTGTAGTAAGATATGACGACAACAAATGATGTTGTGCGCATGTCAACTATATCAATAGTAATGTAGTAACATAGTACCACTTTCTCGACTGTCTGCTCGAGAATGAACGGTGAGATCAATGTTAACATAACTAGGTCTACAGTGCACAGAGAGTATGATGCTACAGTACTCCACGA
Source organism: Triticum aestivum (assembly GCF_018294505.1). Taxonomy (NCBI): domain Eukaryota; kingdom Viridiplantae; phylum Streptophyta; class Magnoliopsida; order Poales; family Poaceae; genus Triticum; species Triticum aestivum. The sequence continues at coordinate 537,446,000 of NC_057803.1, forward strand.
AACATGAACCATATGAAGCACGAATAGTGTTAGGCTGGGTGTATGAAGGGTGCACGGGATGGGAGCAAAAGTTCCCTTCTTGACCCACTTTTGGGTGTTTGGCAGAGTGCATGAAGGGTGCATGAGTCCACACTAGTAGGTTAACATAAATACATGAAGAGGAAACAACTACTCCGTCTAGGTGTGTAAGTCATCTTACGTTGTGCACTGCGACCAAGGCGGAGAGGAAAACGAGAAAACTTAATGCCTTTTTGCTAATTAATAGCATTGCATGCAATGAACTAACCACTGCATGTCATGTTTATTAGTCTCAAGTCATTGAAAGCATGCACGGCCCACATCTCTTATTGGTTGATATGTCACAAAACAAGAAACGAGGAGGGAGTTAATGTACCGTTCCTAAGTGTTTTTGGATTATTTGGTTTTCGTAAGGTGACTTACACACTATTTTGAGATGAGAATGCAACCAAACACACCCACACGCTTTGTGCTCCAGTGACTGATCTGCAACGTCTGAGTTTGATCCAACGGTCATGTTGCGCCGAGACATGGACATGCTCATGCAGAGGGTGCCTAAACACCATCGAAGTCCCTCTCCTTCTTGAGGCACGCGACGTTAGTAATGCAGGGGCGAAACGGCTGAAAGGCAATGCAATCTACAGGAAGGCGGAGGGAGCCAGCTGAGGAGCGGGGAATATTTTGGTTTTCACCATGGTAAAACACCAGTCGATGACTTCTCACATCAGGGAGCAGTGGGTTTTACAGGCGGAGTCATCATGACTAATTGCTGTAGCGCCTGCTCCCGTCAATCAAAAAAATAAAAATCCTGCCGCGCCTGCTCCCGCTAATCCAAAAATTAAAAATCCTGCAGCACTCAAACACCAGAGAAACGCCATAGTGGATGTTTAAATTTACCTGCCGGCAAGTAGATAAAAAAGGGGTGAAAAAACAAATGTGGCGGCAGCCTAGCTAATCGGTCGAACTAGGCCAACTAGCTAGCCACCGTGCTTCATTGATGTACTCGGCGGGAAAAGTGGTCTTTCTTGATTTGACAACTCATTTATTTACTTGCTTCGATGAAAAGCGCGGTAGGGCATCCCACGCCAGGAAGAATATATGCATGCACCACCCGGGAGGACCCTGAAACAGCGCGGTAGGGTGTGCCATGTCTTGGCACGGAGGAAAAATGTGCATGTAAAAATTTGTTGTATCAGACGTAGTACCTATGGTTCGACCTCGGGACCCAACCAGTCGGTCGAAAACACCCCACTAGCCACACAGCTTCATCATGCTAACATGGCACGGAGGATAGGTGTTGTTAGCTCCGTCTCGACCAGCCACAATGTCTCTTGTTCTAGGCGATTCTTCTATTCTCCAAGCTTTTTTTTAGTTGTAATAACACCACGGCAAGCTAGCGCCGCTCTTCGTGTGTGCCCGTGCAAAGGTTAGACGATGGAGAGAAGAGAGAGATCGCAGACCTGGACCCACCAGTAAGTGAGTCAACGGTCATGCACGTGTAGATGAGGAACTCCCTCTACTCTACTCAACGTAATACTGTATAAAATCAAGTTATGGGACAAAGCCAACAGCCGTTGTTGTTTCAGGCTATCGACTTACGCTTTGTAGTCCAGGTTGCCAGTTCGAATCTCGTCTTTCAGATTTGTTAGTTTTAAGTCCAAATTTGATTAATGACAAGTGGGACCCCCGTGTGTGTTCCGATATTTCAGTGTAGGATGGTTTTTTGCCCTGTTCAAGAATTCGTCCGATTAACCAGTTAACTTGCCAATTAATCCCTACTCATAGGGTCACCGGGTAGCCGATAAACCGGTAAATCATCCGATTAATTGATTAAAGGGCCGATTAACTTGCCGATTAGCCTATTAATCCCCTACTCGCCAGCCGACCGAGTAGCTACCAGTTAACGATTTCCTCAACAATGGTTGTTTGAACAAACACTTTGTGTGGTTAGACAAGTAACGACACAAGTTACACGTATTTTGCAAGTTTACGAACAAAAATGACAGCGGCATAGAATATCACATCCACCCCGCAGCTTAGATGCTATGGTGATACGAGTTTTTACACTGTTGGAAGTGAGATCCAATGGCTTGGGAGTAGTCTTTGTAATTATGCGCAATTTCCAAACTCTCCAAAGGTTTTTTTGCAAATAAAACATTCAGGCCTCATGTGTGCCGCTGCATCTTGGATCCAACGGCTCCCTGCTGCTCATATTAGGTGCTCCCCATAGCTTAATTACCCGCTACGGTGATATGAGCATCTAGGTCGTACGATTAGTGATCAGATGGCACATGCATAATACTTGTACTTTCTGCGCAATTCCCAAACTCTCTCAGCCGTATATTGCAAAAACATTCAAACCTCCTACTGTGGGCCGTTAGATCTCCGTGAACTCATATCACCATAGAATCTATGGTGCGGGAGCACCTCATATTCTCCCGTGCGAGAAAACATAAGGTGCTCTTGCAGCTTGGATGCTACGGTGATACGAGCTTCGAGGTCGTTTGATCTGAGATCCAATGGCATCTGAGCAGTCTTTGTGCTTGTAAGCAGTGGCTGAACTCTTTGGGGGCTTTTCTTCAAAAAACCATTTGAACCACCAAGGAGGCGTTGGGTCACAAATCCAACGGCTCCGAAGAGCTTGTATCACCAAAGCATCTAAGGTGTGGTAGCACATGATATTCTTACATACAGGAGAATATGATGTCCTCCTTCATCTTAGATGCTACGATGATACGAGCTTTGAGGTCGTTGGATATGGGATCCAAGGGCATGTGAGTAGTTTTTCTACAAATTGTGTGCAATTCTCAAACTCATCAAGGTTTCCTGTAAAAATATTAAGACATCATGTGAGCTGCTATATCTCAGATCTACAAGCTCCAAGCAACTCGTATTGGCATATAGCATCTAAGGTATGGGGGGACATGATATTCTCCCGGGGAGGAGGGGTGGGGGTGCACAACCAATCGGTGGTTGGGAGGGTGGGGACAAATATAATCTAAACAACCCTAAACAGAGCTTCACAATTTTATCTAAGGTCGAGGGGGTGACCCCCGACAATCATAGCTCCGCCTAATTAAACACAACATTTGCATGTACTGTAGTACTAGACTTAATATTCATGTTTCAGTTTCATGTTCGTTTTAAATATTGAATTGAGGACCATGCATGTCTTATATTTTACTCCCTTCATTCCTAAATATTAGTCTTTTTAGATATTTCAAGTGGACTGGCACATACGGATGTATATAGACATATTTTAGAGTGTAGACTCACTCATTTTGCTCTGTATGTAGTCGCTTGTTGAAATCTCTAAAAGAATAATATTTAGGAACAGAAGGAGTATTTTTGAATTCGTGTCATACATGCATGATTTGGAAAAATAGATGCACTATACTTATTGGATTGTTGTTGTGTTCATGTGTGGGTTTCTCTCTCTCTCTCTCTCTCTCTCTCTCTCTCTGTGTGTGTGTGTGTGTGCGGTCATATCCTTGATACATACAAAGTTTTCTCACCTCCATATTGTTCATCTTTTAAATTTGAATTTGCATTGAAAAACTTAGCAGGGACACCATGAAATGTGAAGTCCATGTTGAGATCACTATATCACAAACTCACTCTAATTCAATAACTCGTCATAAATCAATTACCACGTTAAGATTGGTATTTGGAAGGAAAATACGGGCATTGTAATACACATAGATTCGTTCGGCAACTTAAAAGGTTCCTTTTGTATTCTCGAATGGTAGGACCCAACGGCATACCAGCCAGACCTTGGCTCGTGTTGATCCTAAAAAAATAAAAAAAAACCGGGCTCGTGTCCTTCTAGTGGCGTGCGTGGTACGCACATTAGGCAACCCCAACCAGTCGAGCCTCCGTGTTTCGAGTCGAAATATCTGGCGGCCAGAATTCCAGCCCTAGGAAATTCCCCTCATGTCCCTGGTCCATAATGACTACCGATGAACAACAGAGGGATGCTTTAGTAACTAGACAACATTGTGTTCAAAAAAAAGTAACTAGACAACGTTACCTACCGTGCCGAGCACAGTACGATTCCCTCGGTCGCCGCTCGTCAAGGTCACCCGCCAACTGCATTGCCTAGTACTACTACTACTACACCAGGATGAGCACAGAATTGAGCCCGTTTGTTCGTGCCTAGTACTTGAGTTAATATATCAGGCAATGCACTGGTACGGAGGGATTATCCTTTTGCTCTACATATATAACTTGTCTGAAGTCTAACTAAGCAAAATGTTTGACCAAATCCTTTCTTAAGAAATACAACATGATAGATGTATGGCTCGAAAATTTATTGCATGATGCAGGTTATGATATTGTTTCGAATCCTAGATCTTAAATTTCAGAAAATCCAAAAGTGACCATAAATTCTTGAAACTGAGCACGGTCACGTGATATGGCAGAAATATTACTTCGTAATTTTTTCTTCAATTTGAGACAAGTTGCTTATGACAAGTTGCACAAATGAAGAGCCAAGGTGTTTTGGAACAAAGACCTGTCATGTTAAGGCGAACGCTTTCACTATTGAAACTGTGGGCGTTTACGTGCCACCACGAGTCCCGCTTCTCATCGGCAGGTGCCGTCCGAGCAAGCGTGTGAGTCAACGGGAGGCATGTGAGCAGACCGCTGTGCCGGCTAATAGGGAGGCGTGCGAGCAGACCGCTGTGCAGGCTCGCCGGGAGGCGAGCCCTTTGACCAGGCTCCGCCGCCCACCTTCGTCCCAACTGCTCCCACTTTTAATGTCGCCGGCGCCGCAGTTTAAAATCAACCCCGCACTACCCGGTATCGCTACAATCTTCTCTCTTCCTCTCCGATTCTCCTATCGTCTACCTCCAACTAGCCTGACCTAAATGTACGCCATGCCGCATCACGATGGTCTGCCCTTAGTCTTCCAGTTTCCCGAGGAAGACACCCAGCCGGAGTCTCAAGAACATAAGGCGCTTTGGGACGAGCTTGAACTGGCCTTGCGGGAAGACGTCGCGCCTGTCCCCGCTCCCGTTCCGGCTCCCGTCGCCTCGACTGCGCCAGCGCCCATCCCCGTGGCATTGATGGGCTGGGAGCCGCACATTGTCGCCGAGCTTGATGCCACAGGGTTCCATGAGGTCCCCGCCGACTTTCATGCGCCCGTGCACCTGCCAGCGCATGCGCCTGTGCATGCACTGACGCCCACGCCCGTGCCAGTGTCTGTGCACCTGCCAGCGCATGCGCCTGCGCGTGTACTGACGTGTGTGCCCGTGCCGGTGCCCGTGCACACGAATGTCTCCATCACGCCGTTGACAGCGCCTGTCCCCGCGCGGGTGCCAGTGCCCCCCTCAGCAGCATGGATGGCCGCCGTCGACCACTTCCTTGCACCAACGCCAGTCGCCTCCTCCCGCCAGTTGACTCGCTCCTGGAGACCGAAATCCAGAACATTGTGGCCTTCCTTGAAGCTAGGGCCAACGTCCAGGAGTATGCCAACAACGGCACAAGATGCCGCCGTCATCGTCGGTCAGTGGCCCGACGACACACAGAGCACGGCAGAGGAGCCACTTCCCACCGCAAGACGCCCCCGCCGCCGCCGCATAATGTAAATTTTCCATGAAAAACGTTCGAATTGACATGCTTAAAATCCGAATGTTTATCATTGTCGTTTATTTTAGATCGATCGTCATATAATTTAAAGTTGGAGTCAGACTGAACGAAATCTATGGTTTGATCGATTGAATGTTCTGCTAGAGCCATATCAAATTAAATATAAAACGTCATCAAGCCACATGTATTCCTTGTCATCCAACGACCTAGACTGCTTCAATGTCGAGCGCTCAACATGTTTAGCGTGTAGTTACTTTCATGCCAAAAATAGTGCTAATCACATAATAACACGCAAATAATATCCACCTTAATATCCGCATGCACTTAATATACTTCCAAATTAATGTGCATTGCACGTACACACTGACCAGTGCTGCTAGCACGTGAAACTAGTGTCGTAACTTATGAATGTGTCCAGATATGGTCAACGGCAACATCGCCCGCGAGTTCTTCGTGTTTGCCTGTGCGTCTGAACGCAGAAGGGGAGAGAGAGAGAGAGAGAGAGAGAGAGAGAGAGAGAGAGAGAGAGAGAGCACACATGGAACCCACCAGTAAGTGAAGGCGAATAGTACTAAAAATAATATTACATGTTATCAATTAAATAGGTTGTGGTAATATAAAAACATTATGTGAACAAAGGGAGGTACAACAAACATTGATGTTCTACGTATGTTGCCTATTGACGTGCGGCTTGAAGGCCCTGGTCGCATGTTCGATCCTCGTCCTTCATTTTTTAATTTCTATATGGGTCCAAATTTGTTTCATGACATGTGGGCCCGTCGGTGTGTAGTTTGTAGAACTTTAATTTGTTGGTCCAAATTTGTTCCATTCCAAGTGGACTATCGGTGTGTAGTTTTGTAGCTTACTTATAATAATTAAAGAGAACAACAGAGTTTTTTGCAATAATACCATGGTGCGACGTTGAAGGCGAGAAAGGACGTGCGAGAGAGCGATGACCGAGCCAGAGGGAAATCAACTAGGGGTGTTGCGGGGGTTGCAACAGTGTTTCGAGTAGTTGTGGGCCGAATGCTACGAAAATATAATCTAAACCGACCGGAATAAATGCCTACACAAATTAATCCAAGGTTGGAGTGCCCCTTGCAATGTAAATAGCTCCGGCTTTGCGAGGGATGGAGAGGTAGCTTCAATGTGTGGAAGATACGGCGTGAGAAAGCAAGGTCAATCGAGAGACATATAGATAGAGAGACAAAGTGAGTGTGGTCCGACATTCACGGAACAAATATATATGCTCTGGAGAGATATTGCCCGATTGAGCTTTTGGCAAGGGTGAGGGCTGTAAGATAGAGCTTGAGATATGATCCAGTCACAGACGTGTAGATATATTTTGTGCGTGGGAGGAAGCAAGGTCGATAGATCACATAGGGTCATCATGCGATCGAACGAGTGAGACGGGTTGGAGAGAGTGACCTAGATAGACAATGTGCGTCAGAGAGTATACAATGTGAATAAGTCGAATTGGGCTCAAACATGGTGATATATCGTTTTTGTCCGAGAAAGAGCGAGGTCAATCGAGACATACAAAGAGAGAGAGAGGGAGGGAGAGAGAGAGAGAGAGCGTGGCCCACCATGAGGTCGAAAGAGTGGGGGTGGCTTCAATGGACTGACCTAGATAGACAATATGTGTGAGAGAGTATAGAGTGTATCGATCGAGGCCCAAACAGGGAGATATATCATTTGTGTGTGAAAGAAAACGAGGTTAAAAGAGACTCAGATAAAGAGAGCGAGATTGAGCGAGTGTGGCCCATCGTGCGGAAGAAAGAGTGAGACAGTCTCGAGGGAGTGACCTAGATAGACAATGTGCGTGCGTGCGCACGAGAGGTTGGGGGGCTAGATAGGCAATGCATGTATTTAGCGCGAGAGGGTGAGAGGGAGAGGGAGAGAGAGAGCTCGGCATGGGGTGCAATGGCGGGTGTGTGAGGTAAATACATTTCGTAACAGAGTGGAAAAAGGGGGTTGTGTAGTTAAGAGAGTTAGAGATCAAAACATGGAGAGAAAGAATGGATGTGTGTTGGAAACCAATAGCTTCCTAAGGTGGTTAGGAGAGGAAGATTGACCAATGCAGGAAGTATGTAGCGTGTGTGCGGGGGAGGGGGGGGCTAAAAACAACATTTGAATGTAGATACTACGAGACTTAATATCGATGTTTCAATTCGGTGTACATTGTAAGATTTGAACTGAGGACCATGCATATGGGTAATTATTTCGAATTCGTGCCATACTAGGTTTCGAAAAGTTGACATTGACTCGATTTGTTATGCTATTTTGTAGGTCATATGTTTGAATCCATCCAAAAGTTTTCTCACTACCATGATGTTCATCATATACATATGAATTTGTATTAAAAAAGTAGCATGGATACAGTGAAATGTGAAATCCACGTTAGAATTGGAGATCGCTATGTGACACACACTCTAATTCAAATAACTAATTATGTGACACACACTATAATCCACGTTAGCGTGGATACCGTTTTGATTTTTTTTCAAATAACTCCTCATTAATTAATTTATAGTATCTCGTTTCGAATGACTAATTATTGCAAGGAAAACACGGGCATGGTAATACATACAGATTCGTTTGCAAATGAAAGAAGATTCGTTTGCATTCTCAAATGTAGGCGCACCAGGGTCATGTCGTGGTGGTTGCGTGTGTCAAATGGACGCTTAGCACCCAGCCACCCACCCCCCTCCCTCACTCCCCCCTCCCCCCCCCCAAAAAAAGGACGACAACAAAATAAGTTTGCGCTTCCACATTTCGGATTGAAATATCTGGCGGCCCCAATTCCAGCCCTGCAAAATCTCCCTTCTACACCGTCCCCTTCCGCGCCCAGATTGCTCAAATCCCTAATTCTCCGCCAACCCAAGCAAAGTTTGAATCGCCCCTCGTCTCGTCTCTTTCCCCACCTCTGTGCCGGACGACGACGACGAAGACGACGGTCGCGCTTCACCACCACACTGGAGTTACCTCATCTACGCCCTCGTCCACCGCACCGGGTGGTCCACCGACAACGTCGGCCATCGCAACCGACGTGCCTCACAGACAACGACTTCCACCGCATCAGGTGTGCTTCACCGACACCGTCTCCCAGCTCACCGGGGCTACTTCACCAAGCACATCGTCGCGCCTCCGCCCCCCAAGGCCGCTGGGGCTTCACCAACGGTCTCGTCCACCGCATCGTAGCACTCTGCTGCCACTCAAGATCTGCATCCGTGCGTGGCCAGGCAACGCCAGCGCATCACCCTCAACGGCTCTGAAGTGACCCACACTCTAGCTAGGCGACGCTGGCCCGAACTAGGTATCCACACATCACTCCCTTGTGCACTGTTCCGACGATGTTTGGATATCCTTTCACTGCTCTCTTAGCTTACACGCCTATCCAATTCTGACTTTAACTCTTATTTCTTCTGGAGATATCATCTGAAACAAGCAAATCCATTTTTTAGTGAAGCATGACGGTGCTACAGGATCTGGTACACATCCCGCACACCCGTATAACCTTGTAAGTATCTGTCCTCCGGTACAACAGCAAGGTTGATTCCTCTTATTTGATCAGCCATTCGCCGTGTCAAAAATGCAGAGGGGGATGCAAGGAGCACAAGGCCTGCACATCCAAGCAAGTGGTAACATGGACCTGTACATGGAACATCCCTAGCGCAAGCAGAGCTGCAGTGAGCCTGTACAACGAGCTAGTGTAAGTCCATGCATTTCATTTAATTCATACTGGCATTCGTGTATGATTTGTGTGCAGTGGCGGATCCACGAATTCAAGTTACCAGGGGTGAACATTTAACTTAAAAAATACGAAGGCACTTGCACTCCAGAAATCAACATAACTTGAGAAATGTGAAGCTACATGCACTTTGAAAACTAGCTAATGATCCAAAGTAGTTCAGATTATAAAAACTAAATGATGTAAGCACCAAAAAACACAAAATGCAACATGGTGTATAAGGACTACAAACATGGTCTGTACCTGCTTGAATTATTCGTTCTCTAGCTAAAATTATCGAAGTGTAATTGCACCTATGACCAGTGTGCAAACTGCATATCAATATATCTATCATGCACAAGTATGCCAATAGTTTCAAACAACAGATTAGAAAAGTATTTATGCTACGTTGTCATGATATGGGGACTTTTGGGTAGATGGCCTCGACGTTTCCTCAAGCCATAATTTGCTTGTCATCAATGCCTGCAAATCTCTATGTCTCTCTCAACATAGCAGATCATCATTAGACACTAAATCCTTCAATGGGAGCTTGCAAAATGCTTGCATTAGATGCCTCATTAGTCACTATATGTTCATCACCAGGAGCATGTAAAATGTTTGCATCAAATCCTTCATTAGCAGTCTGTTCATTAGACACTTCAGGCTCAAGAACAACATGAGCTTGGATGTTTGCACCGGAAACTTGATTAGATACATCAGATTCAGTCAGTTCAGTATTGATTGGGGGAGTTATAAAATAAGTAGAAATTGGTTTAATTTTCTCATAGATTCCCTACATACAAGCAGTTTTACAACACCGTCGGGTTTAACTATTCGCCAGAAATTGAAGTGTTGAATTAGATATAATGTGGGATGTGATGTACCTGCTCGTTGCGCATGCTACTCTTGCAAACTGCGACTGTCCGTTTGTGCAAGCTCGATGCCATGCCCGTGCTGCCGCCGCTGCCTCCCACGCAGGCTACACCCAAGGTTGGATCTTCATCTTCTTGTCCTTCAGTTCGCTTGAAGCCCGGAGACCGCCCTCCAACAAGGGCACAAGGAAATGTTGTGTCGGTCTGTCCAGCAGCGGCTAGGTTAGGAGCGAAACAGGCTGGAGGCTGGAGCGGATGAATTGGGATTTTTCCTGTTGTCGATCGATATGGGAGGCGCTCGTTTGGGCGGCGAGCCTGCTATAGGGCCTGCGTTGCACTTATGTTATTGGCCTATCCAAATTGAAACATTTTTATTCATTTTTTACATTGCCTGCTCATGCGTTGGGACGAACAAAACTAGCATGGGCTAACCTGGACGACTCAAACTAGGTGCACACTTTTGAGCCACCCGAGGCGGCCGCCCATACCAGCCCCTATGGTGGCGTCGCCCCTTTTTGCGTGTATGATCGATAGGGGTAGTGAAAAATATTCCAGTGGCGCTTTTGATTTACCCACAGAGTGGTTGAATTGCTTGTTTCTATGAACTGAGTTCGCCAATAATGTGAAGGATGCCAGTCTTTTCATCCTATTGTAGATTGCTTAGATCTCGATATGCCAAAAGTAATCGCATGAAATATACAGTAAAAGTCAGTGTGATGTGTGTGGCTACAACTAGTCTGACTACACGTCCTCATATAACATATCAAGGACGCACCATCTTACCAGATTAACCATTCGACTTACCAATGCAGTGTGGGAAGAAATAAGTATTGGGACTGCGTATCCAAGCAATTGATGCCATGGACTCCTTCGTAACACCTTATAAGCAAAAAAGAAGTTGCAGTGTGCCTGTACAAAGAACTAGCGTAAGTTCAGTCACCTGCTTCTCGGAATTTTAGTTAGCCACTTATTGCAAAATTGTTCAATTACGTTGCTTGGCTTAATTTAGTTTGCTACTGATTACATAATGCCACAGCCTGTTAATCCTATTATAGACTGCACCTATCTATGTGTTTGATACTTACTGTTAAGAATTACCTGTTTGCCTGAACTTAAATAGCTACTTTAACTGCTTTGCTGCTGCAACAACGGGTTACAATGATGTTAATAACTACTTTTCAGCATCGAATTGAAACTCTTTAATTCCTTGTTTGTTTAACTGGTTTTCTATTATAACTCCCAGTTGAGATGTTTTGCTAACTTCAACTTTTTTGAATCCAATTAGAACTTTAATGGCAAAACAGGTTAGCCCAAGATCAAAGAGCGAGGTCCCCATGGACGTTGTATCATCCCACAGCAGTGGCACCGGCCCAATCATGCATTATGAATTGCCAACTACTGATGCTCTAGAGGCTAAACTAGTGGTAGAAAGAGATTCTGCTTCTGCACTTACAGATGAAGTTGACATGTTGAGGAAGCAAACAGCACAATCAGTAGCAGTACTCAAGACAACCATTAAATATTTGGTGGATTTCAAAACGAAGCAAGTTGAGACTGACCACATTGTTAAGGTCCTGAAGGAAAAAAGGAAATTAAATTCCCACTTGGTAAATCATAGGTGAAATGTTCTTTCCATCGTTGAATAACCTTTGTGTTGTTTGTTCATGTAATCAATCAAACCATTTGTTTTAGAGATCATGTAATAATTATTTTTGTTTTTTGGTTTGTAATTTTATTTGAGCACAAGTCTGTATTAATTGATAAGACTCAGAGACATTTCATTTTGATTGATGTGCCAGACCTACAAATATGCCAATCGGGCTAAATGTGCATTCAGCAATAATAGTAGTATAGATGGACCATAAGTGGCACGCATCGGAAAGGGCCAAGATGTTGTAGTAGCTTGGCTAAAAAAAGGATGTTGTTGTAGCAAAGAAAAGTACTGCGGCCTGGCTTATGTATGTTAGTTGATATTATTGATCCATATACTCTATAAGTGTTTATATGTCTGTTAGTTATGTACATTCTTGGTTGATTCACTCGGTATTTGAATCTTGACACATCGCTTATGTACATATCTAAATGGGAGTACACATTATGCTGCGTGTGACATTTGAGTTGGACATGAAGTGTTCCAAATATTCGAATTCACCTTAAACTGGATTCTAGCTTCTAAATTTGAGTATCGGCATTTGTAAACCATATTTATATATGACAGTGGAATACATCTTTGTCATCCTTTTGAAGATATATAAAAACACATAGAATGATTTATAAAGATTCGTATAGGAATACAAAATGGATTCGAATTTAGTTGCCAGGGTAAACATGGATGCTTATTGTCCCAAAATTCGAAAGAAGCGGCAAAATGTCCACTCCCACGTCGGCTGCCCGAAGCCAAGTGTTTGGGAGATGGAAATTAATGTCTACCCATTACACGGACAATCCATCGGCCCGATTTCCACTGCTCTAAATAGGGGTAGGATAGTAACTTCAATAAGACGTGACACGACCGCCTCTGAGCCCATTCCGACACGGTGAGCACCAAACATGGGCGGCAAAACACATTTGATTCAAGCTCATCCAAAAGACCTCTGTTTCTCCCTCCATTTCCCCATTCATACACGGTGGGCGGCAAAACAAACTCGACTCAGCCGAAATCGATGTAGCAAATATTTTCAATAGGGGCAGGTTTGTAACTTCACTCAGATGTGACAGAACTGTCCTACCTGTCAGCCCCGTTCATACACCGTGGGAGCCAACCATGGGCGCCAACCACCCTCTCCTCGCCCGAAATCACTCTGGGCAAATATTGGCGAGATGCGAGATTACCGTCGTATCCCCAACCGACGAGACGTCCAAATTTTAAACAGGGGCTAAGTTCGTAACTTTCCCATATTACAGACAAGCGCGTCCCAAAAACATGGTTCCCCGTACCTCTCCCTCCATTTTCCCATTCATACATCGTCCGTGCTAGAACACCATCCCCACACCAGCCTCCGTCCGCCACCCCGTCCATCGTCGCCGTCCTCCACCACATCCATCGCCGCCGTCCTCCACCACATCCATCGCCACCGTCCTCCACCATGCCGGAGCACCTACCAAGACCGCGTCGTCCACTACTAGATATGAACGATTCTCATCCACGGCGACAAACCAAGAGCCTTGCATCACGTCCTCTCGCTTCATCGGCGTCGTCGTCCTCTTTGTCGGGGCCGCTCACATGACCTTCTCTTCCACCGCAACGGGACTTATCCCCCGATGCACCTGTCTACCATCGCAGATCTGCTTCAACGCCACCGACAGCCATCGCACTCCCGATGCCTACACGGCGCCGCAAGAGAGGTGGTACTTCATATCTCCTCAACTTTTTGATCTGAACCAGAAAATAGATCTTAACTTGGTTACTCTACTTTCTTTTCAGCTCTTAGAATTTAGTTCTTAGTTCGAAGCAAACAATGGCTACTAAATTTCATTTCTCCGGTTTCCCCCTTTTATGATCACTATACGATCAGAATATGTGCTTCGTGTCATAATAGCACTGCTCGACCCATCAAGCTAAACAAGCTTAGTTGTTCAACGAATCTGATATTATTAAAACAGATTCGTTTAATTGGTAAGCTAAATGTTCCTAAATTAGTTTCGAAAATGCATGTTCGCCGCTTGGGTCTGTATCTCTACAGGGTGCCCATGGTGGGCCGGCCCACCCTGGGATTTTGGGTCGTCCCAGGCCCCGATTCCCCTCTATTCTGCTGCGCGCTTCCGATCTCTACTCGCCCCCGGCCACCTGCCTCGCCAGCAACTTGCCGTCCCCAGAAGGCATGACTCTAGGAGGAGACGCCGAACTAACAGGAGGTCAGGAGCCGCTCGCCCAACAGCGTCACCACTGCCCGGGCGCGCCGCCGTGCCTACCTTCCCAGTCCGTTCAGGTCTTAGGCGTGCAGCACCCACTAAGCCAACCCGATTTATCCTGAGATAAGTCCTCAACACTCAGCAGCCACTCCTTATCACCCATTTTCTAATTGATTCATTACTCATTAGGCAGGACTGTCATTAGGGTTTGTTGTGTGCTTAGTGCTACCTACACTTAATGGTTCAGATGTATTTCGGTAATCTTTAGTACATGTAAAGTTCACAGGGTTTTCAAAATTCCGGCCCTAGGAACAGACACTAGTCATTTTGGATTGTTGGTCGTAGTGACATTGACCCAGATTACTACTGCAAGCCAGGTTTGTTGAAAATTTTACTTGTCTTTCTTACATTCGATATAATATCCAATTATTCACGTCGATTAGTTGCAAACAATAAGTGCTAGACAAACTTCTTCATTCAGATTTTGGACGGTCTCTTACTCCAGTTACAATTCTGCATACTTGTCCTAGTGAGCTCACAAGTAAATGATTGATTCACTACATCTATGCTTGCCTTGTCATATTTGTTGTCAATATTATTTTAGGGTGGACCACCCTGTTTCTAAATACTGCAACCGTAGACATGGGTGAATAGTATTTCTCTATGTGATCTCTTCCATCATGTGTGGGCAACGAACACTGCATTGTATAGAAAGAAAGTGTCATTTCCAGCTTTTACATAGGCTTCGATCTTTCACATGGAATACAATCTTCCTACTTGCTTTGTGTCGCACTACCAAAACTCCACCCTTGAAGCTAAACATTATGCCACTCATAATTCCTTAGTTTATTTGTTCAAATACGAATTTCATATAATTCTAATGTTCCTACTTCAGTTTTGAAATGTGTGTCTGCCTGTTATAGAGACATAAGGGGTTTGTATTTCTGTGTGTGGTCTGGTCAGCACGGTTGGGGGTGAACTTTGCATATGCAGGGGTTTATAGGGAGACACTCTTCGAGTTGAATCCACAATGCATTCCATAGATAATCTGACTACTTTTTATGTTTTCATGAATCTCAGATTATGAATAGCATCATAATGATTATGAGCTTGCGCGCATGAAAAGAATAAAGCAGAACAATGCCATGGCTGACAAACTTGGCATTAAGGGACTGAAATCAAGTCTGGATGCAACGCAATGCAATGCAAACGCTCTCCACCTACAAATTCATGCTCAGAATATGATCCTGACAGTGGTTCTGAGCTAGAGGGAGACCTAAGTCAATGTAGCTCCCTAGTGGAGGAGTCAGAGGAAGATGCCCTATCTTATTCACCCATCAAGGTGCTTGCTCTAACTTTCCAAGGTTATATTTGTCGCACATATCTTGCAACTGATGCTTTGCATTGCTTCTACTTTGTTGAACTGCCATTAGCTTAGTTTACACATCGTGTATGTGAATACGGCCTACCTATCCATTTTCAGTACATATTCCATCTGTCATCATACCATATTTATCCATTCAAATGTTGTTCTTGTGTATCAGATGTTCAAAAGGAAGAGGGCGATTGCTGATCATGGAGGAGCACAAGAAAAGTATTTGGAAAAGGTAGTGGCACCTGATGAATCAAATATCCCATTAGGTGTAGTTGCAATATCACCTAACCCACAAAACACCCCAACTCTAGCAGACTCTAGCCGTACTACACTAGTCATTTCTGATGCCCCAACTCAGCAGACCCCAACTGCAGCAAACATTATGATTATGCCAGTTGACATAGCACCAGCTCTACGACGCAAAACCCCCATTCCAGCAAAGAGTACACCAAATCTAGTTGCCAAATCCCTTTTCAAACCAGAGAGAGCCCCAATTGCAGCAAATAGGACCCTTGTTCCATTTCTTCCCAGTTTAGAAGACAAAGCTTATATTGTTGTCAGGAACTTTGTGCGCATCTTTCCTTCATGGAAAGATTATACCGCATACATAGAATAATTTCCAGTCTTCCTCCGCAACTTACACGTAAGTAATGTACTAATGTTATTCATGGTCATTACTGCATATGTTTCTCCTGACAGAAGACACAAGATTTCATTCTTTTAAATAGGCGAGGACCAAACTGGATTGTGAAGACGAGCAAGGGTTGGTTGCGCTTTTCAAGCACTCGTTGATGAAGTATCGTTCCTACCTAAGGCAAGCGCACTTCTATGGCAAGCCTCTAAACAAAATTTCTATAAAGCCTCCGGTGCTACATTTATCCGACGGTGACTGGAATAATCCTATTACACATTGGTCTCGGCTGCAGCGTAAGGTACTATCTATGATATCACATCACAATTTGAACTACATTTCTGCATTTGCCTTAATGTCTCACTTGTACAAAAACTGTTAGTAGAAGAACATTTGTTCTCAAGGGACCACATAATCTCGCAACTATAATACACACTGCATTTCTCTTGTGAGTACCTCTTGCCCTGTATGACCATACTTACTTCCATAGCTGTTTGATTATGTAGCATCATTGCACATGTTAGCCTTGTTATCTTCCATTTGGTGGATATTATAAGATCTGTATGGACTCTTACATAAATTTAGAATCAACCCAATGCTTTTGAAGAGGTTTAGCTCTTCAGTCCTCTTGTAAGGACTGAACGTCGTCTATCACTATACTTACATCAACAGCTACTCCCTCCGTCCCATAATATAAGAACATTTTGTACAGTACACCAGTGTTCAAAACACTCTTGTATTGTGGGAAGAGGGATTGGTTCATTGTGTAGCATTCTGCATCTTATATCCCTCGCCCACCATTTACTAAAAAAGATCAAATCTATATTTAATCTTACCAAAAAGTAGAATACACAGACAATGCCAGTGCAGAAGTGTAGCCCATTGCTCTTGTCAGTACATTTTGTCCTGTAATGCTTGTACTTCCAGGGATTGGTAGTTGATTATGTAGCATCTATCTGCATCTTATCTTCATTATCCTCTATCCCTTCCAGTATTATCATATCTATAATTACTCTCTACAAAATGTAGGGTACAGGCAATGCTTATGAAGAAGATTATGTGCTAATATTCTTGAGTTATCCTTCCCTTGACATGGAGAAGGGCATTATAAAGCCAGTGTTAACTGTTAATGTAAGTCAGTCCTTCTAAAGCCTTTATCCTCAACTGCTGTTTAATTTGCTCATACTCCTTATCGTTTACTGTTGTTTAGTTTGCTGTTTCTACCAAAATGCATGTTCACAAGAACCGTAAGTTCTAAGTTTTACTTGTAAAACCAAATTCCTTATTCATACCATGCACATTACTCAATACTCCCTATATGTATGCTTGTTTTTCTGGATCTATAATCCAGTGTGTGGTGAAGCAGCCCATGTTTGCACCTTGTCATCTCCTGTTTTATCTTACTGATGTGGCTGATGATATGAACAACATGCCATGCACATTAACCAAAATAGATACAATGATTTTCTTTGCCCTTCATCTATGTTTGTTATGTTGACATGGTAATCCGGTAGTGTGGTGAAGCTCCCCGCATTATGAACAATGCCAAATTATGCTATTGATATTTTGAACTTACTCTTTATTTTCTAATTTGAAATTGGATGGAATTGACAGCACAGTTATCATCTTTGGTTATACACGTGCAAAACCTGTCATCTCTCTGCTTTGTTTCAGGGTGATATGCCTGATGGCATGCACAAGTCTGCTGAAGGCTGTGCGACAAACCCAACATATATTGCAGCAAAGAAGGCAAAACATCTTGAAGATAGCGAGACAACCCCAAAGTCTTGTCTTGATGCAATGTTCAAGTTACTTGAGACTAGCAGTCAGACAAGCTCACAGAATTCATTGTCTGAATCAGTTCGACTTCTTCAGTCCCAAGTTCTAGCAGAAAGGCATTATGCAACTCAACTTCGACTTCAAGTCCTATCTCTAAGAAAGATTGCGGAGAACACCAATAAGAACCTCATCGCTAAACAGCTACACCTGGAAGCTATGACCGTCATGCTAGGCCGGTCTCACAGCCTTGCTCAGCATCTTGCGCAGCAGTTCCTGCGCAAGGCTAATCTTTCTTGAACTGTCTTGGAAGTGGTCTTGGTTCAGTATTATTTTGTTACGCTGCAATGGTGCCCAGTTTTTGTAATCTGCTTCTTCGTTGCGCTTTATGATCACTGGTGGCGAACTTCGATGCCTAGTGGATGTAATATACCATAAATCCTTTATTGTATAGTGTAGGTTTATTCTTAGTTACTATGCCGTAATTTCTTTATTGTATAGAGTAGGTTTGTTCTTAATTCCTACTAGTTACTGCCATCATTCGCTATCTGAAAAAAAATCAGATGTAGTCGATCGGGCCGAAACATTCGCCTTTAACGGGCCTGGTGTTTAGCAGGCCACAATTGGGCCGGCTTGCATCTTTCTTGGGCCCGAATGATTGGGGCCTTCACACTTTGCGCGAGGCCCACAACTTACACCGGCCTATATTTTAGTTTGGCCTTTTGTGGACCCAGCGCTTAGTTTGGCCCAGGTAGCGTTGGGCCATTAACAGGCTGAATATTATACTGGCCTGTTGCGGCCCAGATGAAACCATGGGCCTTTAGCAGGCCGAAATGCATATTGGGCCTCAATTTTCATTAGTCGTCGACGGGCCTTCAGCAGGCTGAAATGTAGACCGGGCCTTTTTGGGCCCAGTTATATCACGGGCAGTTACCAGGCCGAAACATATCTCGGCCCTTAGTTGGCCCACTGATATCATGGGCCTTTAAGAGGCCGAAAGCTTAGTACAGACATCAACGGGCCGAATTATGCGACAGGCCTTTAACAGGCCCAAAGTCACGTTGGGCTTAACTGTTGCCACCTTTATCACGGGTCGTTAGTGGGCCCGATGTCCCGTCCGACCATATATGGCCCATGGGCAGCACGGGCCATTCCGAGGCCGAAAGTCACACCGGGCTGAAATGGGCCCATGTCTACATCAGGCCTCTAACAGGCCGAAAGTCACTGGATTGTAATTGGGCCCAAATATTCGGTGAACAATTAACAGGCTAGATCTGGCTTCGAGCCGTAAATCGGCCCAAATATTCGGCGAACAATTAACGGGCCAGATCTGGCTTCGGGCCGTAAATGGGCCTTTATTAAGCAGGCCGTTATTGGGCTGGCCCACTAGCACCTGAGTAAGTACTACGGGCCTTTGACTGGGTCGGCCTTTTTAACCTATATGGGCCTCTATTGGGCCGTGCCACGTGTCGACGTATCATAGGCGCTTTGGGTCCAATGAGTGGATGACATCTGTCCCAATGGTCAGCCGACACGTGTTTCCTCCAGCCAATGATGATTTACACGTGGAAAATCCCCATTGGTCAGGGCTGTTAACGGGTTATCGGATCCAAAACCGGACCCGATAGCTTAACGGCGTTCCGTTACGGTGGATGCCACGTGTCGGTCACCCTTGATGAAAGCACTTCTGTGACGCGTGATTTATCATCATGGAAGTGGACACTTCTGTGATGATAATTTTGGTAATGTCATGGAACACTTCTACGACAGCACAAGTATGACTATCTTGATTCTGTCATAAATTTGTCATGGATGTACATGCATGACAAAAAATGGGACCTACTGTGACAAACACGTATCATCACAGAAGTGTATTTTTTTGTAGTGCTTTTATATTTAATTTAATATCAAAGGGCCTTATAAGGCCAAGTGGTGGAAGGATAATTCGGCCACTAGGGCCCAATAGTGGAGGCATCACCCCTTAGTCTTTTGGAGGCCAAGGGGAGACCTGAAAACTCCCTCCTTGGCCTGCCTAAGGGGTGAGGTTTCCTTTGCCCCTTGTGTCACCATTCCCCCTGCTCCAACCTATATATACTAGAGGTTTCAAGCACTTTTGAACTCACAATTTGTGGAGCCCCCTCTAGTTCATCTAGTTCTAGTTGGTCCTAGTTGACTAATTAGAGCTAGACCTAGTTCCTCTAATCCTCATAATTAGAAGCCCGGTGTGGTTCTAATATCCTCCCTCTAATTCTCTGGCGATGATTAGCTTTGTACATTGAAGCACTGTCGGATCGTGAAGACTATACGCTTGCAACCAAGTAGAGAGGTTGTGCTTTCGGTCTTTCGCTCGAGGGCGGTTCGCGGGATCGTCATCAATGGTTTGAGGGACTCCAAGTACAATCTACACCGACTCGTCTACTGATGACCCACAAGTATAGGGGATCTATCATAGTCCTTACGATGTCGGGCAGGCGAGCCCGATCAGGTCGAGGCTGCACCAAAGACAAGTCTCGAAACTCTGCCGTCAGGCTTGTCAGGGACGCCGAGGACGCCAACCCCACCAAGGCACCACCGCTCGACCTCACAGCAACCCAAGTCACTCATCAGTGTGATGTTGGGCCCTCGGGTGGCTAGGTGGCTGTCATTTGGTACGTGGCAGCCATTTTCTGAGGAAGATCACCCCAAAGTGACACCCGTCCAGAGCTGTGTCACGCAGTCAGGAGAATAGGTGGTTGAATAGCACGGCAAGGCTTACCGGGCTACTCCACGATGTGACACTAAGCGGTGCATTTAATGCACCATGTCCTATCTGTAGAGTTAGGTATGATAGCCCTGTGGCTATCTAATTGCTGGATAATGACCATTTTGCCATTGTGGTAACCCCTTGACCTATAAAAGGAGGGTCATGGCTACCTTAGAGAGGATTCGGACCTTTGTACACTCATACATGCGTAGCTGCTCTCGTCACAAGGCGACCTTGCCGGGCTTGAGCATCGCGTCTCCACCACGGTCCTTTCATCAATCCACCAAAGCAAGAGTAGGGTTTTATGCCTTGCAGCGGCCTAAACCTGGGTAAAAACTACTCGTGCCATCATCGTCGTGCCGCTCTATGGCCTCCGCCCTTTGTGCAGCACGCCCTTCCCCCTTGCCGAACCACAAGGGGCCGATGGCCCCATAGGTGGCCGTGTTGAACCACAACATAACACTGTCATCAAATGTGATTATATCTGCAACAACTTGGCAGAGAGTTTTAACAACAAGGTGAAGCAGTTTATAAACTTGTCTGTGCATGACATGGTTGACCAAATAAGGATCATGACCATGCCTTTGTGGGAATTGAGAAGAAGGATTGGTGATTGTCTGCAAGGGAATAAGCTTCCTGTAGTGGTACAACATGTGGTCAACAGTAGAAGAAATGTTACACATTTTTCTGTTGAAAAATCTACAGTGTGGGGTGCTGAAGTTAGAGATACAAAGTCTGGAAGGCGGCATGTTGTTAACACTGAAATGCATGACTGCACTTGCATAGAGTGGAAACACACTAGGAAACCATGTGAGCATGCCATGCTTTTCTGGGCCTCCCGCCCGAATATAAACATGCACCAAGATTTCCATGAATATTAATCGGTGGAAAGATTCGAGTATGCAGCTCCAATTCCAGCACTTACAGATCATTCTCGGTGGCCAGAAATGGAAATCGGATTTTCCATGTGTCCTCCCTTGATGAAAAAAAGGTTGGCTGGCCTAAGGAGAGTGCATTCAAGGCATCGTTTCAAGAAGGTGAGAGTAGTAAGAAGGGAAAGAAAGATCCAAATCCTAAAAGGTCCCAGAAAGGTAACAAGAATAGAAGCAAGGTGTGCCAGGAATTTGTGCACCGAAAAGGATCTCCAAAATGTCGTTACACTCCTGAAAGGCCAACGTATGTTTCATGTTTGTGATGTTTTTTGATTTCGCTGTTTTTTCAATTACTAACCAATGACATGCTTAGTTTGTCAGGAGGAAGCATGCAGGCTAGCCCCTGGTTGCTGAAACATTGCAAACTGAAGCTAGTCCAATGAAGAAAACCAAGAGCATTAGTGAGCTTTGTGCTATGAAATCAAGAGCAACCTGTTGTAAGAAAAAGTGAAAATTATTGGTTTATGAGTCTCATTTTGTGTGATGTAATGCTACTTGTATTTTGATGTGTGTTGTACTTTGAAAACTATGCGCCATGTTCCAAATTTGAACTAGATTTTGAATTTGAACCAGCTTTCAAATTTGAGGCACATTTCAAATTTGTACTTTGATGTGTATTGATGTTCCATTGCATTCTCAACTTTTATTCACGTTAGGTGATCAATCTGAGCACTTTTGTGAAGTAAAATACATATTCAAGAAAAATGAGCTCCAAAGCTAGGGTAAACAGCCCTTTTTCTAAGTTTTTTTCGACTTCTCCAAATGAACTAAAAAAATAACTTAACATATACTACGCAAATATAGGGCCCATGCGCAATATGGGATCGTTTGGGCAAACCATGCCATGGTTAACCCTAAACCCTAGCTCATTCCCCTTGAAAACCATACAACCTTGTCTGTGATAGCTAAGTTATGTGAAGGGAATTTGATGGAAATATATGTAATCATAATTTCTTATTTTTCCTAGCAACTTAGTAACATAAAACGACGATGTGCAGAAGTTTCATACTTTTTGATTATTTTTTGAATTAGTTATGCTCAACCCTAACCATTAAAACCCTCTCAAAACCCCACACCATCTGGGCCGTTGGATCACTGTTCGGGGACAGTTTGGATCAAGTGCTAGGGTTTGCCATGGTCGATCCATGAGAGGAGACTTGATTGGCTGGAGCGGACTTTTTTGGGCAAGGCTGGAGCACAACGTGAGTAGGCCACCTGGCAGCGGCAGCAGGGACAATCGACAGCGGCCGTGGGCTGGACACCTTTTCTGAAACCCATTCATTCGTGGAGGCACTCGTCGGACCGATGGGCCGTCGTAGAAAGGCCCTAAGTCTCAGCATGCCATGCATGCGCGCTGCGAGTCGACGCAGATGCGGCTTTGTTGCATCAGGGCAATTAGTGCAGCCTAGGGATGCAGCTTTACCGATCGGCGCACCCCGTTTTAGTGTAAAAAATGCATACGGCATCGGTGGGCTATTATTGCCATTATCAATGCAGGCAGTGCCCCGATGAACGCATTCAAATGGGCGCGTCACATCGATGAACGCATTCAAACGGGCATGTCACGACGTGGCTATTTAAACACCCCCGTCTACATCTTCCTCTCAACTCGATCTCACATCCTTCTGTGTCCCCTTCTTCTTCTTCTCCAAAAGCCAAAGCAAAAGCCAGATCTCGCCCGAGATAAGATGTGCCACTATGGCCTAACCTACCGTCTATTGGCCATCGTGCCGAAGATGCAGTACCCAGCCGGGGTCATCATGGAGAACACCCTACGCGTGTGGGCCATCTCAAGGTAGAGAGGCCCAATGGAGCTGGTGAACTTCTTCCTCGCTGCCGGCTACCGCCACCTCCCCCGCGGCTCTTCGGTCATGTTCTGTGTGGACGAGGTTCGGGGCAATGGAGGGCTTTTGATTGGCCCCACTGCTCGCTTCACCAACCGCTTCGACGCCTACTTTCTCCTCGGCAAAGTCTTCTAGTGTGGGTGCAAGTTCATCGCCTTCACCACCCACAACATCTTCACCAACTTTCACAACATCTTCCCCACCACCAACGGCATGCACACTCTCCCCTACAACACCGAGGACGAGGAGTGAACATGGAGGTGGAGGCAGGACATGTTTAGTGTTGCCCAACGTAGGGCTAAGCTATATGTAAGGGTGCTACTATAAGCCCTAATATTAATATCTATCTATGTAATGTGTCTCTTCACTATATATATGGGAATATATCAATGGATGTTCTGTTCGTGCAGTTTTGCTTAATATTAATATATCTATCTATGTAACATGTGTGTTCTATTGCTTGAAGTAGTCGTTCATGTGATTGAGATTAGTGTTGACCATTGCAAACATTAGGATAGCGGCTACTCGAGCGTCTACATTTTTTTCTTGAACAAAAAGGGTTTGAAACCGATTTGTTTTGGTCAAACCAAACCAATGCAGTCAATTAAAAAATCTCACACCAAAATACGAGCTCAGTATGTTTAGAAAAATAAAACTAGAAAATTTAAGAATATTGGTGTTCATTTGAACCATAAAATTTAAATGTTGCAACAAATATTGGAAAAGAAAAAAAAAGTGAAAGGAAAAGAACAATGTACACACCTGGCAGCCCAGTAGATGGCCAAATTTGAACTTGTGTCATTCACTATTTTTAGAGATTTACATAAAGTAATTCAAATTTTAACTGCAAGTGTACTGTATTTTATTGCCAATTACTTCACTATTTTTGGGGGTTTCTGCGAAGCAAGTAACAGAAATATGATAAAAATTACACAAGTACATTTTTTGCATCTTATTTGTTCCACTCGCTTCACACAAAACACCCTCCTTTTGGCAGTTGAGAAATTATTTTTATTGTAACAAAATTTGGGAAACTGTCTCTTTTGGAAACTATCTTTTCAGTGTTATGTTTTAAATACAATTCTCTGAAAATAGTTATGCAAATTAGTGAGGTCAAATAAGGATTTATATACATTTTCGTATTGGAGTTGGACCAACGGGAAATTGATTAGGAATTTCTAATGAAGTCATATATATATTAAATATAAATTTAAATCAAAAATACATATTATAGCTTCGTGTATAATTACAAAAATTAGCTATTACATAGGCTTGCAGATATGATGAACTTAGGAACTTGAATCAACGCAACTGGATTTGAAATGAATGTTCTATGAATTTGTAAGTTTGACTAGAAATGGAAAATGTTATTTGACACTTTTCACGCATGTTGAACATGCCGACCCAGGCTCTTAAGCAGATACGCACATGTGTTGCACTAGCTCAGCCCATGGGCTGGGATGCAACATCGCTGGCGCACTCTTGAGGTCCCACTTGTCAGGACATCATCCAAGTAACGGTCAATGATGGGCTTTGACCCCATGGAATGCTTCATATGAGCATTTGAGAGGTCGTGGCCAAGGGACGAGAGGAAAAGTGAGGAGTGTTAAGGTGGCGGGGCAAAATTGAGCACAACTAAGGAACAGGGGCACAAAAATAGAAATCCCTAACTTTTATTTACATGCTCTTCATTATCTTGCAAACCTAGTGTGACACCAAAAATTTTGATTTGGTTTTTATCAAAATCTTTATTTGATTTGAAGGAGGCTCACATGCCAAAAAACATTTCATCAAACACCTAGCGTGCACTGTTTCTGTCAAATTCAAAAAATTCAGACTACAGTTCAGACGACAGTGTCGTTTCTTTAGAACCGTGGCATCCATCTCGCGAGCGCACACGTTGGCGTCTTGCTCCTTGCTCCTCCTCCTTATCCAGAGCGCCGCAAGGTCGCTTGGCCGGGCGCGGGCGTCGGTGGCGACGTGGCTCGCCAGCTCCGGTGTCTTCTGCGGTGGCAGAGCCACCCGTGGCGGCCAACAGAGGTCGGCCCTGCCT
The DNA here is from genome assembly GCF_018294505.1 of Triticum aestivum. Classification (NCBI taxonomy): domain Eukaryota; kingdom Viridiplantae; phylum Streptophyta; class Magnoliopsida; order Poales; family Poaceae; genus Triticum; species Triticum aestivum. The sequence continues at coordinate 537,471,415 of NC_057803.1, forward strand.
TTCGGCACCGTCCGGCACCGCCCAAGCCACCAGAGGCCTCCGCGTGTCCACCCCCCTCCTCTGTGCACGCTGCGGCACCGTCTCCGTGGCCTGGCAAGCACAGGGTGTGCTCTTTGCCGTCGACGTGCCCGCGAAGCGCCGTTCCGTCGAAACCGCGGAGCAGGCCAAATCCAACCGAGGTGATCGTTTGAGTGGAACCAGTGGACCATCACGTTGATACCCAACCACCTAAATCACCCGTCCGCCCACTGCATCACCGTAATCGCCGCCGGAGTTACCCCGTTCTCGGCAACCGCCTCGGGCCGGCTATAAATAGCCATCCCGAGCCCGCCTTTGACCAGCACCACTCCTCCCACCCCTCCAGAGCCACGCCCAGCCACTGGGAAGACCTCGGGGAGGCCTTCTTCGTCTCCGGCCGCCCCGATCCACTTCGGGCTCCGGCGAGATCAGCTCCGGTGAGAGAAACCCCGCCTCCCATACCTTGTCAGCAACCTCCTAGTGCACCCACACTTCTAACCCATGCCCCAATTTGAAGCTTGCAGCTCTGTTTGGAGAGAATCAACCTCGCCCGAACCACCGTCTGCCGGACTTGGGGCCGCCGTCGACGTGGTGCTCGCCGACGCTCAACTCCACCAC